>NW_026909668.1:717916-1076875 GCF_023558435.1 Drosophila sulfurigaster albostrigata | reverse complement strand
GGACAATCTGTGGTCCAGTATAACCCCAGGTACTTGATGTACGGTCGGGATGTTATGGCTGTACGTCCTACTGTCAGGTTCGCGGTTTCCACGTTCTTCCTCGAGCTTATGAGTACCGCCTCCGTTTTGTGCTCTGCTAGCCTCAATCCTGCATTGGTTAGCCATTCTTGGGCCTGTACAATTGCCCTGTTGGTGGCTATCTCCAGTTCACGTAGGTGTTTGCCTACTGACACTATCGCCACATCGTCCGCAAACCCGATCATTTTCACGCCTGGTGGAAGTCTCAGCCGTAGAATGCCATCGTACATGAGATTCCAGAGGGTCGGGCCGAGGACCGATCCTGTGGGACTCCTCCTGTGACTTCGTACGTTTTCGTTCCTTCACTGGTTTGGTAGCGAAGAATTCTGCCATTTAGGTAGCTTCCTATTATGCCTATCAGATGTGGGTTTATGCTCAGGTTGTTCAGACTTTGCATAATCTTGTCCCAGTTCGCTGAATTGAACGCATTCCTGACGTCTAGGGTTACTACCAGGCAGTACTCTTTTTCACCCCACAGCCAGCGTTTGCCTTCTATGGCCTTTTTTGCCAGGTCTGTCACCTCGTGGATTGCGTGCCTTGTTGATCGGGCCTTCCGGAAGCCAAACTGCGACTCAGAGAGACCCCCAACTCTGTCAATCTCTGCATTGAGTCGCGTGCAGATTACTCTCTCGAGAGCCTTGCCTACCGAATCGAGCAGACAAATGGGTCTGTACCCGGAAGGGTCTTCAGGTGGCTTGTTCCCTTTTGGTATTAGGACCAGGTCTTGTATCTTCCAGACATTAGGAAACACTCCTTCCAGCATGCATTTGCTAAAGGTGGAGGCGAAGCACCTTGGTTGGATCTCGAGAGCCTTTCTAGCAACTGCACTCGGTATTCCGTCTGGGCCTGGAGCTTTCCCTGGCTTGATCAAGCGTGCTGCCGACAGGACTTCATCCTCTGTCACTTGGGCGAACGTCGAAGTATCAGTAGCCATCCCATATGCCGATCTCGGCTGGCTCGGGAATAGGTGTGCTACTGTTTTCGCCAATAATTCTGGGCATGTTGGGCAAGCTGGTCTGAATGCGTGGAGTTTTTTCATAGCCAGTTTGTAGGCTGAACCCAGGGGTCGGCGTCGGCTTCGTCGCAAAGCTCTAGGAACAGCTTCCTCTTGCTGCTTTTAATCAGCGATTTCAATATGCGCCTTTTTCCCTCAGTGCCTGGTGATGGGCGTCTGCTCTGTGGGATCAAGTGTAAGGGTCCTCTGGTACCTTCGTCGTGCCTGAAAGCAATCCTTGCGGGCCTTGGCGATATCCTGGTTCCACCAGTATACAGGTTGGTGCTTTGTACCTCGTCCTGCTTTACGCATTGATGCATCGCATGCCTGGGTTAACTTGGACATGAGCTGCCTCGTGCTGTTTGCTGCCGAGCCGTTGATCTCAGTCCATAGAGCATGGATTCGAAAATCTCTTTATCGAATGTTTCTGCTCTGTATCGGATTGGCCTGTTGGGTACCGAGGGGAGGAGTGTCTGTGAATTTCCGTAATTACAGCTTGGTGGTCACTATGGGTGTATTCACTGCTATTGGTCAGATGAAACAAAGTTTAATAGATTCCAATCAGATGGAAAACAATATTGCTGGCGCCGGCCCGGTGAAACAATCCAACGATCCAACAATCCATGCTACGTTGGGTCTGCATCACAGTTGACACAAACTCGCATATCACGACCCAGTTGCCCACTGATTGCAGCATAAGCGGGACCAAGTTTCCCACCGCAATCGCTACGCCAAGTGCCCTTTCCAAGTCGTTGCGTAGTGATCCATATATCTTGCAGGCGAACATAGCATGCTCAGCATCCTCCAGTGTTCCACACTCAGAGCAGTTGCCAGAAGCTTCATGACCAAAGCGGTGCAGATAGCTTCTGAAGCATCCATGGCCGCTTAGCACCTGTGTCAAGTGGAAGTTGACTTGACCGTGCTTCCTGCCGGTCCATTCCCCGATGTTCGGGATAAGCCGATGCGTCCAGCGGCCTTTTGGAGACCTATCCCAACGTCGCTGCCACCTCTCAAGGCATTCTTGCCGTCCTGCCGTCCGCACGGATCTCGTTTCGGCGTTGCTGTGGTACCGGGATCGCAGCTGCCGATAGGTATCAGCTCGCTCTCTGGCCATTTCCACAAACGGAGGTACACCAGCGATGACGAACGCAGCGTCCTCAGAAATTGTACGGAATCCGCTAATGATGCGGATGGCACTCTTCCTGAACGCTGCCTCCAGCCCTTGGCAGTAACTCCTGGTGTCCAGTGCTCGAACCCAAACTGGTGCCGCGAACAGTGCGATGGATCGCATGGCACCCGCGATCAGCGATCGTCGCAATTGTTTTGGGCCTCCAATATTCGCCATGAGCCTCGAAAGTAGCCGGTTCATGCCTGCAGCTTTATTGCTCGTCGCTTCCAGGTGCTCTCGAAAGCTGAGCCTTGTATCGATCCATACTCCCAGATACTTAATCGCTCTTTTGGACGAAATAGTTGTGCATCCAACCGAAATTTTCGCTACTTCTACACGTTTCCTGCTGCTTATCAGCACGGCTTCCGTTTTATGCGGCGCAAGTGCCAGCCCAACTGAGACAAGCCACTGCTGGATGGTCGCAATTGCTTGGTTGCACACCCTCTCGGCCTGCAACAGCTCCTTCCTCACGACAAGGACAGCGATGTCGTCTGCGAAGCCAACCATGTGCGTGCTCGGTGGGAGGGTTAGTCTCAGGATGCCATCATACATGGCATTCCACAGAAGAGGCCCAAGACCGACCCTTGTGGAACACCTGCCGTCACGACGTACTCCTCTGTACCAGTGCTTGTCTCGTACAATAGCCGCCTGCCGGATAGGTAGCTACGCACGATCTCCAGAAGATAACTCGGCACTTGGAACACTGCCAGAGCCTTGAGAATGCAGTCCCAACGAGCCGAGTTAAAGGCATTCTTGATGTCCAGCGTGACCATCAAGCAGTACTCCTTGGCTCCTCCTTTCCATCTGCTGCCCGCTATGGCGTGTGAGGCGATCTCCACAACTCTAGTCGCTGCGTCGACTGTCGATCTGGCCTTGCGAAAGCCAAATGGATTTGGCGATAGGTCACCTCCTGCGGCAATAGCGCGCTCCAGCCGGGTGCATATAATTTTCTCCAACATTTTTCCCGCATTGTCAATGAGGCAGATTGGCCGATATGCAGCAGGTTCGCCCGGATTCTTGCCTGGTTTAGGGAGCAGAACCAGTCTCTGCGATTTCCAGATATTTGGAAAGACAGCCTCCTGTAGACACCTGTTGAACATGTCAACGAAGATTTCCGGCCTCAGAGCGCAGGCGAGCCGAAGAGCTCTCAGTGGAATGAGAGCCAGACGCCTTTCCCAGCTTCATGCTTCCAGCGATAGTACTTATCTCTGCACTGGTAACTAACTCAATTGCCGCACTATTATTGGATGTGGCGACATCAAGATTTCGCACCGTCTCACCAGCTGTAGTCGGAAACAGCTCACGAACAATGCAGTGCATCACATCATCCGGTGGCATAGACGCTTTGTGTGCCGAGATCTTTTTAGTGACCAGTTGATACGCCTTCCCCCATGGGTCGCTCTCCAAAGTCTCACAAAGCTCGATGAAGCATTTGCGTTTGCTCGCCTTGATGGCATGTTTCAGAGCTTTCCGCCTCTCTTTGTACTCGCGCTGCCACGATGTGTAGGACGGTCTGCCTCGCGATCGCTGGTAGCATCTTCTCACGCGGTTGCATTCCCGCCTGGCGGTGGCGATATCCTCATTCCACCAGTACACTGGCAGATGGTGGTGGGTGGAAGATCTTCTGGGGGGCATCGTGTCTTTGCATGCTTGCGCTAGCGCATGCAATGCTATCGTAGCCATCTGCTCGGCGCTTCCTGCCGCTTCCATACACTGGATGCGAGCGCTGAAGCGCAGCACATCCATCTTATCCGCGTTGAAGTTAACCCATCTTGATGGGTCACCTGTATTGCTGGGGCGCCGCCCGCCAACTTCGCACAGAATGGCACGGTGGTCGCTAGCTGTGTAGGCGTCGCTCAAGCGCCAACGTGCCGAAGGCGACAACGCGCTGCACACGTAAGTCAGGTCGACTATGGACCCCACGCCAGCTCTGCAAAAGTCTGCTGCGTGCCCTCGTTCAAGAGGATTAGATCCAGCATTTGGAACGTCTCCGTCACAATCGAGCCTCTCGCATTTGTGCAGGGACTGCCCCATTCCATTGCCCATGCATTAAAGTCGCCGCCGACAATTAATGGGGAGCGGCCTATAGCATCTGCTGCGAGTTCATCCAGAATGCGCCCGTATTCCTCCAGAGACAGACTGGGGCCAGATACACGCTGTAAACCCATGTACCGCCAATTTTGCTCGCACAAATCCACGTGTAGCATGCTCGTGTCCGAACTGCAACGGTGATTTGCCGCACACCCAGATTGCTGCCTTGCCCGTAGTATCCGCTGCCCAGACTGAGCCTGTTACCGCTCTGTACGGTTCACTAAGGATAGCTACGTCAGCGCTATCGTCTCGCACTGCTTGCTGAAGAAGATCATGCGCAGCTGCACAGTGATTTAGGTTGAGCTGGACTACTTGCATGAGTGTGCTTTCGTTACGCTCTTTGCTGCCAGTGGGCAATTGCGACTACCAGCCTGGTGGTTTAGCTGTTTGCTTCCGTTTGCGCTGCAAATGTAGCAATTCGCTGCGTTGGTGCACGATGCCACTTTGTGACCAGGTTCTCCACATCTTAGACAGCAGTTACTCCTATCAATGAGGTTTTTGCATCTGCTGGCTATGTGCCCGATCTCAAGGCATTTGAAGCACCTCGTCCTCTGCTCTTGCTCCACAATTCTGTAGCGAGACCACCCTACCTTGAGTTTGCCCAACTAAAGGATTTTTGGAGCCCATAGTGGTGGCACCTGAAGAATTGCTACCTGCGTGCCTGCGTATGCCGCTCTCAGGCTCTTCAGCTGGCACACGTCGATAGGAACGCCCGCTTGCGCATGCACTGCTGCCAACACTTCCTCCTGTCGCGTGAGTTCGTCCAAGTCACGAATAGCAATTGTCGTTCGCTGGGTTATGCTGCGCACCTCTGCGCAATCCCCTAGCACGTTCTCGATTGCGTCCTTCAGTTTGGAAGTACTGTCCAGCCCAGAGCCGCCGAGCTCCAACAGAAGATCTCCTTGGCAGTTCTTCGCGCTGTGATCACGCTATCAGCGACATTTTGCAGCTTCCCATCCTGCCGTCTGGTAACCATTGAGAGCACGTCACTATAGCTCATCTCTCCTTTTGCACTGACCACCAGTGCGTCAGGGTGTGGCTTGGTAGTGGTCCTCTTCCTCCCCCTGCTTTTCGTCTCCACTGTAGTCCATTCGGCGTGAGTTACTGCTGTTTTATTTCGCTTAGGTGGAGTTTTCCTCGGCTCCGCCTCGGTATCCCTCTGTCTCTTGGGCGTTGCCGACGGCTTTGTGCCGATTGCCGCTGACACGACTGCTCTTGGGGCCGCTTTATCCAATGCTCCTTCAGTGGTGACTGTGACGCTTGCCTCTTTACATAGCTCTGTTGCGGCTCGATGCAATTTCTGCATTCTTGCCAACTTGCTCCTCATCTTTTCATTGATGTGCCTCTGCGAGGCAAACTGCTCGGAAAGGCCGTCCAGCTCCGTGCCCAAGCGCTCCAACAAGTCTTTAAGCGACCTCTTCCCACTGGCTGGGTCAGCAACAGACACAATACGTGTGGCCGCCATATCGGGATCCGGCAACACAGCGACCGCCGACGAGCTTGCTGATTCCTCACTCCTGCTCCTGTTGTCGCCCGTTTGGTTATGGCATGCATTTTCATCTATGCTGCTGCCACACGGGAACTTAGGCCTGTTAACTGCTGGTGGTGGTGGTGGTGGTGTGCGCTGCATCGCCGACCCACTCTTTTCGGCCAGGCCACTTAATAAATTAAGTGTTGGACTTTTTCCGATCTTGGTGGATTCGAACCTTGGATCTCTGAATAGTCCGCGCCTCTATGCACTGCGCCACTGCAGCTGCACTCTTTCAGCGGAGCTTAATGCGAATATTAATAAGCCGCTCCTGAAAGTATGCAGATATTTTTGCACTTTTTGAGCTTTGCGCTGTGCTTTTTTTAAGCTTTGCGCTGTGCTTCCGTTTGGCCGACTGGCAACGCCAGAGCGCCCAGTCTGGCTAAGCAGCTGATGGTAGTGCAGCCCTCGTCGTCAGCTGATCGTAGGAGTGCAATTGCTATTGTTTACCAGTAGTTGTGGTCAATTGTACTGGAACCAACAACAATTTCCCTCGCAGCCGTCAACTCTACCAATGCGTCTCTTGGTGACGCGGCTGCCTACGACGTCCAGCAGCAGGTGCCCCGACAGACCGTGAGTACACAAGGGTTGAACACTGCTCGAGCTAACTCGTAGTCACTTTTTTTAGGTTTTTCGACTTATTTTGGCGAATTCCCGAGCGATCGAAAGGCGTCTCCAAAACGCGACCGGCTTGCGGAAAATTCAACTCACTGTCCCGTGTGTGTGTGTGTGCATGTGTGTGTGTGTGTGTGTGTGTGTTTTTTTTTTTTTCGACTTTGCTCTACTATTACTAGTGTTAATATGCTAACGAGATATACTATATAAATAAATTATGATGGGTATAGGGCAGTGCGATCTCCTGTGGTACGGCCGTAAAGCATTGCTTCACAAGAGACATAGCGCCACCTATTCCATCGACTCTCTCCTGGCTCTCTCCATGCTTCTTTGGGTCTGCATCACAGTTGACACAAACTCACAAATCGCAACCCAGTTGTCCACTGATTGCAGCATAAGCGGGACCAAATTTCCCACCGCAATCGATACGCCCAGTGCCCTTTCCAAGTCGTTGCGTAGTGATCCATATAGCTTGCAGGCGAAGATAGTATGCTCAGCATCCTCCAGTGTTCCACACTCAGAGCAGTTGCCAGAAGCTTCATGACCAAATCGGTGCAGATAGCTTCTGAAGCATCCATGGCCACTTAGAACCTGAGTCAAGTGGAAGTTGACTTGGCCGTGCTTCCTGCTGGTCCATTCCCCGATGTTCGGGATAAGCCGATGCGTCCAACGGCCTTTTGGAGACATATCCCAACGTCGCTGCCACCTCTCTAGGCATTCTTGCCGTCCTGCTGTCCGAACGGTTCGCGTTTCGGCGTTGCTGTGGTGCCGGGATCGCAGCTGCCGATAGGTAGCAGCTCGCTCTCTGGCCATTTCCACAAACGGAGGTACACCAGCGATGACGAACGCTGCGTCCTCAGAGATTGTGCGGAATCCACTAATGATGCGGATGGCACTCTTCCTGAACGCTGCCTCCAGCCCTTGGCAGTAGCTTCTGGTGTCCAATGCTCGAGCCCATACTGGTGCCGCGAACAGTGCGATGGATCGCATGGCACCCGCGATTAGCGATCGTCGCAATTGTTTTGGGCCTCAACATTCGCCATGAGCCTTGACAGTAGCCGGTTCATGCCTGCAGCTTTATTGCTCGTCGCTTCCAGGTGCTCTCGAAAGCTGAGCCTTGTATCGATCAAACTCCCAGATACTTGATCGCTCTTTTGGACGAAATAGTTGTACAGCCAACCGAAATTTGCGCTACCTCTACATGTTTTCTGCTGCTTATCAGCACGGCTTCAGTTTTATGCGGCGCAAGTGCCAGCCCAACTGAGCCAAGCCACTGCTGGATGGTCGCAATTGCTTGGTTGCACACACTCTCGGCCTGCATCAGCTCCTTCCTCACGACAAGGACAGCGATGTCGTCTGCGAAGCCAACCATGTGCGTGCCCGGGGGGAGGGTTAGTCTCAGGATGCCATCATACATGGCATTCCACAGAAGAGGCCCAAGACCGAGCCTTGTGGGACACCTGCCGTCACGACGTACTCCTCTGTACCAGCGCTTGTCTCGTACAATAGCCGCCTGCAGGATAGGTAGCTACGCACGATTTCCAGAAGATATCTCGGCACTTGGAACGCTGCCAGAGCCTTGAGAATGCAGTCCCAACGAGCCGAGTTAAAGGCATTCTTGATGTCCAGCGTGACCATCAAGCAATACTCCTTGGCTCCTCCCTTCCATCTGCTGCCCGCTATGGCGTGTGAGGCGATCTCCACAACTCTAGTCGCTGCGTCGACTGTCGATCTGGCCTTGCGAAAGCCAAATTGATTTGGCGATAGGTCACCTCCTGCGGCAATAGCGCGCTCCAGCCGGGTGCATACGATTTTCTCCAGCATTTTTCCCGCATTGTCAATGAGGCAGATTGGCCGATATGCAGCAGGTTCGCCCGGATTCTTGCCTGGTTTAGGAGCAGAACCAGTCTCTGCGATTTCCAGATATCTGGAAAGACAGCCTCCTGTAGACACCTGTTGAACATATCAACGAAGATTTCCGGCCTCAGAGCACAGGCGAGCCGAAGAGCTCTCAGTGGAATGCCATCCGGCCCAGGCGCCTTTCCCAGCTTCATGCTTCCAGCAATAGTACTTATCTCGGCACTGGTAACCAACTCAATTGCCGCGCTGTTATTGGATGTGGCGACATCAAGATTTCGCACCGTCTCACCAGCTGTAGTCGGAAACAGCTCACGGACAACGCAGTGCATCACATCATCCGGTGGCATAGACGCTTTGTGTGCCGAGATCTTTTAGTGACCAGTTGGTACGCCTTCCCCATGGGTCGCTCTCCAAAGTCTCACAAAGCTCGATGAAGCATTTGCGTTTGCTCGCCTTGATGGCATGTTTCAGAGCTTTCCGCCTCTCTTTGTATTCGCGCTGCCATGATGTGTAGGACGGTCTGCCTCGCGATCGCTGATAGCATCTTCTCACGCGGTTGCATTCCCGCCTGGCGGTGGCGATATCCTCATTCCACCAGTACACTGGCAGATGGTGGTGGGTGGAAGATCTTCTGGGGGGCATCGAGTCTTTGCATGCTTGCGCTAACGCATGCAATGCTATCGTAGCCATCTGCTCGGCGCTTCCTGCCGCTTCCATACACTGGATGCGAGCGCTGAAGCGCAGCACGTCCATCTTATCCGCGTTGAAGTTAACCCATCTTGATGGGTCACCTGTATTGCTGGGGCGCCGCCCGCCAACTTCGCACAGAATAGCACGGTGGTCGCTAGCTGTGTAGCCGTCGCTCAAGCGCCAACGTGCCGAAGGCGACAGCGCGCTGCACACATAAGTCAGGTCGACTATGGACCCCACGCCAGCTCTACAGAAAGTCTGTTGCGTGCCCTCGTTCAAGAGGATTAGATCCAGCATTTGGAACGTTTCCGTCACAATCGAGCCTCTCGCATTTGTGCAGGACTACCCCATTCCATTGCCCATGCATTGAAGTCGCCGCCGACAATTAATGGGGAGCGGCCTATAGCATCTGCTGCGAGTTCATCCAGAATGCGCCCGTACTCCTCCAGAGACAGACTGGGGCCAGATACACGCTATAGACCCATGTACCGCCGATTTTTGCTCGCACAAATCCACGTGCAGCATGCTCGTGTCCGAACTGCAACGGTGATTTGCCGCACACCCAGATTGCTGCCTTACCCGTAGTATCCGCTGCCCAGACTGAGCCTGTTACCGCTCTGTACGGTTCGCTTAGGATAGCTACGTCAGCGCTATCATCTCGCACTGCTTGCTGAAGAAGGTCATGCGCAGCTGCACAGTGATTTAGGTTGAGCTGGACTAATTGCATGAGTGTGCTTTCGTTGCGCTCTTTGCTGCCAATGGACAATTGCGACTACCAGCCTGGTGGTTTAGCTGTTTGCCTCCATTTGCGCTGCAAATGTAGCAATTCGCTGCGTTGGTGCACGATGCCACTTTGTGACCAGGTACTCCACATCTTATACAGCAGTTACTCCTGTCAATGAGATTCTTGCATCTGCTGGCTATGTGCCCGATCTCAAGGCATTTGTAGCACCTCGTCCTCTGCTCTTGCTCCACAATTCTGCAGCGAGACCACCCAACCTTGAGTTTGCCCAACTCAAGGATTTTGGAGCCCATAGTGGTGGCACCTGAAGAATTGCTACCTGCGTGCCTGCGTATCCCGCTCTCAGGCTCTTCAGCTGGCACACATCGATAGGGACGCCCGCTTGCGCATGCACTGCTGCCAACACTTCCTCCTGTCGCGTGAGTTCGTCCAAGTCACGAATAGCAATTGTAGTTCGCTGGGTAATGCTGCGCACCTCTGCGCAATCCCTAGCACGTTCTCGATTGCGTCCTTCAGTTTGGAAGTACTGTCCAGCCCAGAGCCGCCGAGCTCCAACAGAAGATCTCCCTTGGCAGTTCTTCGAGCTGTGATCACGCTATCAGCGACATTTTGCAGCTTCCCATCCTGCCGTCTGGTAACCATAGAAAGCACGTCACTATAGCTCATCTCTCCTTTTGCACTGACCACCAGTGCGTCAGGCCGTGGCTTGGTAGTGGTCCTCTTCCTCCCCGTGCTTTTCGACTCCACAGTAGTCCACTCGGCGTGAGTTACTGTTTTATTTCGCTTGGGTGGAGTCTTCCTCGGCTCCGCCTCGGTATCCCTCTGCCTCTTGGGTGTTGCCGACGGCTTGATGCCGATTGCCGCTGACACGACTGCTCTTGGGGCCGCTTTATCCAATGCTCCTTCAGTGGCTGTGTCTGTGGTGACTGTGACGCTTGCCTCTTTAGACAGCTCTGTTGCGGCTCGATGCAATTTCTGCATTCTTGCCAACTTGCTCCTCATCTTTTCGTTGATGTGCCTCTGCGAGGCAAACTGCTCAGAAAGGCCGTCCAGCTCCGTGCCCAAGCGCTCCAACAGGTCTTTAAGCGACCTCTTCTCGCTGGCTGGGCCAGCAACAGGCACAATACGTGTGGCCGCCATATCGGGATCCGGCAACACAACGACCGCCGCCGACGAGCTGCTTGCTGGTTCCTCGCTCCTGCTCCTGTTGTCACCCGTTTGGTTATGACATGCATTTTCTTCTATGCTGCTGCCACACGGGAACTTAGGCCTCCTGTTAACTGCTGCTGCTGCTGGTGGTGGTGGTGGTGTGCGCTGCATCGCCGACCCACTCTTTTCGGCCAGACCACTTAATAAATTAAGTGTTGGACTTTTTCCGATCTTGGTGGATTCGAACCGTGGATCGCTGAAGAGTCCGCGCCTCTATGCACTGCACCACTGCAGCTGCACTCTTTCAGCGGAGCTTATTGCGTATGTTAATTAGCAGCTCCTGAAAGTATGCAGCTATTTTTGCACTTTTGAGCTTTGCGCTGTGCTTTTAAGCTTTGCGCTGGGCTTCTAGTTGGCCGACTGGCAACGCCAGAACGCCCAGTCTGGCTGAGCAGCTGATGATAGCGCAGCCCTCGTCGTCAGCTGATCGTGGGCGTACGATTGTTATTGTATACCAGTAGTTGTGGTCAATTGTACTGGAACCAACAACAATTTCCTCGCTGCCGTCAATTCTGCCAATGCGTCTCCTGGTGACACGGCTGCCTCCGACGTCCAGCAGCAGGTGCCCCGACCGACCGTGAGTACACAAGGATTGAGCACAGCTCGAACTCACTCGTAGTCACTTTTTTGATTTTTCTACTTATTTTAGCGAATTCCAGAGCGATCAAAGGAGCGACTTCAAAACGCGACCGGCTTGTGGAAAATTCGCACACTGTGTGTGCGTGTGCGTGTGCGTGTGTGTGTGTGTGTGTGTGTGTGTGTGTGTGTGTGTGTGTGTGTGTGTGTGTGTGTGTGTGTGTGTGTGTGTGTGTGTGTGTGTGTGTGTGTGTGTGTGCGTGTGTGCGCGTATGTGCGTGTGTGTGTGTGTGTGTGCGTGTGTGTGTGCGCGTGTGTGCGTGTGTGTGTGTGTGTGTGTGTGTGTGTGTTTTTTGGTGTACACCCCGGCAGGAAAATCTTCAAAAAGATTCCATCTACCTCCTGTAGATGGATATGTGCGATTCTTACGCACTAAAAATCTCCGTATGGTCTCGTCTGTCCAGTACGTGCTCACCGGGACTGTCAATAAAGATACTACGTCGGTGAGCAGGAATGTAATGCTTCTATGCATTCCTTTGTCATATTGCGCGAATACGCGCCCGCTGGGAACTCGTTTAGTCGCTTTGTACGACAAGCCGAGACGGCTGAGATGGTATTCTTAACCCGCCACCCCACGGGCGTCAAGGATCAGCTATCGCTGCCTGGTCTGTTGGTCGTCTCGTCAGCTCGCACTCGTGTCATTATACTGATGATGATATCGTGGCACGCCTGCCATGTCACAGCGTCTGCCATCATCGCAGCTAATAATCCCGATGGTGATAGTGGAGATCCTATCATTCTCGTCAATTGTTCTCTCTCGTCAGTAAAGCGTGAGCAGTGTAGAAGCACGTGCTCTGCTGACTCCACCTCATTCACGCAGTAAATGCACTGTGGGCTATCTACGTGATGAAACCTTGCTAGGTACCTCCGAAAGCAGCCATGGTGAGTAAGGAACTGAGTTAGGTGATAATCCAGCTCCTTGTGTTTGCAGTTGGTCCATGCTCTTAGGTCAGGAATAAGTACGTTTGTCCATCGACCTTTTGTTGATGATCGCCATCTGCCCTGCCACTCAACTAACAGATGCTCGTACACTATGGTCGGGTTGGCTCCCGCCCGCATGTCTGCAAGTGCCCTGATCTCCAGGTCAACTGGTGGCGTCCCTGCCAGCACCAGTGCCGCATCCTCCGAGATGGTACGGAAGCCCATTATCAGGCGTAGGGCTACTGTGCGATAGACCGCCCGCATCTCCTTCAGATAGGACGGTTTTCCCGTTACGCAGCTCCATATTGGAGCGGCGTAGAGCAGTGTCGCCCTCGTCACTGAGGCCATAAGCCTCCTAGCAGGCATTCTGGGGCCGCCGACATTCGGCATTAACCTAGCTAGCACAGTAGCTGTCATAGCCGCCTTCCTGCTGGCATATTTTGCATGTTCCTTGAAGCTCAGCCTATGGTCGACCAAGACCCCAAGTACTTCAATGCCTCCGCTGACTCCAATTGTACACCATTTACAGATATTTGCAACTTCTCAACCCCTTTCCTGCTGCTTAGTAGAACCACTTCGGTCTTATGTGCTGCAATTTCGAGCCCTACATTCTGTAACCAGCCAGTAGCTGCTACAATGGTATTATTGCAAAGAGATTGCAGTTCTACCAGTGTCTTGGCTACGGCAGTGATGGCCACGTCGTCCGCAAAGCAGTGTAGCTGCGTATCACGAGGTGTACTGATGGTCAGGATACCATTATACATAATGTTCCACAGAATTGGTCCAAGGACCGACCCTGCGGAACTCCCGAGGTGACTTGGTACTTTTTGGGGAATCGGTCGTTTCGTACCAAAGTACTCGGTCCCTAAAATAGCTGCCAATTATACCCTTTAGGTAATCTGGGATTCCCATGGAGCTCATGGCACTAAGAATACTGGTCCATCTTGCTGTGTTAAAGGCGTTCTTCACGTCTAAAGTGACGATAGCACAGTATTTCTTTGCTCCTCCTAGCCATCTTTCTCCCGCTAGTGCATTTTGTGCAATATCCCGGACGTTGGCCAATGCGTCAAGAGTGCTCATTCCCTTTCGGAAGCCATACTGTTGATGGGCCAGTCCATTAGGTCCCTCCGTAAAGATTCTATCCTACTGTAGATTATTCGCTCGAATAGCTTTCCCGCAATATCCAGCAGGCAGAGTGGGCGGTAACCACTGTCGTTGGATGTGCCGCCCTTCCCTTTCGGAATAAGAACAAGTTTCTGCTCTTTCCATGTGCTCGGGAATATCCTTCCATGAGACATTGTTGGAAGGTGCTGCTGAATATGTCCGGTTTGGCTACTGCAACGGCTTTCACAACTATCCTGGGATACCGTCAAGTCCAGGGGCCTTACCGGGCTTTATCCTGCTAGCGGCTTGTAGAATTTCCTCAGGAGTGATGCAAGGAAAAAGTGCTCCAGGAGATACCTGCGCCGGCTGCCATAGGGATGTTTGCTTGGGAAACAGCTCCTCTACGATGTTCGCCATGACATCGGGCTCCATATATATTTTCTTCCCTGCTGATTTAATCCTCTTGTAGACGATTTTATATGCCGGGCCCCATGGGTTCTCGTCAACACTTGTGAGCAGGTCCTTGAACGCCTCGGCTTTGGCTTTTGCAATGGCTTTTCAACGTGGCACGAGCTATTCTATGGCGGTCAACCATGTGCGAGTGGTTTCGCGCCCCCGTGCCCGCTGTGCCCGTCTCCTCGCTGTGAAGCACTCCGTCCTCAATTCCTAAGGGAGTCACTCCACCAATATACTGGTGGTTTAGTCTTCTTTCGCGTTCTACGCGGCATTGTTGCATCGCATATCCTTCTTAGTGATTGCGTAAGGTTTGATACCATTGTCTCTGCAGGTCAATTGGGTTTTCCAGATCGTCAATAACGTAATTTAGCATGTCATCGTCAATTTTGTTGACGTCCCATGCCCGTCCTAACTCACTTATTCGTTGTTTGCTTATCACGCACGTCAGTGTAACATTAAAACAATCAATGCATGGTCACTCATTGTTACGTCGTCAAGTACCTCCCACTTCGCATTCCTGCTACAGCCCTGCTGGCGAAGGTGACGTCAATGTATGATGAGCCTCTGTCGTTGTCAAATGTTGGTTTGAGTCCGTCGTTCAGCAATATCAGGTCGAGCTGACTCATTGCATTAATGACTGCCCTACCTCGTTGATTCGATGTTCGGCTCCCCCATTCTACTGCCCAGGCGTTGAAGTCGCCCGCTATAACCGCTGGCCCTCTTACTCTCGCATGTTGTACCAGATGCTCCAGCATCTCTTCGAATTGGTCATAACTATCGCTCGGAGGGGCATAGACGCTGTAGAAATGAACCCCTTCAATTTTGCATACGCAAAGCCACGATGGGGAGCGGACTGAACTTCCTGTACGTGTATTCCGGTGCAGCATTTTACCGCCGCCTTTCCTCGCTCGTCTAGTATAATGTCTGCGTTCCCCACTAGAGATGTAGGGCTCACTCAACAAAAGGACATCTACCTTGCGTTCCACTGCGGTTTGTTGTAGTAGGCTCTGGGCAGCCGCGCAGTGGTTTACGTTCAGCTGGGCAATTCTAAGTTGGCTCTGCATGGTGCTGGCTCCTTACTCCTTCCTGTTTTTTGGCCTTCTTGTATTTTGGACACGCAAAACCACCAGTCGCATGGTTCCTATCCTCGCTGCAGATTAGGCATTTATACTGTTCTACACAGCCTTTAGCTTTATGTCCCCTGCCTTCACATCGTAGGCAGCAATCTGAGCGATCTGTATCCCTGCAGTTGCTTGCGCGGTGCCCGAAGCCTAAGCATCTAAAGCATCGCATTGGCCTAGTGTCTTGGGTGATCCGACACCTAGACCATCCCACGGTTACGGTACCCTTCTTTAGTACCGTGATAGCGTCAGCTATATCCAGCATTAACGTGGCTACTTGGGTCCCATCACGCATTTTTCTCATGCCTCGCACATCCGGCTTTGAGATCTCACCAAACTGAGTCTTAAGGCATAGGGCAAGGTCTTCGGCAGTCGTTGCCTCGTCCATACCAGTACACAGTAAGGTGGTCTTCTGTGATCCCGAGCGAACTGAGGCTAGTTCGTTCAGGGAATTCTCTATGCCCTCTCTGATCTTATTAGCTAGTGGACCTGATTTTCGCTCCAATTCCAGGATTAGTTCTCCTTCTGGGTCCGTCTAATTTTTGGACTTGTTTTCCTATATCTATCAGACTCGGGTCCCCTTCAATTTCCGTAGTATTTCTACATACGTAGTCTCTCCCGTCTTGGTCACTATAAGCGCCTCTGGTTTCTTGCGCAGCTTTTTAGGCTGCACCTTCTTCCACTCAAAGCTTTTGCTATTGGGGCTCGGCTTCTTGATCACTTCAGCATATGATGTCTTCTTATTTGGTTCCATCTTTTTGCTATGTTGCCCATTATTATTTTGGGGTATCGCCTTCTTTTCTTCCGGTTCCTTGGCTACAGGCGTCCGTTTTTCTTAAGGCCCTCTGTTTGGGTGCTAACATTCCTGGCGAGAACCTCCTTTGCGTTTCCTTCCTGTAGCTTTAGTGCTCTGTTATTGAGAGCGGCGAGTTCAGCTATTGCGTCCTTTGATACCTTAGTGACGTGTCGCTGAGTCTCGAATGCTGCCGTGAGTACGCTGATTCTGCTTTGCATTTTATTAAGGATACTAAGCAGATCATCATTTTGCCATGCCGTGGACAGATCCACAGGCCGTAAAGGCGAGACAGGTGGTGATCTGGTTCCAAACTTTTGAGTCGGGACGCTGATGAGATCGGTAATCCCATTGCTAGTACCGTGCACCCCAAGTTCTGAAGATTTCGCCGGGTCCAGTGTCGACGAGCTCTCCTTCATAGGGTTGTCCGATGGTGGGACTGGCTTTGACCTCTGCATCTGCGCAACTGCAACCAATACGGGCGCCCGTTCAGATGGCGCAGATACCGCTGCAATTACAGGCACTTTTATCGGCGAGTGTGAAACCCTTGGCTTCCTTGCGAACGGGTCAGCATTCGCCACTCCTTCCGATCGATCCGCAGACTCCTGTATATCTCTCCTCTCTCTCTCCTCTTCTGCCTTCCTTCCTTTGCTTGTTGTCAACATTGTTGTGATTGGGTCCCTACTCTAAGTCGTTATCAATGTTCGTAATACAGTCGTGTCTAATGATCTCATGGTTGTCTATGTAGCAGGGAGGCCATGCGAGGGTTGACATACGCCTTCATGGGGTCGTATGTTCAGTGCCAGATCCACGTAAATCAGGAGCAGTCTCAACTGAGCCTGTACGCCCAACTGAATGGGGACGAAACATTAAGCGTGCTTAAAGGTCAGCCACGATTTTTAACGGGACGGGGCAGTCACAGCATTAGCCTAGTAGTCGTTTCGACAAGATATCACTCTGTCTACTCAGATACTAGAATACTGTGACTGTCAGCCCAACTCTTCAAATCAGAAGTGGTGTTTCCAGTATCCTAATCAAGGCTGTACTGGGCTCGGCCTTGATACCACATTAGTCGCCTTTTACGACAAGCAGTGGTTAGCTGAGGTGGTATTCTCATAACCGCCACCGCCACGGTGTTTTTTTTTTTTTTTTATTCGGTATAAACTAGATATAATAGTAAATGTAACATAAATTAAAGTAGTGGATAAAAGATAGAAGGAAAGAAGAAAGATAAACTGCCAAGGGGATTCTCGTGGTACTGCCGTGAGGTATTGCTTCACGAGACCTTGACGGGAGCTCACTCCCCTCCACTTCGCCTGCGGGTACGTTCCCTCTCTAGAGTCCGTAGTGCGGTGGTCACTTTCTCTGCATAGCTGCATACCGCTGACCAGTACTCTTCTTTCTCCATCATACGGTTCACAACAGAGGCCGTTGTGACACTACATCCTATTGCTCTTTCAAGCTCTCGTCGCTCGCAAGAAAAGCGCCGACAGCACACTAAGATGTGCTCCGCCGTTTCTTCGACTTCGGGGTGGCACCATAAGCACATCGGGTCACTTTCGTGTCCAAATCTATACAGATAGCTGCGGAAGCAGCCGTGCCCACTCAGAATCTGTGTCAGGTGGAAGTTGACGAAGCCGAATTTCCTGCTGACCCATTTACCTATGTTTGGGATTAGGCATGGGTCCAGCGGCCCTTGCCAGATAGGTCCCACTTTTCCTGCCATTTCCTTAGGCACTCTGCTTTAAAATAGGACGGCGCGTTGTGTTCGCCTTCCAGCCTATTCTCCCTTTATGCCTGTAGCTATTGGACATCTCTAGCGCCAGTATGTCCAGTGGCATCATGCCTGCTAAGGCTAAAGCGGCGTCGTCCGAGATGGTTCTGAAGCCACTACAGACCCGCAACGCGCAGAGTCGATAGGTTGACTGCATCTTCCTCCTGTACGCCTTTACCTCCATTGCTTGCACCCATACTGGAGCGCCGTAGAGCATTGTTGCTCGAACCACATTTTGCAGAAGAAGGCGCCGTCCTTGCTTGGGGCCGCGCGTATTTATTATTATTCTGCTCAAGGCCTGCCCTACGACAGCGGCTCTCTTTCCAGCATACTCCAGGTGTTCGCGGAAGCTTAGCCTCGTGTCGATTAGGACGCCTAGGTACTTGATGGCTCGGCTCGACACTATGGATGTCCGACCAAGGTTTATGTGAGCCACTTCGACGATTTTACGACTGCTTATAAGGACCGCTTCTGTTTTGTGGTCAGCTAATTGCAGCCCCACTGTCGCAAGCCAGTCCTTGACAGTGGCTACTGCTGCGCTACAAAGTAGCTCAGCGTCGCCCAAGTGTTTAGTTGTCACCACTAAGGCCACATCGTCTGCAAATCCTACAATTGTTACCCTCTCTGGAACTTCAAGGCGCAGTATGCCGTCGTACATGGTGTTCCATAGCAGCGGGCCCAACACGGATCCTTGCGGAACTCCTCCAGTGATATTAAACGATTTTGTTCCGTTTTCCGTTCTATACATCAGGATGCGCTTCCTAAAATAGTCTTCTAATATTCCCATTAAGTAGCTCGGAGTGTTGAACCGCCTTAAGGCCTCAATAATGCAGCTCCATTTTGCAGAGTTAAAGGCGTTCTTAACGTCAAGAGTCATTACAATACAATACTCCTTAGCACCACCACGCCATCTGCTTCCTGCGATGGCTCTTCTTGCAATGTCTGCTACGTGTGAGATAGCGTCTACTGTTGAGTGCTCCTTTCTGAATCCGTATTGCATGGGTGAGAGATCTCCTGCTTGACGGATAGATTCCTCTAGTCTATGGCTCACCAGCCTCTCCAATATTTTGCCTGCTGTATCAAGCAAGCAAATCGGTCGGTAGGACGACGGCGAATCAAGTGGCTTGTTCGGCTTTGGGATCAACACCAGGTTCTGCAACTTCCATGGGCGGGGGAAGACTCCTTGTCTCAGACACTTCCCAAACACTTCTACAAAGCAATCCGGGTTGAGCCTGATAGCCAACTTCAGCACCCGATTTGGAATCGCGTCTGGTCAGGAGACTTGGAGTCCTTGATTTTTGCCGCTGCTCTCAGCACTTCGTCTACTGTCACATCCGGTACCTCCGTGTAGAGCTGTGGCTCTACGTGATCTTCGACTGAGGGGACAGTGAAGGAGCCCGTGAACAGCGCATCCACTATGCTATCAAGGACGACCTCTTCTCTGGGCACTGATGAGACGTTTGGCTTAAGTCTTTTCAGAACCAGTTTGTAGGCCATTCCCCAGATATCTGTCTCGGCTTCGTCGCATAGTTCTAAAATTTCTCCTTCTTACTGCTTAGAATGGACTTTTTCAGCAGCCTACGATTAGCCGCATACTCCAGTCTTCTTGCTTCGAAGTCGGCTCTGCCTCTTGATCGTTGCAGGATCCTTCGCGATCTTATGCATTGCCTTCTTACGTTTGCGATCTCCTCGTTCCACCAGTATACTGGTACGTGGTACCTTTTGCACGGTCTACGCACCGCCATACTAGCCTCGCAGGCATCCTTGATTGAACGCATGAGCAGCTAGGCGCTTACCTCTGCGTTGTCGCCCAATTCTGGAACTACGAAGGATCCAGCGAAGGCTTCCGGGTCCAAAGTATCTACTTTGTAAGCACTTCCGACGTGTGGCCAGTTTCCACGCTGTGGCTCAGAGTGGTTCAGGTCAATTGTGATCGCCTTGTGGTCACTAGCAGTATAGGCATCGCTAACGGCCCATTTCGCTGATCTAGCAATTGGGCCGCTAGCGAATGCTAGATCTATAACCGATCCAGTGCCTGCTCTGGTGAAAGTGTTCTGGTTGCCATAGTTCAAGAGAGCTAGGTCTGATGAGGCAAAGGCTTCCAGTACTGCTTGTCCTCGGGCGTTTGTCGGGTGCTACCCCATTCTTCTGCCCAGGCATTGAAATCGCCAGCGATGATCACCTGTGGCTTCCCCCTTATGTCATGTGCTAACTCCTCCATGATGGCCGCGAAGCGTGGGAAGGTGAGGCTGGGTGCCGGATAGCAGCTGTATAGCCACTGGTTTCCCCATCTAGCCCCCACCGCCACGGTGTGTGTGTGTGTGTGTGTGTGTGTGTGTGTGTTTTTTTTATTTCGACTTTTACTCTACTATTACTAGATTTAATATGCTAACGAGATATACAATATAAATAAATTATGATGGGTATAGGGCAGAGCGATCTCCTGTGGTACGGCCGTGAAGCAATGCTTCACAAGAGACATAGCGCCACCTATTCCATCGACTCTCTCCTGGCTCTCTCCATGCTTCGTTGGGTCTGCATCACAGTTGACACAAACTCGCATATCACGACCCAGTTGCCCACTGATTGCAGCATAAGCGGGACCAAGTTTCCCACCGCAATCGATACGCCAAGTGCCCTTTCAAGTCATTGCGTAGTGATCCGTATATCTTGCAGGCGAACATAGTATGCTCAGCATCCTCCAGTGTTCCACACTCAGAGCAGTTGCCAGAAGCTTCATGACCAAAGCGGTGCAGATAGCTTCTGAAGCATCCATGGCCGCTTAGCACCTGAGTCAAGTGGAAGTTGACTTGGCCGTGCTTCCTGCCGGTCCATTCCCCGATGTTCGGGATGAGCCGATGCGTCCAGCGGCCTTTTGGAGACCTATCCCAACGTCTTTGCCACCTCTCTAGGCATTCTTGCCGTCCTGCCGTCCGCACGGTTCGCGTTTCGGCGTTGCTGTGGTACCGGGAACGCAGCTGCCTATAGGTATCAGCTCGCTCTCTGGCCATTTCCACAAACGGAGGTACACCAGCAATGACGAACGCAGCGTCCTCAGAGATTGTGCGGAATCCGCTAATGATGCGGATGGCACTCTTCCTGAACGCTGCCTCCAGCCCTTGGCAGTAACTCCTAGTGTCAGTGCTCGAACCCATACTGGTGCCGCGAACAGTGCGATGGATCGCATGGCACCCGCGATCAGCGATCGTCGCAATTGTTTTGGGCCTCAATATTCGCCATGAGCCTCGAAAGTAGCCGGTTCATGCCTGCAGCTTTATTGCTCGTCGCTTCCAGGTGCTCTCGAAAGCTGAGCCTTGTATCGATCCATACTCCCAGATACTTAATCGCTCTTTTGGACGAAATAGTTGTGCAACCAACCGAAATTTTCGCTACTTCTACACGTTTCCTGCTGCTTATCAGCACGGCTTCCGTTTTATGCGGCGCAAGTGCCAGCCCAACTGAGACAAGCCACTGCTGGATGGTCGCAATTGCTTGGTTGCACACACTCTCGGCCTGCAACAGCTCCTTCCTCACGACAAGGACAGCGATGTCGTCTGCGAAGCCAACCATGTGCGTGCCCGGTGGGAGGGTTAGTCTCAGGATGCCATCATACATGGCATTCCACAGAAGAGGGCCCAAGACCGACCCTTGTGGAACACCTGCCGTCACGACGTACTCCTCTGTACCAGCGCTTGTCTCGTACAATAGCCGCCTGCAGGATAGGTAGCTACGCACGATTTCCAGAAGATAACTCGGCACTTGGAACACTGCCAGAGCCTTGAGAATGCAGTCCCAACGAGCCGAGTTAAAGGCATTCTTGATGTCCAGCGTGACCATTAAGCAGTACTCCTTGGCTCCACCTTTCCATCTGCTGCCCGCTATGGCGTGTGAGGCGATCTCCACAACTCTAGTCGCTGCGTCGACTGTCGATCTGGCCTTGCGAAAACCAAATTGATTTGGCGATAGGTCACCTCCTGCGGCAATAGCGCGCTCCAGCCGGGTGCATATGATTTTCTCCAACATTTTTCCCGCATTGTCAATGAGGCAGATTGGCCGATATGCAGCAGGTTCGCCCGGATTCTTGCCTGGTTTAGGGAGCAGAACCAGTCTCTGCGATTTCAGATATTTGGAAAGACAGCCTCCTGTAGACACCTGTTGAACATGTCAACGAAGATTTCCGGCCTCAGAGCGCAGGCGAGCCGAAGAGCTCTCAGTGGAATGCCATCCGGCCCAGGCGCCTTTCCCAGCTTCATGCTTCCAGCGATAGTACTTATCTCTGCACTGGTAACTAACTCAATTGCCGCACTATTATTGGATGTGGCGACATCACGATTTCGCACCGTCTCACCAGCTGTAGTCGGAAACAAGTCACGGACAATGCAGTGCATCACATCATCCGGTGGCATAGACGCTTTGTGTGCCGAGATCTTTTAGTGACCAGTTGATACGCCTTCCCCATGGGTCGCTCTCCAAAGTCTCACAAAGCTCGATGAAGCATTTGCGTTTGCTCGCCTTGATGGCATGTTTCAGAGCTTTCCGCCTCTCTTTGAATTCGCGCTGCCACGATGTGTAGGACGGTCTGCCTCGCGATCGCTGGTAGCATCTTCTCACGCGGTTGCATTCCCGCCTGGCGGTGGCGATTTCCTCATTCCACCAGTACACTGGCAGATGGTGATGGGTGGAAGATCTTCTGGGGGGCATCGTGTCTTTGCATGCTTGCGCTAACGCATGCAATGCTATCGTAGCCATCTGCTCGGCGCTTCCTGCCGCTTCCATGCACTGGATGCGAGCGCTGAAGCGCAGCACATCCATCTTATCCGCGTTGAAGCTAACCCATCTTGATGGGTCACTTGTATTGCTGGGGCGCCGCCCGCCAACTTCGCACAGAATGGCACGGTGGTCGCTAGCTGTGTAGGCGTCGCTCAAGCGCCAACGTGCCGAAGGCGACAACGCGCTGCACACGTAAGTCAGGTCGACTATGGACCCCACGCCAGCTCTGCAAAAGTCTGCTGCGTGCCCTCGTTCAAAGGATGAGATCCAGCATTTGAAACGTCTCCGTCACAATCGAGCCTCTCGCATTTGTGCAGGGACTGCCCCATTCCATTGCCCATGCGTTGAAGTCGCCGCCGACAATTAATGGGGAGCGGCCTATAGCATCTGCTGCGAGTTCATCCAGAGTGCGCCCGTATTCCTCCAGAGACAGACTGGGGGCCAGATACACGCTGTAGACCCATGTACCGCCAATTTTTGCTCGCACAAATCCACGTGCAGCATGCTCGTGTCCGAACTGCAACGGTGATTTGCCGCACACCCAGATTGCTGCCTTGCCCGTAGTATCCGCTGCCCAGACTGAGCCTGTTACCGCTCTGTACGGTTCACTTATGATAGCTACATCAGCGCTATCGTCTCGCACTGCTTGCTGAAGAAGATCATGCGCAGCTGCACAGTGATTTAGGTTGAGCTGGACTACTTGCATGAGTGTGCTTTCGTTGCGCTCTTTGCTACCAATGGGCAATTGCGACTACCAGCCTGGTGGTTTAGCTGTTTGCTTCCGTTTGCGCTGCAAATGTAGCAATTCGCTGCGTTGGTGCACGATGCCACTTTGTGACCAGGTACTCCACATCTTAGACAGCAGTTACTCCTATCTATGAGATTTTTGCATCTGCTGGCTATGTGCCCGATCTCAAGGCATTTGAAGCACCTCGTCCTCTGCTCTTGCTCCACAATTCTGCAGCGAGACCACCCTACCTTGAGTTTGCCCAACTCAAGGATTTTTGGAGCCCATAGTGGTGGCACCTGAAGAATAGCTACCTGCGTGCCTGCGTATGCCGCTCTCAGGCTCTTCAGCTGGCACACGTCGATAGGAACGCCCGCTTGCGCATGCACTGCTGCCAACACTTCCTCCTGTCGCGTGAGTTCGTCCAAGTCACGAATAGCAATTGTGGTCCGCTGGGTTATGCTGCGCACCTCTGCGCAATCCCCTAGCACGTTCTCGATTGCGTCCTTCAGTTTGGAAGTACTGTCCAGCCCAGAGCCGCCGAGCTCCAACAGAAGATCTCCCTTGGCAGTTCTTCGCGCTGTGATCACGCTATCAGCGACATTTTGCAGCTTCCCATCCTGCCGTCTGGTAACCATTGAGAGCACGTCACTATAGCTCATCTCTCCTTTTGCACTGACCACCAGTGCGTCAGGGCGTGGCTTGGTAGTGGTCCTCTTCCTCCCCGTGCTTTTCGCCTCCACAGTAGTCCACTCGGCGTGAGTTACTGCTGTTTTATTTCGCTTAGGTGGAGTTTTCCTCGGCTCCGCCTCGGTATCCCTCTGTCTCTTGGGCGTTGCCGACGGCTTGATGCCGGTTGCCGCTGACACGACTGCTCTTGGGGCCGCTTTATCCAATGCTCCTTCAGTGGCTGTGTCTGTGGTGACTGTGACGCTTGCCTCTTTACACAGCTCTGTTGCGGCTCGATGCAATTTCTGCATTCTTGCCAGCTTGCTCCTCATCTTTTCATTGATGTGCCTCTGTGAAGCAAACTGCTCGGAAAGGCCGTCCAGCTCCGTGCCCAAGCGCTCCAACAAGTCTTTAAGCGACCTCTTCCCACTGGTTGGGTCAGCAACAGGCACAGTGCGTGTGGCCGCCATATCGGGATCCGGCAACACAGCGACCGCCGACGAGCTTGCTGATTCCTCGCTCCTGCTCCTATTGTCGCCCGTTTGATTATGGCATGCATTTTCATCTATGCTGCTGCCACACGGGAACTTAGGCCTGTTAGCTGCTGGTGGTGGTGGTGGTGGTGTGCGCTGCATCGCCGACCCACTCTTTTTCGGCCAGGCCACTTAATAAATTAAGTGTTGGACTTTTCCGATCTTGGTGGATTCGAACCGTGGATCGCTGAATAGTCCGCGCCTCTATGCACTGCGCCACTGCAGCTGCACTCTTTCAGCGGAGCTTAATGCGAATATTAATTAGCCGCTCCTGAAAGTATGCAGATATTTTTGCACTTGTTGAGCTTTGCGCTGTGCTTTTAAGCTTTGCGCTGTGCTTCCGATTGACCGACTGGCAACGCCAGAGCGCCCAGTCTGGCTGACCAGCTGATGGTAGTGCAGCCCTCGTCGTCAGCTGATCGTAGGAGTGCAATTGCTATTGTTTACCAGTAGTTGTCGTCAATTGCACTGGAACCAACAACAATTTCCCTCGCAGCCGTCAACTCTACCAATGCGTCTCTTGGTGACGCGGCTGCCTACGACGTCCAGCAGCAGATGCCCCGACCGACCGTGAGTACCCAAGGGTTGAACACTGCTCGAGCTAACTCGTAGACACTTTTTTAGGTTTTCCGACTTAATTTGGCGATTTCCCGAGCGATCGAAAGGAGCGTCACCAAAACGCGACCGGCTTGCGGAAAATTCAACTACACTCACACCTGTGTGTGTGTGTGTGGCTGTGTGTGTGTGTGTGGCTGTGTGTGTGTGTGTGTCTGTGTGTGTGTGTGTGTGTGTGTGTGTGTGTGTGTGTGTGTGTGTGTGTGTGTGTGTGTAGCATCCTCCAGTGTTCCACACTCAGAGCAGTTGCCAGAAGCTTCATGACCAAATCGGTGCAGATAGCTTCTGAAGCATCCATGGCCACTTAGAACCTGAGTCAAGTGGAAGTTGACTTGGCCGTGCTTCCTGCTGGTCCATTCCCCGATGTTCGGGATAAGCCGATGCGTCCAACGGCCTTTTGGAGACATATCCCAACGTCGCTGCCACCTCTCTAGGCATTCTTGCCGACCTGCTGTCCGAACGGTTCGCGTTTCGGCGTTGCTGTGGTGCCGGGATCGCAGCTGCCGATAGGTGGCAGCTCGCTCTCTGGCCATTTCCACAAACGGAGGTACACCAGCGATGACGAACGCTGCGTCCTCAGAGATTGTGCGGAATCCACTAATGATGCGGATGGCACTCTTCCTGAACGCTGCCTCCAGCCCTTGGCAGTAGCTTCTGGTGTCCAATGCTCGAACCCATACTGGTGCCGCGAACAGTGCGATGGATCGCATGGCACCCGCGATTAGCGATCGTCGCAATTGTTTTGGGCCTCCAACATTCGCCATGAGCCTTGACAGTAGCCGGTTCATGCCTGCAGCTTTATTGCTCGTCGCTTCCAGGTGCTCTCGAAAGCTGAGCCTTGTATCGATCCAAACTCCCAGATACTTGATCGCTCTTTTGGACGAAATAGTTGTGCAGCCAACCGAAATTTGCGCTACCTCTACATGTGTTCTGCTGCTTATCAGCACGGCTTCAGTTTTATGCGGCGCAAGTGCCAGCCCAACTGAGCCAAGCCACTGCTGGATGGTCGCAATTGCTTGGTTGCACACTCTCGGCCTGCATCAGCTCCTTCCTCACGACAAGGACAGCGATGTCGTCTGCGAAGCCAACCATGTGCGTGCCCGGGGAGGGTTAGTCTCAGGATGCCATCATACATGGCATTCCACAGAAGAGGGCCCAAGACCGAGCCTTGTGGGACACCTGCCGTCACGACGTACTCCTCTGTACCAGCGCTTGTCTCGTACAATAGCCGCCTGCAGGATAGGTAGCTACGCACGATTTCCAGAAGATATCTCGGCACTTGGAACGCTGCCAGAGCCTTGAGAATGCAGTCCCAACGAGCCGAGTTAAAGGCATTCTTGATGTCCAGCGTGACCATCAAGCAATACTCCTGGCTCCTCCCTTCCATCTGCTGCCCGCTATGGCGTGTGAGGCGATCTCCACAACTCTAGTCGCTGCGTCGACTGTCGATCTGGCCTTGCGAAAGCCAAATTGATTTGGCGATAGGTCACCTCCTGCGGCAATAGCGCGCTCCAGCCGGGTGCATACGATTTTCTCCAGCATTTTTCCCGCATTGTCAATGAGGCAGATTGGCCGATATGCAGCAGGTTCGCCCGGATTCTTGCCTGGTTTAGGGAGCAGAACCAGTCTCTGCGATTTCAGATATCTGGAAAGACAGCCTCCTGTAGACACCTGTTGAACATATCAACGAAGATTTCCGGCCTCAGAGCACAGGCGAGCCGAAGAGCTCTCAGTGGAATGCCATCCGGCCCAGGCGCCTTTCCCAGCTTCATGCTTCCAGCGATAGTACTTATCTCGGCACTGGTAACCAACTCAATTGCCGCGCTGTTATTGGATGTGGCGACATCAAGATTTAGCACCGTCTCACCAGCTGTAGTCGGAAACAGCTCACGGACAACGCAGTGCATCACATCATCCGGTGGCATAGACGCTTTGTGTGCCGAGATCTTTTTAGTGACCAGTTGGTACGCCTTCCCCCATGGGTCGCTCTCCAAAGTCTCACAAAGCTCGATGAAGCATTTGCGTTTACTCGCCTTGATGGCATGTTTCAGAGCTTTCCGCCTCTCTTTGTATTCGCGCTGCCATGATGTGTAGGACGGTCTGCCTCGCGATCGCTGGTAGCATCTTCTCACGCGGTTGCATTCCCGCCTGGCGGTGGCGATATCCTCATTCCACCAGTACACTGGCAGATGGTGGTGGGTGGAAGATCTTCTGGGGGGCATCGAGTCTTTGCATGCTTGCGCTAACGCATGCAATGCTATCGTAGCCATCTGCTCGGCGCTTCCTGCCGCTTCCATACACTGGATGCGAGCGCTGAAGCGCAGCACGTCCATCTTATCCGCGTTGAAGTTAACCCATCTTGATGGGTCACCTGTATTGCTGGGGCGCCGCCCGCCAACTTCGCACAGAATAGCACGGTGGTCGCTAGCTGTGTAGCCGTCGCTCAAGCGCCAACGTGCCGAAGGCGACAGCGCGCTGCACACATAAGTCAGGTCGACTATGGACCCCACGCCAGCTCTACAAAAGTCTGTTGCGTGCCCTCGTTCAAGAGGATTAGATCCAGCATTTGGAACGTTTCCGTCACAATCGAGCCTCTCGCATTTGTGCAGGGACTACCCCATTCCATTGCCCATGCATTGAAGTCGCCGCCGACAATTAATGGGGAGCGGCCTATAGCATCTGCTGCGAGTTCATCCAGAATGCGCCCGTACTCCTCCAGAGACAGACTGGGGCCAGATACACGCTATAGACCCATGTACCGCCGATTTTTGCTCGCACAAATCCACGTGCAGCATGCTCGTGTCCGAACTGCAACGGTGATTTGCCGCACACCCAGATTGCTGCCTTACCCGTAGTATCCGCTGCCCAGACTGAGCCTGTTACCGCTCTGTACGGTTCGCTTAGGATAGCTACGTCAGCGCTATCATCTCGCACTGCTTGCTGAAGAAGGTCATGCGCAGCTGCACAGTGATTTAGGTTGAGCTGGACTAATTGCATGAGTGTGCTTTCGTTGCGCTCTTTGCTGCCAATGGACAATTGCGACTACCAGCCTGGTGGTTTAGCTGTTTGCCTCCATTTGCGCTGCAAATGTAGCAATTCGCTGCGTTGGTGCACGATGCCACTTTGTGACCAGGTACTCCACATCTTATACAGCAGTTACTCCTGTCAATGAGATTCTTGCATCTGCTGGCTATGTGCCCGATCTCAAGGCATTTGAAGCACCTCGTCCTCTGCTCTTGCTCCACAATTCTGCAGCGAGACCACCCAACCTTGAGTTTGCCCAACTCAAGGATTTTGGAAGCCCATAGTGGTGGCACCTGAAGAATTGCTACCTGCGTGCCTGCGTATGCCGCTCTCAGGCTCTTCAGCTGGCACACATCGATAGGGACGCCCGCTTGCGCATGCACTGCTGCCAACACTTCCTCCTGTCGCGTGAGTTCGTCCAAGTCACGAATAGCAATTGTAGTTCGCTGGGTAATGCTGCGCACCTCTGCGCAATCCCCTAGCACGTTCTCGATTGCGTCCTTCAGTTTGGAAGTACTGTCCAGCCCAGAGCCGCCGAGCTCCAACAGAAGATCTCCCTTGGCAGTTCTTCGAGCTGTGATCACGCTATCAGCGACATTTTGCAGCTTCCCATCCTGCCGTCTGGTAACCATAGAAAGCACGTCACTATAGCTCATCTCTCCTTTTGCACTGACCACCAGTGCGTCAGGGCGTGGCTTGGTAGTGGTCCTCTTCCTCCCCGTGCTTTTCGACTCCACAGTAGTCCACTCGGCGTGAGTTACTGTTTTATTTCGCTTGGGTGGAGTCTTCCTCGGCTCCGCCTCGGTATCCCTCTGCCTCTTGGGCGTTGCCGACGGCTTGATGCCGATTGCCGCTGACACGACTGCTCTTGGGGCCGCTTTATCCAATGCTCCTTCAGTGGCTGTGTCTGTGGTGACTGTGACGCTTGCCTCTTTACACAGCTCTGTTGCGGCTCGATGCAATTTCTGCATTCTTGCCAACTTGCTCCTCATCTTTTCGTTGATGTGCCTCTGCGAGGCAAACTGCTCGGAAAGGCCGTCCAGCTCCGTGCCCAAGCGCTCCAACAGGTCTTTAAGCGACCTCTTCTCGCTGGCTGGGCCAGCAACAGGCACTATACGTGTGGCCGCCATATCGGGATCCGGCAACACAACGACCGCCGCCGACGAGCTGCTTGCTGGTTCCTCGCTCCTGCTCCTGTTGTCGCCCGTTTGGTTATGACATGCATTTTCTTCTATGCTGCTGCCACACGGGAGCTTAGGCCTCCTGTTAACTGCTGCTGCTGCTGGTGGTGGTGGTGGTGTGCGCTGCATCGCCGACCCACTCTTTTCGGCCAGACCACTTAATAAATTAAGTGTTGGACTTTTTCCGATCTTGGTGGATACGAACCGTGGATCGCTGAAGAGTCCGCGCCTCTATGCACTGCACCACTGCAGCTGCACTCTTTCAGCGGAGCTTATTGCGTATGTTAATTAGCAGCTCCTGAAAGTATGCAGATATTTTTGCACTTTTGAGCTTTGCGCTGTGCTTTTAAGCTTTGCGCTGGGCTTCTAGTTGGCCGACTGGCAACGCCAGAACGCCCAGTCTGGCTGAGCAGCTGATGATAGCGCAGCCCTCGTCGTCAGCTGATCGTGGGCGTACGATTGTTATTGTTTACCAGTAGTTGTGGTCAATTGTACTGGAACCAACAACAATTTCCCTCGCTGCCGTCAATTCTGCCAATGCGTCTCCTGGTGACACGGCTGCCTCCGACGTCCAGCAGCAGGTGCCCCGACCGACCGTGAGTACACAAGGATTGAGCACAGCTCGAACTCACTCGTAGTCACTTTTTTGATTTTTCTACTTATTTTAGCGAATTCCAGAGCGATCAAAAGGAGCGACTTCAAAACGCGACCGGCTTGTGGAAAATTCGCACACTATATCTGTGTGTGTGTGTGTGTGTGTGTGTGTGTGTGTGTGTGTGTGTGTGTGTGTGTGTGTGTTTGTGTGTGTGTGTGTGTGTGTGTGTGTGTGTGCGTGTGTGTGTGTGTGTGTGCGTGTTTTTATTTCGGCTTTGCTCTACTATTACTAGTTTTAATATGCTAACGAGATATACAATATAAATAAATTATGATGGGTATAGGGCAGAGCGATCTCCTGTGGTACGGCCGTGAAGCAATGCTTCACAAGAGACATAGCGCCACCTATTCCATCGACTCTCCTGGCTCTCTCCATGCTTCGTTGGGTCTGCATCACAGTTGACACAAACTCGCATATCACGACCCAGTTGCCCACTGATTGCAGCATAAGCGGGACCAAGTTTCCCACCGCAATCGATACGCCAAGTGCCCTTTCCAAGTCATTGCGTAGTGATCCGTATATCTTGCAGGCGAACATAGTATGCTCAGCATCCTCCAGTGTTCCACACTCAGAGCAGTTGCCAGAAGCTTCATGACCAAAGCGGTGCAGATAGCTTCTGAAGCATCCATGGCCGCTTAGCACCTGAGTCAAGTGGAAGTTGACTTGGCCGTGCTTCCTGCCGGTCCATTCCCCGATGTTCGGGATGAGCCGATGCGTCCAGCGGCCTTTTGGAGACCTATCCCAACGTCTTTGCCACCTCTCTAGGCATTCTTGCCGTCCTGCCGTCCGCACGGTTCGCGTTTCGGCGTTGCTGTGGTACCGGGAACGCAGCTGCCTATAGGTATCAGCTCGCTCTCTGGCCATTTCCACAAACGGAGGTACACCAGCAATGACGAACGCAGCGTCCTCAGAGATTGTGCGGAATCCGCTAATGATGCGGATGGCACTCTTCCTGAACGCTGCCTCCAGCCCTTGGCAGTAACTCCTAGTGTCCAGTGCTCGAACCCATACTGGTGCCGCGAACAGTGCGATGGATCGCATGGCACCCGCGATCAGCGATCGTCGCAATTGTTTTGGGCCTCCAATATTCGCCATGAGCCTCGAAAGTAGCCGGTTCATGCCTGCAGCTTTATTGCTCGTCGCTTCCAGGTGCTCTCGAAAGCTGAGCCTTGTATCGATCCATACTCCCAGATACTTAATCGCTCTTTTGGACGAAATAGTTGTGCAACCAACCGAAATTTTCGCTACTTCTACACGTTTCCTGCTGCTTATCAGCACGGCTTCCGTTTTATGCGGCGCAAGTGCCAGCCCAACTGAGACAAGCCACTGCTGGATGGTCGCAATTGCTTGGTTGCACACACTCTCGGCCTGCAACAGCTCCTTCCTCACGACAAGGACAGCGATGTCGTCTGCGAAGCCAACCATGTGCGTGCCCGGTGGGAGGGTTAGTCTCAGGATGCCATCATACATGGCATTCCACAGAAGAGGGCCCAAGACCGACCCTTGTGGAACACCTGCCGTCACGACGTACTCCTCTGTACCAGCGCTTGTCTCGTACAATAGCCGCCTGCAGGATAGGTAGCTACGCACGATTTCCAGAAGATAACTCGGCACTTGGAACACTGCCAGAGCCTTGAGAATGCAGTCCCAACGAGCCGAGTTAAAGGCATTCTTGATGTCCAGCGTGACCATTAAGCAGTACTCCTTGGCTCCACCTTTCCATCTGCTGCCCGCTATGGCGTGTGAGGCGATCTCCACAACTCTAGTCGCTGCGTCGACTGTCGATCTGGCCTTGCGAAAACCAAATTGATTTGGCGATAGGTCACCTCCTGCGGCAATAGCGCGCTCCAGCCGGGTGCATATGATTTTCTCCAACATTTTTCCCGCATTGTCAATGAGGCAGATTGGCCGATATGCAGCAGGTTCGCCCGGATTCTTGCCTGGTTTAGGAGCAGAACCAGTCTCTGCGATTTCCAGATATTTGGAAAGACAGCCTCCTGTAGACACCTGTTGAACATGTCAACGAAGATTTCCGGCCTCAGAGCGCAGGCGAGCCGAAGAGCTCTCAGTGGAATGCCATCCGGCCCAGGCGCCTTTCCCAGCTTCATGCTTCCAGCGATAGTACTTATCTCTGCACTGGTAACTAACTCAATTGCCGCACTATTATTGGATGTGGCGACATCACGATTTCGCACCGTCTCACCAGCTGTAGTCGGAAACAAGTCACGGACAATGCAGTGCATCACATCATCCGGTGGCATAGACGCTTTGTGTGCCGAGATCTTTTTAGTGACCAGTTGATACGCCTTCCCCCATGGGTCGCTCTCCAAAGTCTCACAAAGCTCGATGAAGCATTTGCGTTTGCTCGCCTTGATGGCATGTTTCAGAGCTTTCCGCCTCTCTTTGAATTCGCGCTGCCACGATGTGTAGGACGGTCTGCCTCGCGATCGCTGGTAGCATCTTCTCACGCGGTTGCATTCCCGCCTGGCGGTGGCGATTTCCTCATTCCACCAGTACACTGGCAGATGGTGATGGGTGGAAGATCTTCTGGGGGGCATCGTGTCTTTGCATGCTTGCGCTAACGCATGCAATGCTATCGTAGCCATCTGCTCGGCGCTTCCTGCCGCTTCCATGCACTGGATGCGAGCGCTGAAGCGCAGCACATCCATCTTATCCGCGTTGAAGCTAACCCATCTTGATGGGTCACTTGTATTGCTGGGGCGCCGCCCGCCAACTTCGCACAGAATGGCACGGTGGTCGCTAGCTGTGTAGGCGTCGCTCAAGCGCCAACGTGCCGAAGGCGACAACGCGCTGCACACGTAAGTCAGGTCGACTATGGACCCCACGCCAGCTCTGCAAAAAGTCTGCTGCGTGCCCTCGTTCAAAAGGATGAGATCCAGCATTTGAAACGTCTCCGTCACAATCGAGCCTCTCGCATTTGTGCAGGGACTGCCCCATTCCATTGCCCATGCGTTGAAGTCGCCGCCGACAATTAATGGGGAGCGGCCTATAGCATCTGCTGCGAGTTCATCCAGAGTGCGCCCGTATTCCTCCAGAGACAGACTGGGGGCCAGATACACGCTGTAGACCCATGTACCGCCAATTTTTGCTCGCACAAATCCACGTGCAGCATGCTCGTGTCCGAACTGCAACGGTGATTTGCCGCACACCCAGATTGCTGCCTTGCCCGTAGTATCCGCTGCCCAGACTGAGCCTGTTACCGCTCTGTACGGTTCACTTATGATAGCTACATCAGCGCTATCGTCTCGCACTGCTTGCTGAAGAAGATCATGCGCAGCTGCACAGTGATTTAGGTTGAGCTGGACTACTTGCATGAGTGTGCTTTCGTTGCGCTCTTTGCTACCAATGGGCAATTGCGACTACCAGCCTGGTGGTTTAGCTGTTTGCTTCCGTTTGCGCTGCAAATGTAGCAATTCGCTGCGTTGGTGCACGATGCCACTTTGTGACCAGGTACTCCACATCTTAGACAGCAGTTACTCCTATCTATGAGATTTTTGCATCTGCTGGCTATGTGCCCGATCTCAAGGCATTTGAAGCACCTCGTCCTCTGCTCTTGCTCCACAATTCTGCAGCGAGACCACCCTACCTTGAGTTTGCCCAACTCAAGGATTTTTGGAGCCCATAGTGGTGGCACCTGAAGAATAGCTACCTGCGTGCCTGCGTATGCCGCTCTCAGGCTCTTCAGCTGGCACACGTCGATAGGAACGCCCGCTTGCGCATGCACTGCTGCCAACACTTCCTCCTGTCGCGTGAGTTCGTCCAAGTCACGAATAGCAATTGTGGTCCGCTGGGTTATGCTGCGCACCTCTGCGCAATCCCTAGCACGTTCTCGATTGCGTCCTTCAGTTTGGAAGTACTGTCCAGCCCAGAGCCGCCGAGCTCCAACAGAAGATCTCCCTTGGCAGTTCTTCGCGCTGTGATCACGCTATCAGCGACATTTTGCAGCTTCCCATCCTGCCGTCTGGTAACCATTGAGAGCACGTCACTATAGCTCATCTCTCCTTTTGCACTGACCACCAGTGCGTCAGGGCGTGGCTTGGTAGTGGTCCTCTTCCTCCCCGTGCTTTTCGCCTCCACAGTAGTCCACTCGGCGTGAGTTACTGCTGTTTTATTTCGCTTAGGTGGAGTTTTCCTCGGCTCCGCCTCGGTATCCCTCTGTCTCTTGGGCGTTGCCGACGGCTTGATGCCGGTTGCCGCTGACACGACTGCTCTTGGGGCCGCTTTATCCAATGCTCCTTCAGTGGCTGTGTCTGTGGTGACTGTGACGCTTGCCTCTTTACACAGCTCTGTTGCGGCTCGATGCAGTTTCTGCATTCTTGCCAGCTTGCTCCTCATCTTTTCATTGATGTGCCTCTGTGAAGCAAACTGCTCGGAAAGGCCGTCCAGCTCCGTGCCCAAGCGCTCCAACAAGTCTTTAAGCGACCTCTTCCCACTGGTTGGGTCAGCAACAGGCACAGTGCGTGTGGCCGCCATATCGGGATCCGGCAACACAGCGACCGCCGACGAGCTTGCTGATTCCTCGCTCCTGCTCCTATTGTCGCCCGTTTGATTATGGCATGCATTTTCATCTATGCTGCTGCCACACGGGAACTTAGGCCTGTTAGCTGCTGGTGGTGGTGGTGGTGGTGTGCGCTGCATCGCCGACCCACTCTTTTGGCCAGGCCACTTAATAAATTAAGTGTTGGACTTTTTCCGATCTTGGTGGATTCGAACCGTGGATCGCTGAATAGTCCGCGCCTCTATGCACTGCGCCACTGCAGCTGCACTCTTTCAGCGGAGCTTAATGCGAATATTAATTAGCCGCTCCTGAAAGTATGCAGCTATTTTTGCACTTGTTGAGCTTTGCGCTGTGCTTTTAAGCTTTGCGCTGTGCTTCCGATTGACCGACTGGCAACGCCAGAGCGCCCAGTCTGGCTGAGCAGCTGATGGTAGTGCAGCCCTCGTCGTCAGCTGATCGTAGGAGTGCAATTGCTATTGTTTACCAGTGGTTGTCGTCAATTGCACTGGAACCAACAACAATTTCCCTCGCAGCCGTCAACTCTACCAATGCGTCTCTTGGTGACGCGGCTGCCTACGACGTCCAGCAGCAGGTGCCCCGACCGACCGTGAGTACCCAAGGGTTGAACACTGCTCGAGCTAACTCGTAGACACTTTTTTTAGGTTTTCCGACTTAATTTGGCGATTTCCCGAGCGATCGAAAGGAGCGTCTCCAAAACGCGACCGGCTTGCGGAAAATTCAACTGTGGTGTTCTGTGTGTGTGCGTGTGTGTGTGTGTGTGTGTGTGTGTGTGTGTGTGTGTGTGTGTGTGTGTGTGTGTGTGTGTGTGTGTGTGTGTGTGTGTGTGTATGTGTGTGTGTGTGTGTGTGTGTGTGTGTGTGTGTGTGTGTGTGTGTGTGTGTGTGTGTGTGTGTGTGTGTGTGTGTGTGTGTGTGTGTGTGTGTGTGTGTGTGTGTGTGTGTGTGTGAGTGGGTGTGTGTGTGTGTTTTTATTCGTAGTATAGGTTTGAAAAGGTTTACAGAGTGGAGTCATAGGAAATTATATCTAGAGAAAAGGAAGAAGAAAACAGAGTTAGCGGAGCCTGGCTCTTGTGAGACGGCCGCGAAGCAATGCTTCACAAGTGCGTCGGCGCCAGTTACTCCCTCGTTCTTTGTCTTGCCTTCTCGGCCCTCCTTTGCTCGTTCATGACCGCAGCCACAAATTGGCTGATCAGTGTCCAGTTAGTGGACGATACCAGCATCAGCGGGACCAATGTCGACACAGCTAACCTCTCACCAATTGCATCTGCCAGCTCTTGTCTGAGGGTTGCGTATCTACCGCACTGGAAGATTACGTGCTCGGCGTCCTCCACCGCAGTCGGGAAACAGGCGGGGCACTCTTCGGCTGTGTTGTGTCCGAACCGGAACAAGTAGCTCCTGAAGCAGCCGTGGCCACTGATGACCTGCGTCAAATGAAAGTTCAACTGGCCGTGACTCCTTGTCGTCCAATCCTTAATGAGAGGGATAAGACGGTGAGTCCACCGCCCTTTGGACGCCTCGTTCCACCGGGTCTGCCACCTTTCGAGGCATTCCCTCTGTGCCCTTTGTTTAATGGATCTTTTCTCGGCGTTGGGTAAGGAGCCAGTCTGGAGTTGCCGGAAGACACTTACCCTCTCCCTGACCATTTCCTCGAAGGGGGGTATGCCGGCAATGACATGTGCAGCCTCGTCGGAAACGGTCCTGAAACCGCTTATGACTCTGATGGCGCTCAGCCGGAAGGTTGACGCCAAGCCGCCGATGTACGAGCTTTTGATAACGGCGTCTGCCCAGATAGGAGCAGCATATAGGGCTATGGACCTTGTCACGCTCGAAATTAATGCTCGACGACACTGTTTTGGGCCCCTGGTGTTGGGCATCAGGCGAGATAACGCCCTGTTGGTGACAGCAGCCTTGCGGCCAACCTCCTGCAGGTGTTCCCGAAAACTCAGCCTTGAGTCGATCGTCACACCCAGGTATTTAAGTGTACGCTTGGAGGTAATATGGGCGGCTCCGACCTTGACTACCGCCGATTCGACCTTCTTCCTGCTACTGATCAGCACTGCTTCCGTTTTATGGGGAGCCAACTCCAGTCCAACGGAGAGCAGCCAAGTCCCAATGCAATCGATAGCTCGGTTGCAATTTGTTTCGGCGACCTTCAGCTCCTTAGCGACCACGAGTAGCGCAATGTCGTCGGCGAAACCAATTAGGCTTGCTCCTGTCGGCAGGTCCAGTCGAAGGATTCCGTCGTACATCGCGTTCCACAATAGCGGGCCAAGCACAGACCCCTGAGGTACGCCTCCAGTCACGGTGTACTCTTCTGTTCGAGCGCTGGTGTCATATTTGAGTACTCTTGACGAGAAGTAACTCCTGATGATCTTTAACAGCTGCCGTGGGACTTTGAATGCGTCTAGCGCCCGTAAGATGCAGTTCCAGCGGGCCGAGTTGAAGGCATTTCTGATGTCCAATGTCACATCAGACAGTACTTCTTCTGGCCCCCTTTCCAGCGAGTGCCAGCAATTGCATTGGAAGCAATGCCAACTACCTTCTCGATTGCATCTACTGTCGACCTGGCCTTCCGGAATCCATATTGGTTGGGGGAAAGGTTTCCGTTCACCAATATAGCTTCCTCCAAGCGAGTGCAGATCACCTTCTCCAGCAGTTTCCCCGCCACGTCGATGAGGCAGATAGGCCTAAACGAGGATGCATTACCAGGCGGTTTCCCGGGCTTCGGAATTAGGACCAGCTTTTGTATTTTCCACCTATCCGGGACTACGGCTTCTTCCAGGCACTTATTTAGCATTGATGAAAAAGCTTCTGGATGAAGGGAGCAGGCGAGCATTAGTGCCCTTGCGGGAATGCCATCCGGACCTGGAGCCCCAGTTTGCTTCATGCTTCTAACGCATTTTAGCACCTCCTCGCTGGTGACCAACTTCAGCGGCAAACCGTCGTTGGATGCTGTATCAGGCAGCCATGCCTTATCTTCCTCCACGCTGGGAAACAACTCCGTGACAATCCCACGCAATAGATCATCCGGAGGTGGTGGCGATTTTCGTGTCCCAATTCTTCGTATGACGATTTGATATGCCTTGCCCCATGGGTCGTCATCCAGTGTGTCGCACAGGGCCAGGAAACACCGTTTTTTTACTCTCCTTGATCGCATTTTTGAGAGATTTGCGACTCTCTCTGAAGAGTGTTTGCCAATATAGGAAAGAGGGTCTTCCCCGCGCTCTCTGATAGCGCCTCCTCGCGTGGTTGCAGACACGTCTTGCAGTGGCAATGGTCTCGTTCCACCAGTAAACTGGCGTGTGGCGTAGCGAGGGGTTTACACGACTCGGCATGGAGCCTACGCAAGCCGACTCTAGCCTTTCCATGACAGTTTCGACCATCTGCTCTGCGCTGCCTGAAACCTCCAGCTCTCTCAGCGAGCTTGCAAAACGCTCGACGTTTAGCTTGCTGGCTGAAAAATTCCTCCAACGAGATGCGGCAGAGATGCACCTGTGGCTCCGAGCTCCAATTTTGCAAAAAATGGCCATATGGTCGCTCCCTGTGTAGGAGTCACTGACTCCCCACTCCGCTAAATGAGCGAGCGAACTGCTGCAAAATGTTAAGTCAACAATTGAGCCGGTACCGGCCCTGCTAAATGTCCATTGCGAGCCTTGATTGAGAAGAGTTAGGTCCAGTGAAGCAAAGGCTTCGACCACCAATCGCCCTCTTTGGTTGGTGACCATGCTTCCCCAATCGACTGCCCAAGCGTTGAAGTCGCCTGCGACGAATGCTGGTGAGTGGTCTCTCACGTCCGCAGCTAATCTGTCCAGTGTGTTAGCAAAGTCCGAAATTGGCAAGCTGGGGGCTAAGTATACGCTGTACACCCAAACACTGCCCACTAGCGCCCTGACGAAGCCGCCTTCAGCCTGTTGGTGGCCAAACTGGTGTGGGTTTCTGCCACAAACCCATATAGCCGCCTTGCCGGTGTGGTCGCACGTCCAATCAGCTCCAAAACCAGGTCTGAAGGGTTCGCTAAGAACGCATACATCCACCTCATTCTCCCTGACCGACTCCAGTAGGAGGTCCTGAGCCGCTGCACAATGGTTCAGGTTCAGCTGCATAATCTTCATAGTGAGTGTATGATACTTCGCCCATTTGCCGAAGGGCAGAGTCTGCTACCCGCTGCGTGGTTGACCTCACTGATGCCTTTGGTTACGCAAAGAAAGCATCTCGCTGGTCTGTTGCATGACGCCGCTTTATGGTTTTGCTCGCCACACTTGAAGCAGCTGTTTGCTCTATCCACCGCGCTTTGGCACTTGCTCGCAATGTGCCCAAAGTCCAAGCATTTAAAACACCGAGTCCTCGGCTCCTGCTCGGCTACTCTGCATCGCGTCCAGCCGATTTTCAGCTTGCCCAGCTGTCCAATTTTTTTGGCCCAGATTGGAGGCACCAGGACCGTCGCCGCCTGAGTGTTGGCGTAAGCAGGTCTTATGCTCTTTACCTGGCACAGATTTGCCGGCATGCCAACTTGCTCCGCCATCGCTTTGACAATCTCCTCTTTGCTTGCAAGTTCGTCCAGGTCTCTGACAACCAGCTGCGTGAGTTGAGACAGAGTGCGCACCTCTGCACAGTCTCCCAACACTTTCTCGATCTCCTCCCGTAGTTTGTCTGTGTTGTCCAGACCTGTTCCTCCAAGTTCTAGCAGCAGATCGCCCTTGGCAGTTCTGCGCGCAGTTGTTACTCTGTCTGATACGTCTTTGAGTCTGCCGTCCTGCCGTCTCGTGACTAGAGAGAGCACATCGCTGTAGCTCATCTCGCCTTTCGCGCTCACTACCAGCGCGTCCGGGCGTATTTTGTTGGCCTTCTTCTTAGCACCGGTGGTGGTGATGTTGCTGCTGTTGCTCCTCCTCGGCTCTACGGTTATCCACTCGCCGCCGCCTTGCACCTGGTTGAGAACATTTTTGTTGCGCTTTGGAGGAGGAGTTTTCCTCGACCCGCTCTCTATGTCTCGCGGTCTTTTGGGTGTTGTGGCCGCTGCCTTACTTCCGGTTGTCGCCAACTTAACTACGCTTGGAGCTGCCTGAGCTGGTACTACTTCTGCGTTGGCGGGATCTTCCGCTGGCTCGTGGCATAGTTGCTCCGCTGCCGCTCGTTGCAGCTTAATCAGCCTCATGAGCTTGCTCCTCATTTTTCGTTAATCCATCCATCCGCTCCAGCTCCAGAGGTCTTTGACTGACCGCCGCTTCTCGTTGGCTGGGCCAGCAACAGGCACGATGCGTGAGACCACCACCATGTCGGGATCAGACCCAGTGACCGCCGACGAGCTTCTTGCTGGTTCCTCGCTCCTGCTCCTGTTGTCGCCCGTTTGGTTATGGCATGCATTTTCTTCTATGCTGCTGCCACACGGGAACTTGGGCCTGTTAACTGCTGCTGGTGGTGGTGGTGGTGGTGTGCGCTGCATCGCCGACCCACTCTTTTTCGGCCAGGCCACTTAATAAATTAAGTGTTGGACTTTTTCCGATCTTGGTGGATTCGAACCGTGGATCGCTGAATAGTCCGCGCCTCTATGCACTGCGCCACTGCAGCTACACTCTTTCAGCGGAGCTTAATGCGTATACTAATTAGCTGCTCCTAAAAGTATGCAGATAATTTTTGCACTTTTTGAGCTTTGCGCTGTGCTTTTTTAAGCTTTGCGCTGAGCTTCTGGTTGGCCGACTGGCAACGCCAGAGCGCCCAGTCTGGCTGAGCAGCTGATGGTAGTGCAGCCCTCGTCGTCAGCTGATCGTGGGAGTGCAGTTTCTATTGTTTACCAGTAGTTGTGGCCAATTGTACTGGAACCAACAACAATTTCCCTCGCAGCCGTCAACTCCGCCAATGCGTCTCCTGGCAACGCGGCTGCCTACGACGTCCAGCAGCAGGTGCCCCGACCGACCGTGAGTATACAAGGGTTGAACACTGCTCGAGCTAACTCGCAGTCGCGTGTGTGTGTGTGTGCGCGCGCGTGTGTGTGTGTGTGTGTGTTTTTTTTTTTTTTGGTATGCACCACGGTAGGAAAATCTTCTGAAAGATCCCTTCTACTCCAGTAGAAGGGTATGTGCGATTCTTACGCACTAAAAACCTCCGCCTGCTCCTCTGTCCTTTGTGTTGGCTCACCGGGACGTGTCAATAATGGTAGTACTTCGGTGAGCAGGATAAGTGCTCCTATGCACTCCTTCTATTGCAACGCTGTTTGCGGTTCCTCGGTTGTCTTAAGTCGCCTTTTACGACAAGCAGACTGGGCTGGAGTGGTATTCTTTCCCGCCGACCTCACGGGCACCAGGCGCATTTTTATTGTCTGCCTTCTCGGTTTGTCATCTCGTCGGCACGGACTCGTCTCATTATCTTAATGATAATGCCATGGCCCGCCTTCCAGGAGTTTGTATCCGCCATCATAGTCTTGATCAGTTCCCTCGGTCTCATTTGGGAGCCTGTCATTCTATTCAGTTCCTCTCGCTCGCCTGAGAATCTGTGGCACTTGCAGAGTACGTGTTCTGCAGTCTCTTCCTCGTCCTCGCAGTACACGCATTGAGGGGTATCGACGTGTTTGAACCTCGCTAGATATCCATGGAAGCAGCCGTGGTTCGTAAGAAACTGTACTAGGTGGTAGTCCAGCTCCTTATGGTTACATCTAATCCAGGCTGCGACGTCCGGGATTAGATATTGTGTCCAGCGTCCCTTTTGTGACTCATGCCATCTGGTCTGCCAGTCCACCAACAATCGTTCATTGGCGCTAGTTTTACTGACCCCTTCGCGCATTGCTGCCAGAGCCTTGATCTCCAAATCGATGGGCGGAATGCAAGCGAGTACAAGTGCCGCATCTTCGGATATGGTCCTGAACCCTCTGATGAGTCTTAGGGCCATTGTCCGGTATACTGCTCGTGCCTCTTTGAGATAGGATGTTCTCTCTGTTACGCTCTTCCAGATTGGAGCTGCGTATAGCAGTGTCGCCTTCGCTACTGATACCAGTAGTCTCCTCGCCGGCATCTTGGGACCACCCGTATTCGGCATTAGCCTAGCCAGAACCGTTGTTGCCATAGCCGCTTTCCTGCTGGCATATTTCATATGCTCGCTAAAGCTAAGCCTATGGTCGATTAGGACTCCCAGGTATTTTAATGAGTTTGCCGACTCCAAGTGGACACCGTCTACTGTTATCTGCAGCTTCTCCACCGCTTTCCTACTGCTTAGCAGTACCACCTCCGTCTTTTGTGCTGCAATTTTGAGGCCTACGCTCTTAAGCCATCCTGTAGCTGCCCTTATGGTGTCATTACAGCTTGTTTGCAATTCTGGGAGCGTTTTTGCAACTGCAGTGATTGCCACGTCGTCTGCGAAGCAATGTAGCTCTGTATCTCTTGGTTTAGTTATTTTAATTATCCCATTGTACATTATGTTCCACAGGATCGGGCCAAGGACCGACCCTTGAGGAACGCCTGCTGTAACTTCGTAGCTTTTGGGACCGTCTTCCGTATCGTACCAAAGTACCCGGTCTCTAAAATAACTACCGATCACCGCCTTTAGATACTCAGGGATACCGATCTTAGTCATGCCACTGAGTATGCTGGCCCATGTTGCTGTATTGAAGGCATTTTTAACGTCAAGAGTAATTATAGCGCAGTATTTTTTGGCCCCTCCCAGCCATCTTTCCCCCGCTAACGCCTTTGAGGCTATCTCACGGACCTCCTCCAGTGCATCGAGGGTACTCCTCCCTCTCCGGAAGCCGTATTGCTGATGCGCCAGCCCACGTGGTCCCTCTGTGTACGTTTCCAAGCGGCAGTACAGGATACGTTCAAAAAGCTTCCCCACTATGTCCAGTAAGCACAGTGGGCGATATCCGCCAGCAGTATTGGTCGAGGCTCCTCTCCCTTTCGGGATGAGGACCAGTCTTTGGTTCTTCCAGCGTGTAGCGAACATTCCCTCAGCAATGCATTGTTGGAATGTATTGCAAAAGATCTCGGGCTTGGCTTCAGCTATGGCTTTAATCACCCCTCCTGGTATTCCGTCCAGCCCAGGGGCCCTGGAGGGCTTGATCCTCTTAGCGGCCGAGACTACTTCCTCCGGTGTTATCCTCGGGAACTGCTCACCAGTCGTTATCTGTGCTGGTTGCCAGAGGGTGGTCTGCTTCGGGAATAGCTCCTCGACAATTCTGGCCATAATTTCTGGCTCTAATTGTCCTTTCCCTCCTGTTACTTTGATCCTTTTATAGACTATCTTGTACGCCATTCCCCATGGGTCCTCGTCTAGGCTCGTGAGTAGCTCCTTAAACGCTCCTGCCTTAGCTTTTGCTATTTCTTTTTGTAGTGCAGCTCGGACTAGTTTGTACTGTTCGATCAGCTGTGGATGGTTGTCGCGTCCTCTCGCCCGCTGCGCCCTTCTCGCTGAGTGGCATTCTGCCCTCATATTCCCCAGTGTGTCACACCACCAGTATACCGGGGGCTTATTCTTGCGGCTGGTTTTTCTTCGCGGCATTGTTGCATCGCATGTTTTTTCCAGTAGCAAGTTCAGATTCGCCACCATAGTCTCCGCTTGACCTACTGGATTCTCCAGCTCGTCAATAATGTATTTTAGCATTGCATTGTCAATTCTTTTCGTGTCCCAAGCACGACCCATTTGCCTCCTCAGCAGTCTATTCGTCCCACTCGTTAATTGTATCTTAAAGGTAATTAACGCATGGTCACTCAGCGTAACGTCGTCCAGGACCTTCCAATTGGCATTCGCTGCTATAGATCTGCTAACAAAGGTAACGTCGATATATGATGAGCCTCTGTCGTTGTCAAAAGTCGGCCTGAGTCCGTCGTTCAACAGAACCAGGTCTAGCATGTACCTCGCGTTCACTAGTGCTCTACCTCTACGATTTGAAGCTCTGCTACCCCACTCTAACGCCCAGGCATTGAAGTCACCCGCTATTACGACAGGGCCACGGCCTCTTGCGGGTTCCATCAGCGCCTCTAACATCCCTTCAAATTGTTGCAGGCTGTCACTAGGAGGGGCATAGCAGCTGTAGAAGTGTACTCCTTTAACTTTGCCATAGGCAAAACCGCTTAGGGGGGGATTTTGTCTTTCTTGCACTTGGAATCCCGCGCAGCACTTTATTGCCGACTTGCCTGTCTCGTCGAATATTGTATCTACGTCAGCGTTCCCTCCACTTGGGATGTAGGAACAAGTCAATTTTCCGTTCCACTGCCGTCTGTTGTAAGAGGCTCTGGGCAGCCCCACAGTGGTTAACATTAAGCTGGGCAACATTAATGTATTCCTGCATGGTGCTGTTTGCTAGCTCCTGCTTGTTGTTTGGCCTTCCTATAAGTTGGACATCCAGAACTGCCCGTAGCGTGGTTTCTGTCCATATCCTCCTTACATATTAAGCAGGAAGGCTTCTCTACGCATCCTTTCGCTTTGTGTCCTCTGCCTCCACATCGTAGACAGCAGTCTGATCGGTCAGCATTCTGACAGTTGCTGGCTTGGTGCCCGTACCCTAGGCATCTGTAACATCTCTTCGGTTGTACATCCTGAGTAATACGGCACCGTGACCATCCCACCGTTAGTGTCCCTTTTTTGAGCACCATGATAGCATCATTGACATCTAGCATAACGATTGCTATTTGTGTTCCATCTCTCATCATTCGAAGGCTTTGCACATCCGGTCTCCCGATTCCCCTAAATTGGGTCATCATGCTTTGAGCAAGATCTTCAGCATTCGTTGCCTCGTCCATTCCAGTGCACTTCAGGGCCGTTCTTTGTGATCCTGAGCGCACGGTGGCAATATTGCTGAGGGAGTTCTCGATCGCTTCTTTGATGTTCCGGTCTCCAGTGTTTTTTCCCTCCATTTCTAATATTAATTCTCCTTTTTGAGTCCTCCTGATTTTGCGGACGAGCTTACCCACCTCTTTCAGGTTCGGATCCTCCTTCATTTTTCGAAGGATGTCCACGTACGTCATCTCTCCTGTCTTTTTTAGTATAAGTGCCTCCGGTTTCTTACGCAATCGTTTAGGCCTTACTTTTACCCACTCCTTGACGCTATGGGTTGAGTTATCCGGGGCTTCTTGGCTTCTTGGCTTCTTCAGCACCTCTGCATATTTTGCTGCCCTAGGAGTCTTTTCCCCCATCTTCCCAACGGCCTCCTGCCCACTGCTTTCGATAAGGATTCCCTTGGTCCTTGGAATTACCTTGGTCCTTGGGGCTTCCTTGATATTGGCAGTTGGTTTTCGCTTCTGGTGCCCCTCCGTTTGGGTACCAGTACTCTTGGGAGCGGCGTCTTTCGCCTTGCACTCCTGCAGCGCTAGTGCTCTTTTATTAAGTGCGACGAGCTCTGCTATTGCGTCCTTCGATCCTTTCGTGACGTGTCTTTGTGTCTCGAAAGCCGTCATCAGTAGGATGATCCTACTCTGCATTTTGGCTAGTACACTGCCAAGGTCCTCATCTTAGCATGCCGTAGAAAGATCCAGGGGGCGCAAAGGCGAACCGGGGGGCGACTTCGCTCCTATCTTTAGAGACGGCACGCTGATACGATCGATGGCCACGTTGCTTGTATCTTTAGATGCTGGGGAGGCCAAGTTTGCCACCTCTTCAGCACTGCGGTCGCTGGATATCGACGGCGGGGGGCCCGCTTGCTCACCCCTCACAACCGCCGGCACTGGGTTTCCTACTCCCTGCACCGTAATTTCAACACTTTTAACGACTTCCATGTAGTTAAGTTTCTCCCATCCTTGCATTTTAGCCCTTCTGCCAGGGGCACACCCACATTAGTGAGATGCTGTTGCTACGCTAGTATAGCCGCCCAATATGGGACAGACGCTAACCAGTATGCCGCCCAACTCTGGGTAGCAGACGCTTACTGGATTTTTAAAAACCAGTCGGTGAGTTTTAACCCCGCTGGTTGTGTGTGTGCGTGCGTGTGTGTGTGTGTGTGTGTGCGTGTGTGTGTGTGTGTGTGTGTGTGTGTGTGTGTGTGTGTGTGTGTGTTTTAACATGGACGTTGACGCACCGCAGTACGTTCAAGTGGTCCTGCAACGTCTGTTTCTCCCGCATTCAACGCACTCCCCCCGGAACTGCCGTGAGGTACTACTTCAGGGGGAGGGTTCGGCCTTTATCGGCCCTCTTCTGAGTTGGCTGGGATTCGTGCTCTCTCTTCTCTTCTTAGCTGCTTCATTACTGCCACTGCCATCGTGTTCACCGCCACCCATTTCTCCCTCGAGCTTATCATATGCTCGACTACGGACTCCGTCTCGACACGCCCCTCAAGGCGGGCTTCTAGTTCTTCTCTAGCACCTGCGAAGCGTCCGCAGTGCAGAAAGACGTGCTCTGCATCCTCCACAACCTGCGGCTCGCAGTGGGCGCAGTAAGGGTCTGATGCATGGCCGAAACGGTGCAGGTATCCTCTGAAACACCCGTGACCACTTAGTAATTGTGTTAGGTAAAGTTCATCTCTCCGTGACCTCTGTCTAACCACCTTGAAACGTCCGGTATCAGGCGATGTGTCCACCGACCTTTCGTGCCGCTGTTCCACCTTGCCTGCCACTCCTGGATGATGCTGGCTCTATCCCTGGCCTTCGCGCGCTCTGCTGCCTGTAGACCGAATGGCGCTGTTCCCGCAAGGACCATTGCAGCTTCTCCCGATACCGTCCGGAATGCGCAGCACATTCTGAGCGCGCAGATCCGGTGCACCGAGTTCATTTGCCTCAGGAAGGTGCCGCTCTCCGTTCCCTTTAGCCAGATCGGGGCTGCGTAAAGGCTGATGGACCTGACCACGTTCGTGAGCAGTAACCTTCTTTTCTGCCTAGGGCCACCTGTGTTCGGCATTATTCGGGCTAAGGCCGTGGATGCGGTTGCTGCCTTACTCGCCGCGTACATGAGGTGTGCTCGAAAGTTGAGTCTGTTGTCCACCTTGACTCCGAGATAGGTCATAGTGGCCTGCGAGCGTATCGTTGTATCCCCAACTACGATGTTAACAAACTCCACCTTTTTCCTTGAAGTAACTAACACGGCCTCGGTTTTATGCTCCGCCAGTCGGAGCCCTACTTCTTCCAGCCAATCCCGTACTGCTTTGACTGCAGTATTCGTTTTTGCCTCTATGTCCGTCAGGTGCTTCGCGACCGTCACGATCGCTATGTCGTCCGCAAATCCGACAATATTCACACCATCCGGCATCCTTAGGCGGAGGACTCCGTCGTACATAGCATTCCACAAGGTGGGGCCGAGCACTGATCCCTGAGGAACGCCTCCAGTGACCTCGTAGTTTTCAGTGCCTGTACTGGTCGTGTACCAGAGCTTCCTGTCGCTAAGGTAACTTGCAATTATCCGGGTGAGATAGTTCGGGATATTGAAGTGCTGCAACGCGTGCAGGATCCTATGCCAGCTGGCAGAATTAAAGGCATTTCTTATATCCAGTGCGGTGATGAGGCAGTACTCCTTACTGCCCCAGAGCCAACGCTCCCCTGCGATTGCCTTCTCCGCCTTGTCCTTAATTTGGCTGATAGCCTGAATCGTAGAGCGACCCTTCCGGAACCCAAACTGCCATGGTGATAAGCCCCCTGCACGGTTTATAGCGACCTCCAGGCGCTCCCGTACTATCGTTTCTAGCGCTTTGCCCGCCGTGTCTAGTAAGCAGATCGGTCGGTACGAAGAAGGCTCCTCCGGAGGTTTCCCCTTTCGGGATTAGCACGAGCGACTGCTTTTTCCATCGGGCAGGGAACACTCCTTCCTCTAGGCACCTATTGTACAGCCTCATCAGGTCCTCCGGGTAATTCTCCAGGGCGGCTTTGATGGCCAGACCAGGGATACCATCGGGGCCGGGCGACTTGTTCACCTTGATGCCTCTGGCGACATCCCGGAGCTCTTCCCGAGTAACTGCGGGGAAGCTGATACGGTGTCCTTGCAGTAGCGTATTTGGCCTTCCTACTCTACTCTGCAGTGGGAATAGTTCGCGCACAATCCTGCCAAGGAGGGTTGGGCAGGATGGACTGGGAGTCCTAAACGCTTTCAGCCTCTTCATCGTCAGCTTGTAGGCCATACCCCACGGGTCATTGTCCGCCTCGTTCACCAGATGCTGGAAGGACGCCCTCTTGCTTTCCTTGATAAGGTTCGCCAGAATCCGTCTCTTTGTGTTGTGTACTTCTCTCAGGTACTCGTATGCGGAGCCAGGTGCAGCACGCTGATAGTTCCGCCTGGCTCGGAGGCACTCTCTCCTTGCGCCCGCTATCTCGTCGTTCCACCAGTGGACTTGCGGAAGACGACTTCCTCCCTGCACTCTCCTGGACATTGAGGCATCGCAAGCACTCGCTATCCTTGCCATTACCTTGCTGGCCATAACCTCCGCCGTGCCATCGAGCTCTGCTCCTCTGATCATATAATTGAAGACCTCACTATCGAAGGACCTCGTATTATATGAGAGTCTCCTGGGGGTGTTTCTCCGTAGCAGGTTTCCACCAATCTCCGTAATAATCGCAGAGTGGTCGCTATGCGTGTAATCCCCGCATACCTTCCAGGATGCTCTGCGTGAAAGGCTACCACTTACGAAAGTAACATCGATGGTGGATCCCATACTACCCCTACTGAACGTGTACTGGTTGCCAGAGTTTAGCAGCACTACATCCAGGGTTGCCAGCGCCTCCAGCAGAGCTTGACCTTTGTCGTTGGTCCTCGCGCTCCCCCACTCCGTGGCCCAAGCGTTAAAGTCCCCTGCAATAAGGCATGGCGTCTTTGACCTCGCGTCATCCGCAAGTTCATCCGTAGCCGCCCTAAAGCTTTGTAGATCCATGGATGGAGGCAGATAGCAACTATAGAAGTAAATCGGGCCTATCCTGGCTCGAACAAAAAAGCTACCGCTTTTCACTTCTGACATCATCGCCGGGTTTCCCCCGCAACTTCACACCGCTGCCTTACCACATCTGTCCCCGACCCACGTATTGGGGGATTTCTGTCTGTAGGGTTCGCATAGAATGGCAACATCGATTTTCCTTTCCCTAAGAGTCTGTTCTAGCAGGTCCTGTGCCGCTGCGCAGTGATTCAAATTTAATTGATATATGCGCATCATTTATGTGACCGGGCGACAGCCTTCTTAAAAAACGGACAAAGCGGGCTATTTGTTGCGTGCTTGCAGTCCTTTTCTCCTTTTCTTGTGCACAGCATGCAGGCTTTATCCTCCTTGCAGTTCCTAGCCTGGTGCCCTCTTCCTCCACAGTTAAAGCAGTGGTCCTTGCAATCCGGATGTGCATCTACCTGCTACATGGCCGAACTCCATGCATCTGAAGCATCGAATAGGCTGTACCTTCTGTCTAATGCGACAGATGACCCAGCCTATACGGATTTTGCCTGCAGATAGTAACTTCCCCGCCAAGCCGCCAGATACCCTCAGTGTGGCTGTTTGGGTGCCTCCGTACGCCGGCCGAAGCGATTGTAATGAGGATCGGCTGATGTCCGTACCTCCAAACTGGGTGACCAGAGCCTTCAGGATTTCTGCTTCTGTCGTCAGCTCGTCGATGTCTTTGACCTCTAACGACACGGTTTCCGACAGCATCCGGACTTCCGCCTTGTCACCTAAGAGTGTGCTCACAGCCTCTTGCAAGACCTTCGTGTTAGGATCGGAAGCGCGCACCAGTTCGAAGAGTAGTTCGCCTTTCGCGGTCTTCCTAATTCCCTTCACAAGTTGAGCTAGATCCTTGAGTCGAGGTTCTGTCTTCACCGATCGCAAGATATCCGCGTAGCTCACTCCCGACGCTCCTTGGATGACAATCGCGTCCGGCTTTGACTGCCTAACTCGCTTCTTCTTCGGCTCCACCTTCGTCCAACTCTCGCGCTGCTGCTTATCGCCGCCTGTGCTTCTACCTTCCCTTGCCTTGTTTTCCTTCCTAGGTTTACCAGTCCGGATCATTGGTTCCCTTGCGTGGGACTCCATTGTTGCCGCTGTGTCAGCGGGGGCTGTTACCTTTCCGCCTCCGGGGCTCTTAGTCGACTCCTTTCCAACGTTGCTCTTCCGGGATGGTTTGTCACTAGGTGACTCGCCTTTCTGCATAGGTGAGGGGGTGCCGAGGCTATTCTCCTTAATCTCCTTATACAGGTTTGTAATCTCCTCGATCAGATTCCTCATCGGTTGATGAATAGATCTCCGACCTTCGAGCATCTCGTTAACGAGTCCAATTTTATCCCCGAGTAGCGTAAATTTCGCCGGGTCCGGTCGTAGCGTCGACGAGCCCTCCTTCGTAGCGTTGTCCGATGGTGGGACTGATTTTGACCTCTGCGTTTGCGCAACTTTAAGATTAAGTTGCATTGGCGGGGGTCGTTGTTCGCCCTGCTGTGTTTCCATAACTGTAGCCGATTCGGACGCTCGTTCAGATGGCCCAGATACCGCAGCAATTACTGGCACTCTTATCGGCGAGTGGGAAACCCTTGACTTCCTTGCGAACGGGTCAACCTTCGCCGCTCCTTCCGATCGCTGTCGATCCGCAGACTCATGCAAGTCTCTCCTCTCCTCCCTTCCTTCCTTCTCTTGTTGTAAACATCGTTGTGATTGGGTCCCAACTCTAGGTCGTTATCAATGTTCGTAGTGCAGTCGTGTCTAATGATCTCATGGTTGACTATGTATCAGGGAGGCCATGCGAGGGTTGACATACGCCTTCATGGGGTCGTATGTTCAGAGCCAGATCCACGTAGGTCAGGAGTAGTCTCAACTGAGCCTGTACGCCCAACTGAATGGGGACGAACCATTGAGCGTGCTTAGAGGTCAGCCACGATTTTAACGGGACGGGGGCAGTCAGAGCATTAGCCTAGTAGTCGTTTCGACAAGATATCACTCTGTCTACTCAGATACTAGAATACTGTGACTGTCAGCTCAACTCATCATGTCAGAGGTGGTGTTTCCAGTATCCTAATCAAGGCTGTACTGGGCTCGGCCTTGATACCACTTTAGTCGCCTTTTACGACAAGCAGTGGTTGACTGAGGTGGTATTCTCGTAACCGCCACAACACGGTGATGTGTGTGTGTGTGTGTTTTTTTTTTATTTCGACTTTGCTCTACTATTACTAGTGTTAATATGCTAACGAGATATACTATATAAATAAATTATGATGGGTATAGGGCAGTGCGATCTCCTGTGGTACGGCCGTGAAGCAATGCGTCACAAGAGACACAGCGCCACCTATTCCATCGACTCTCTCCTGGCTCTCTCCATGCTTCGTTGGGTCTGCATCACAGTTGACACAAACTCGCATATCACAACCCAGTTGTCCACTGATTGCAGCATAAGCGGGACCAAGTTTCCCACCGCAATCGAAACGCCAAGTGCCCTTTCCAAGTCGTTGCGGAGTGCTCCATATAGCTTGCAGGCGAAGATAGTATGCTCAGCATCCTCCAGTGTTCCACACTCATAGCAGTTGCCAGAAGCTTCATGACCAAAGCGGTGCAGATAGCTTCTGAAGCATCCATGGCCGCTTAGCACCTGAGTCAAGTGGAAGTTGACTTGGCCGTGCTTCCTGCCGGTCCATTCCCCGATGTTCGGGATAAGCCGATGCGTCCAGCGGCCTTTTGGAGACCTATCCCAACGTCGCTGCCACCTCTCTAGGCATTCTTGCCGTCCTGCCGTCCGAACGGTTCGTGTTTCGGCGTTGCTGTGGTACCGGGATCGCAGCTGCCGATAGGTAGCAGCTCGCTCTCTGGCCATTTCCACAAACGGAGGTACACCAGCGATGACGAACGCAGCGTCCTCAGAGATTGTGCGGAATCCGCTAATGATGCGGATGGCACTCTTCCTGAACGCTGCCTCCAGCCCTTGGCAGTAACTCCTGGTGTCCAGTGCTCGAACCCATACTGGTGCCGCGAACAGTGCGATGGATCGCATGGCACCCGCGATCAGCGATCGTCGCAATTGTTTTGGGCCTCCAATATTCGCCATGAGCCTCGAAAGTAGCCGGTTCATGCCTGCAGCTTTATTGCTCGTCGCTTCCAGGTGCTCTCGAAAGCTGAGCCTTGTATCGATCCATACTCCCAGATACTTAATCGCTCTTTTGGACGAAATAGTTGTGCAACCAACCGAAATTTTCGCTACTTCCACACGTTTTCTGCTGCTTATCAGCACGGCTTCCGTTTTATGCGGCGCAAGTGCCAGCCCAACTGAGACAAGCCACTGCTGGATGGTCGCAATTGCTTGGTTGCACACACTCTCGGCCTGCATCAGCTCCTTCCTCACGACAAGGACAGCGATGTCGTCTGCGAAGCCAACCATGTGCGTGCCCGGTGGGAGGGTTAGTCTCAGGATGCCATCATACATGGCATTCCACAGAAGAGGGCCCAAGACCGACCCTTGTGGAACACCTGCCGTCACGACGTACTCCTCTGTACCAGCGCTTGTCTCGTACAATAGCCGCCTGCCGGATAGGTAGCTACGCACGATTTCCAGAAGATAACTCGGCACTTGGAACACTGCCAGAGCCTTGAGAATGCAGTCCCAACGAGCCGAGTTAAAGGCATTCTTGATGTCCAGCGTGACCATCAAGCAGTACTCCTTGGCTCCTCCTTTCCATCTGCTGCCCGCTATGGCGTGTGAGGCGATCTCCACAACTCTAGTCGCTGCGTCGACTGTCGATCTGGCCTTGCGAAAGCCAAATTGATTTGGCGATAGGTCGCCTCCTGCGGCAATAGCGCGCTCCAGCCGGGTGCATATTATTTTCTCCAACATTTTTCCCGCATTGTCGATGAGGCAGATTGGCCGATGTGCAGCAGGTTCGCCCGGATTCTTGCCTGGTTTAGGGAGCAGAACCAGTCTCTGCGATTTCCAGATATTTGGAAAGACAGCCTCATGTAGACACCTGTTGAACATATCAACGAAGATTTCCGGCCTCAGAGCACAGGCGAGCCGAAGAGCTCTCAGTGGAATGCCATCCGGCCCAGGCGCCTTTCCCAGCTTCATGCTTCCAGCGATAGTATTTATCTCGGCACTGGTAACCAACTCAATTGCCGCACTGTTGTTGGATGTGGCGACATCAAGATTTCGCACCGTCTCACCAGCTGTAGTCGGAAACAGCTCACGAACAATGCAGTGCATCACATCATCCGGTGGCATAGACGCTTTGTGTGCCGAGATCTTTTTAGTGACCAGTTGATACGCCTTCCCCCATGGGTCGCTCTCCAAAGTCTCTCAAAGCTCGATGAAGCATTTGCGTTTGCTCGCCTTGATGGCATGTTTCAGAGCTTTCCGCCTCTCTTTGTACTCGCGCTGCCACGATGTGTAGGACGGTCTGCCTCGCGATCGCTGGTAGCATCTTCTCACGCGGTTGCATTCCCGCCTGGCGGTGGCGATATCCTCATTCCACCAGTACACTGGCAGATGGTGGTGGGTGGAAGATCTTCTGGGGGGCATCGTGTCTTTGCATGCTTGCGCTAGCGCATGCAATGCTATCGTAGCCATCTGCTCGGCGCTTCCTGCCGCTTCCATACACTGGATGCGAGCGCTGAAGCGCAGCACATCCATCTTATCCGCGTTGAAGTTAACCCATCTTGATGGGTCACCTGTATTGCTGGGGCGCCGCCCGCCAACTTCGCACAGAATGGCACGGTGGTCGCTAGCTGTGTAGGCGTTGCTCAAGCGCCAACGTGCCGAAGGCGACAACGCGCTGCACACATAAGTCAGGTCGACTATGGACCCCACGCCAGCTCTACAAAAAGTGTGCTGCGTACCCTCGTTCAAAAGGATTAGATTCAGCATTTGGAACGTTTCCGTCACAATCGAGCCTCTCCTCCGTACTCCTCCAGAGACAGACTGGGGGCCAGATACACGCTGTAGACCCATGTACCGCCAATTTTTGCTCGCACAAATCCACGTGCAGCATGCTCGTGTCCGAACTGCAACGGTGATTTGCCGCACACCCAGATTGCTGCCTTGCCCGTAGTATCCGCTGCCCAGACTGAGCCTGTTACCGCTCTGTACGGTTCACTAAGGATAGCTACGTCAGCGCTATCATCTCGCACTGCTTGCTGAAGAAGGTCATGCGCAGCTGCACAGTGATTTAGGTTGAGCTGGACTACTTGCATGAGTGTGCTTTCGTTGCGCTCTTTGCTGCCAATGGGCAATTGCGACTACCAGCCTGGTGGTTTAGCTGTTTGCTTCCATTTGTGCTGCAAATGTAGCAATTCGCTGCGTTGGTGCACGATGCCACTTTGTGACCAGGTACTCCACATCTTAGACTCCTGTCAATGAGATTTTTGCATCTGCTGGCTATGTGCCCGATCTCAAGGCATTTGAAGCACCTCGTCCTCTGCTCTTGCTCCACAATTCTGCAGCGAGACCACCCAACCTTGAGTTTGCCCAACTCAAGGATTTTGGAGCCCATAGTGGTGGCACCTGAAGAATTGCTACCTGCGTGCCTGCGTATGCCGCTCTCAGGCTCTTCAGCTGGCACACGTCGATAGGGACGCCCGCTTGCGCATGCACTGCTGCCAACACTTCCTCCTGTCGCGTGAGTTCGTCCAAGTCACGAATAGCAATTGTGGTTCGCTGGGTAATGCTGCGCACCTCTGCGCAATCCCCTAGCACGTTCTCGATTGCGTCCTTCAGTTTGGAAGTACTGTCCAGCCCAGAGCCGCCGAGCTCCAACAGAAGATCTCCCTTGGCAGTTCTTCACGCTGTGATCACGCTATCAGCGACATTTTGCAGCTTCCCATCCTGCCGTCTGGTAACCATAGAGAGCACGGCACTATAGCTCATCTCTCCTTTTGCACTGACCACCAGTGCGTCAGGGCGTGGCTTGGTAGTGGTCCTCTTCCTCCCCGTGCTTTTCGACTCCACAGTAGTCCACTCGGCGTGAGTTACTGTTTTATTTCGCTTGGGTGGAGTCTTCCTCGGCTCCGCCTCGGTATCCCTCTGCCTCTTGGGCGTTGCCGACGGCTTGATGCCGATTGCCGCTGACACGACTGCTCTTGGGGCCGCTTTATCCAATGCTCCTTCAGTGGCTGTGTCTGTGGTGACTGTGACGCTTGCCTCTTTACACAGCTCTGTTGCGGCTCGATGCAATTTCTGCATTCTTGCCAACTTGCTCCTCATCTTTTCGTTGATGTGCCTCTGCGAGGCAAACTGCTCGGAAAGGCCGTCCAGCTCCGTACCCAAGCGCTCCAACAAGTCTTTAAGCGACCTCTTCTCACTGGATGGGACAGCATCAGGCACAGTACGTGTGGCCGCCATATCGGGATCCGGCAACACAGCGACCGCCGACGAGCTTGCTGGTTCCTCGCTCCTGCTCCTGTTGTCACCCGTTTGGTTATGGCATGCAGGTTCTGCTATGCTGCTGCCACACGGGAACTTAGGCCTGTTAGCTGCTGCTGGTGGTGGTGGTGGTGTGCGCTGCATCGCCGACCCACTCTTTTTCGGCCAGACCACTTAATAAATTAAGTGTTGGACTGACTTTTTCCGATCTTGGTGGATTCGAACCGTGGATCGCTGAATAGTCCGCGCCTCTATGCACTGCGCCACTGCAGCTGCACTCTTTCAGCGGAGCTTATTGCGTATAATAATTAGCAGCTCCTGAAAGTATGCAGATATTTTTGCGCTTTTTGAGCTTTGCGCTGTGCTTTTTAAGCTTTGCGCTGTGCTTCTGTTTGGCCGACTGGCAACGCCAGAGCGCCCAGTCTGGCTGACCAGCTGATGGTAGTGCAGCCCTCGTCGTCAGCTGATCGTGGGAGTGCAATTGCTATTGTTTACCAGTAGTTGTGATCAATTGTACTGGAACCAACAACAATTTCCCTCGCAGCCGTCAACTCTGCCAATGCGTCTCCTGGTAACGCGGCTGCCCACGACGTCCAGCAGCAGGTGCCCCGACCGACCGTGAGTACACAAGGGTTTAACACTGCTCGAGCTAACTCGCAGTCACTTTTTTTAGGTTTTCCGACTTATTTTGGCGATTTCCCGAGCGATCGAATGGAGCGTCTTCAGAAACGCGACCGGCTTGTGGAAAATTCAACACTCTCCCTGTGTGTGTGTGTGTGTGTGCGTGTGTGCGTGCGTGTGTGTGTGTGTTTTTTTTTTTATTTCGACTTTGCTCTACTATTAGTAGTGTTAATATGCTAACGAGATATACTATATAAATAAATTATGATGGGTATAGGGCAGTGCGATCTCCTGTGGTACGGCCGTGAAGCAATGCGTCACAAGAGACACAGCGCCACCTATTCCATCGACTCTCTCCTGGCTCTCTCCATGCTTCGTTGGGTCTGCATCACAGTTGACACAAACTCGCATATCACAACCCAGTTGTCCACTGATTGCAGCATAAGCGGGACCAAGTTTCCCACCGCAATCGAAACGCCAAGTGCCCTTTCCAAGTCGTTGCGGAGTGCTCCATATAGCTTGCAGGCGAAGATAGTATGCTCAGCATCCTCCAGTGTTCCATACTCATAGCAGTTGCCAGAAGCTTCATGACCAAAGCGGTGCAGATAGCTTCTGAAGCATCCATGGCCGCTTAGCACCTGAGTCAAGTGGAAGTTGACTTGGCCGTGCTTCCTGCCGGTCCATTCCCCGATGTTCGGGATAAGCCGATGCGTCCAGCGGCCTTTTGGAGACCTATCCCAACGTCGCTGCCACCTCTCTAGGCATTCTTGCCGTCCTGCCGTCCGAACGGTTCGTGTTTCGGCGTTGCTGTGGTACCGGGATCGCAGCTGCCGATAGGTAGCAGCTCGCTCTCTGGCCATTTCCACAAAGGGAGGTACACCAGCGATGACGAACGCAGCGTCCTCAGAGATTGTGCGGAATCCGCTAATGATGCGGATGGCACTCTTCCTGAACGCTGCCTCCAGCCCTTGGCAGTAACTCCTGGTGTCCAGTGCTCGAACCCATACTGGTGCCGCGAACAGTGCGATGGATCGCATGGCACCCGCGATCAGCGATCGTCGCAATTGTTTTGGGCCTCAATATTCGCCATGAGCCTCGAAAGTAGCCGGTTCATGCCTGCAGCTTTATTGCTCGTCGCTTCCAGGTGCTCTCGAAAGCTGAGCCTTGTATCGATCCATACTCCCAGATACTTAATCGCTCTTTTGGACGAAATAGTTGTGCAACCAACCGAAATTTTCGCTACTTCCACACGTTTTCTGCTGCTTATCAGCACGGCTTCCGTTTTATGCGGCGCAAGTGCCAGCCACTGCTGGATGGTCGCAATTGCATGGTTGCACGCACTCTCGGCCTGCATCAGCTCCTTCCTCACGACAAGGACAGCGATGTCGTCTGCGAAGCCAACCATGTGCGTGCCCGGTGGGAGGGTTAGTCTCAGGATGCCATCATACATGGCATTCCACAGAAGAGGGCCCATGACCGACCCTTGTGGAACACCTGCCGTCACGACGTACTCCTCAGTACCAGCGCTTGTCTCTCTTACAATAGCCGCCTGCCGGATAGGTAGCTACGCACGATTTCCAGAAGATAACTCGGCACTTGGAACACTGCCAGAGCCTTGAGAATGCAGTCCCAACGAGCCGAGTTAAAGGCATTCTTGATGTCCAGCGTGACCATCAAGCAGTACTCCTTGGCTCCTCCTTTCCATCTGCTGCCCGCTATGGCGTGTGAGGCGATCTCCACAACTCTAGTCGCTGCGTCGACTGTCGATCTGGCCTTGCGAAAGCCAAATTGATTTGGCGATAGGTCGCCTCCTGCGGCAATAGCGCGCTCCAGCCGGGTGCATATTATTTTCTCCAACATTTTTCCCGCATTGTCGATGAGGCAGATTGGCCGATATGCAGCAGGTTCGCCCGGATTCTTGCCTGGTTTAGGGAGCAGAACCAGTCTCTGCGATTTCAGATATTTGGAAAGACAGCCTCATGTAGACACCTGTTGAACATATCAACGAAGATTTCCGGCCTCAGAGCACAGGCGAGCCGAAGAGCTCTCAGTGGAATGCCATCCGGCCCAGGCGCCTTTCCCAGCTTCATGCTTCCAGCGATAGTATTTATCTCGGCACTGGTAACCAACTCAATTGCCGCACTGTTGTTGGATGTGGCGACATCAAGATTTCGCACCGTCTCACCGGCTGTAGTCGGAAACAGCTCACGAACAATGCAGGGCATCACATCATCCGGTGGCATAGACGCTTTGTGTGCCGAGATCTTTTTAGTGACCAGTTGATACGCCTTCCCCATGGGTCGCTCTCCAAAGTCTCACAAAGCTCGATGAAGCATTTGCGTTTGCTCGCCTTGATGGCATGTTTCAGAGCTTTCCGCCTCTCTTTGTAATCGCGCTGCCACGATGTGTAGGACGGTCTGCCTCGCGATCGCTGGTAGCATCTTCTCACGCGGTTGCATTCCCGCCTGGCGGTGGCGATATCCTCATTCCACCAGTACACTGGCAGATGGTGGTGGGTGGAAGATCTTCTGGGGGCATCGTGTCTTTGCATGCTTGCGCTGGCGCATGCAATGCTATCGTAGCCATCTGCTCGGCGCTTCCTGCCGCTTCCATACACTGGATGCGAGCGCTGAAGCGCAGCACATCCATCTTATCCGCGTTGAAGTTAACCCATCTTGATGGGTCACCTGTATTGCTGGGGCGCCGCCCGCCAACTTCGCACAGAATGGCACGGTGGTCGCTAGCTGTGTAGGCGTCGCTCAAGCGCCAACGTGCCGAAGGCGACAACGCGCTGCACACATAAGTCAGGTCGACTATGGACCCCACGCCAGCTCTACAAAAGTGTGCTGCGTACCCTCGTTCAAAAGGATTAGATTCAGCATTTGGAACGTTTCCGTCACAATCGAGCCTCTCGCATTTGTGCAGGGACTGCCCATTCCATTGCCCATGCATTGAAGTCGCCGCCGACAATTAATGGGGAGCGGCCTATAGCATCTGCTGCGAGTTCATCCAGAATGCGCCCGTACTCCTCCAGAGACAGACTGGGGCCAGATACACGCTGTAGACCCATGTACCGCCAATTTTTGCTCGCACAAATCCACGTGCAGCATGCTCGTGTCCGAACTGCAACGGTGATTTGCCGCACACCCAGATTGCTGCCTTGCCCGTAGTATCCGCTGCCCAGACTGAGCCTGTTACCGCTCTGTACGGTTCACTAAGGATAGCTACGTCAGCGCTATCATCTCGCACTGCTTGCTGAAGAAGGTCATGCGCAGCTGCACGGTGATTTAGGTTGAGCTGGACTACTTGCATGAGTGTGCTTTCGTTGCGCTCTTTGCTGCCAATGGGCAATTGCGACTACCAGCCTGGTGGTTTAGCTGTTTGCTTCCATTTGTGCTGCAAATGTAGCAATTCGCTGCGTTGGTGCACGAACGCAGCGTCCTCAGAGATTGTGCGGAATCCGCTAATGATGCGGATGGCACTCTTCCTGAACGCTGCCTCCAGCCCTTGGCAGTAACTCCTGGTGTCCAGTGCTCGAACCCATACTGGTGCCGCGAACAGTGCGATGGATCGCATGGCACCCGCGATCAGCGATCGTCGCAATTGTTTTGGGCCTCAATATTCGCCATGAGCCTCGAAAGTAGCCGGATCATGCCTGCAGCTTTATTGCTCGTCGCTTCCAGGTGCTCTCGAAAGCTGAGCCTTGTATCGATCCATACTCCCAGATACTTAATCGCTCTTTTGGACGAAATAGTTGTGCAACCAACCGAAATTTTCGCTACTTCCACACGTTTTCTGCTGCTTATCAGCACGGCTTCCGTTTTATGCGGCGCAAGTGCCAGCCACTGCTGGATGGTCGCAATTGCATGGTTGCACGCACTCTCGGCCTGCATCAGCTCCTTCCTCACGACAAGGACAGCGATGTCGTCTGCGAAGCCAACCATGTGCGTGCCCGGTGGGAGGGTTAGTCTCAGGATGCCATCATACATGGCATTCCACAGAAGAGGGCCCATGACCGACCCTTGTGGAACACCTGCCGTCACGACGTACTCCTCAGTACCAGCGCTTGTCTCGTACAATAGCCGCCTGCCGGATAGGTAGCTACGCACGATGGATTCGAACCGTGGATCGCTGAATAGTCCGCGCCTCTATGCACTGCGCCACTGCAGCTGCATTCTTTCAGCGGAGCTTATTGCGTATAATAATTAGCGCTGTGCTTTTTAAGCTTTGCGCTGTTTTTCTGTTAGGCCGACTGGCAACGCCAGAGCGCCCAGTCTGGCTGACCAGCTGATGGTAGTGCAGCCCTCGTCGTCAGCTGATCATGGGAGTGCAATTGCTATTGTTTACCAGTAGTTGTGATCAATTGTACTGGAACCAACAACAATTTCCCTCGCAGCCGTCAACTCTGCCAATGCGTCTCCTGGTAACGCGGCTGCCCACGACGTCCAGCAGCAGGTGCCCCGACCGACCGTGAGTACACAAGGGTTTAACACTGCTCGAGCTAACTCGCAGTCACTTTTTTTAGGTTTTCCGACTTATTTTGGCGATTTCCCGAGCGATCGAGCGTCTTCAGAAACGCGACCGGCTTGTGGAAAATTCAACACTCTCCCTGTGTGTGTGTGTGTGTGTGCGTGTTTTTTATTTTTTATTTCGACTTTGCTCTACTATTACTAGTTTTAATATGCTAACGAGATATACTATATAAATAAATTATGATGGGTATAGGGCAGAGCGATCTCCTGTGGTACGGCCGTGAAGCAATGCGTCACAAAAGACATAGCGCCACCTATTCCATCGACTCTCTCCTGGCTCTCTCCATGCTTCGTTGGGTCTGCATCACAGTTGACACATGCCTGCAGCTTTATTGCTCGTCGCTTCCAGGTGCTCTCGAAAGCTGAGCCTTGTATCGATCCATACTCCCAGATACTTAATCGCTCTTTTGGACGAAATAGTTGTGCAACCAACCGAAATTTTCGCTACTTCTACACGTTTCCTGCTGCTTATCAGCACGGCTTCCGTTTTATGCGGCGCAAGTGCCAGCCCAACTGAGACAAGCCACTGCTGGATGGTCGCAATTGCTTGGTTGCACACACTCTCGGCCTGCAACAGCTCCTTCCTCACGACAAGGACAGCGATGTCGTCTGCGAAGCCAACCATGTGCGTGCCCGGTGGGAGGGTTAGTCTCAGGATGCCATCATACATGGCATTCCACAGAAGAGGGCCCAAGACCGACCCTTGTGGAACACCTGCCGTCACGACGTACTCCTCTGTACCAGCGCTTGTCTCGTACAATAGCCGCCTGCCGGATAGGTAGCTACGCACGATTTCCAGAAGATAACTCGGCACTTGGAACACTGCCAGAGCCTTGAGAATGCAGTCCCAACGAGCCGAGTTAAAGGCATTCTTGATGTCCAGCGTGACCATCAAGCAGTACTCCTTGGCTCCTCCTTTCCATCTGCTGCCCGCTATGGCGTGTGAGGCGATCTCCACAACTCTAGTCGCTGCGTCGACTGTCGATCTGGCCTTGCGAAAGCCAAATGGATTTGGCGATAGGTCACCTCCTGCGGCAATAGCGCGCTCCAGCCGGGTGCATATAATTTTCTCCAACATTTTTCCCGCATTGTCAATGAGGCAGATTGGCCGATATGCAGCAGGTTCGCCCGGATTCTTGCCTGGTTTAGGGAGCAGAACCAGTCTCTGCGATTTCCAGATATTTGGAAAGACAGCCTCCTGTAGACACCTGTTGAACATGTCAACGAAGATTTCCGGCCTCAGAGCGCAGGCGAGCCGAAGAGCTCTCAGTGGAATGAGAGCCAGACGCCTTTCCCAGCTTCATGCTTCCAGCGATAGTACTTATCTCTGCACTGGTAACTAACTCAATTGCCGCACTATTATTGGATGTGGCGACATCAAGATTTCGCACCGTCTCACCAGCTGTAGTCGGAAACAGCTCACGAACAATGCAGTGCATCACATCATCCGGTGGCATAGACGCTTTGTGTGCCGAGATCTTTTTAGTGACCAGTTGATACGCCTTCCCCCATGGGTCGCTCTCCAAAGTCTCACAAAGCTCGATGAAGCATTTGCGTTTGCTCGCCTTGATGGCATGTTTCAGAGCTTTCCGCCTCTCTTTGTACTCGCGCTGCCACGATGTGTAGGACGGTCTGCCTCGCGATCGCTGGTAGCATCTTCTCACGCGGTTGCATTCCCGCCTGGCGGTGGCGATATCCTCATTCCACCAGTACACTGGCAGATGGTGGTGGGTGGAAGATCTTCTGGGGGGCATCGTGTCTTTGCATGCTTGCGCTAGCGCATGCAATGCTATCGTAGCCATCTGCTCGGCGCTTCCTGCCGCTTCCATACACTGGATGCGAGCGCTGAAGCGCAGCACATCCATCTTATCCGCGTTGAAGTTAACCCATCTTGATGGGTCACCTGTATTGCTGGGGCGCCGCCCGCCAACTTCGCACAGAATGGCACGGTGGTCGCTAGCTGTGTAGGCGTCGCTCAAGCGCCAACGTGCCGAAGGCGACAACGCGCTGCACACATAAGTCAGGTCGACTATGGACCCCACGCCAGCTCTACAAAAAGTGTGCTGCGTACCCTCGTTCAAAAGGATTAGATTCAGCATTTGGAACGTTTCCGTCACAATCGAGCCTCTCGCATTTGTGCAGGGACTGCCCCATTCCATTGCCCATGCATTGAAGTCGCCGCCGACAATTAATGGGGAGCGGCCTATAGCATCTGCTGCGAGTTCATCCAGAATGCGCCCGTACTCCTCCAGAGACAGACTGGGGGCCAGATACACGCTGTAGACCCATGTACCGCCAATTTTTGCTCGCACAAATCCACGTGCAGCATGCTCGTGTCCGAACTGCAACGGTGATTTGCCGCACACCCAGATTGCTGCCTTGCCCGTAGTATCCGCTGCCCAGACTGAGCCTGTTACCGCTCTGTACGGTTCACTTATGATAGCTACATCAGCGCTATCGTCTCGCACTGCTTGCTGAAGAAGATCATGCGCAGCTGCACAGTGATTTAGGTTGAGCTGGACTACTTGCATGAGTGTGCTTTCGTTGCGCTCTTTGCTGCCAATGGGCAATTGCGACTACCAGCCTGGTGGTTTAGCTGTTTGCTTCCGTTTGCGCTGCAAATGTAGCAATTCGCTGCGTTGGTGCACGATGCCACTTTGTGACCAGGTACTCCACATCTTAGACAGCAGTTACTCCTATCTATGAGTTTTTGCATCTGCTGGCTATGTGCCCGATCTCAAGGCATTTGAAGCACCTCGTCCTCTGCTCTTGCTCCACAATTCTGCAGCGAGACCACCCTACCTTGAGTTTGCCCAACTCAAGGATTTTTGGAAGCCCATAGTGGTGGCACCTGAAGAATAGCTACCTGCGTGCCTGCGTATGCCGCTCTCAGGCTCTTCAGCTGGCACACGTCGATAGGAACGCCCGCTTGCGCATGCACTGCTGCCAACACTTCCTCCTGTCGCGTGAGTTCGTCCAAGTCACGAATAGCAATTGTGGTCCGCTGGGTTATGCTGCGCACCTCTGCGCAATCCCTAGCACGTTCTCGATTGCGTCCTTCAGTTTGGAAGTACTGTCCAGCCCAGAGCCGCCGAGCTCCAACAGAAGATCTCCCTTGGCAGTTCTTCGCGCTGTGATCACGCTATCAGCGACATTTTGCAGCTTCCCATCCTGCCGTCTGGTAACCATTGAGAGCACGTCACTATAGCTCATCTCTCGTTTTGCACTGACCACCAGTGCGTCAGGGCGTGGCTTGGTAGTGGTCCTCTTCCTCCCCGTGCTTTTCGACTCCACAGTAGTCCACTCGGCGTGAGTTACTGCAGTTTTATTTCGCTTAGGTGGAGTTTTCCTCGGCTCCGCCTCGGTATCCCTCTGTCTCTTGGGCGTTGCCGACGGCTTGATGCCGATTGCCGCTGACACTACTGCTCTTGGGGCCGCTTTATCCAATGCTCCTTCAGTGGCTGTGTCTGTGGTGACTGTGACGCTTGCCTCTTTACACAGCTCTGTTGCGGCTCGATGCAATTTCTGCATTCTTGCCAACTTGCTCCTCATCTTTTCATTGATGTGCCTCTGTGAGGCAAACTGCTCGGAAAGGCCGTCCAGCTCCGTGCCCAAGCGCTCCAACAAGTCTTTAAGCGACCTCTTCCCACTGGTTGGGTCACCAACAGGCACAATACGTGTGGCCGCCATATCGGGATCCAGCAACACAGCGACCGCCGACGAGCTTGCTGATTCCTCGCTCCTGCTCCTATTGTCGCCCGTTTGATTATGGCATGCGTTTTCATCTATGCTGCTGCCACACGGGAACTTTGGCCTGTTAGCTGCTGGTGGTGGTGGTGGTGTGCGCTGCATCGCCGACCCACTCTTTTTCGGCCAGGCCACTTAATAAATTAAGTGTTGGACTTTTCCGATCTTGGTGGATTCGAACCGTGGATCGCTGAATAGTCCGCGCCTCTATGCACTGCGCCACTGCAGCTGCACTCTTTCAGCGGAGCTTAATGCGAATATTAATTAGCCGCTCCTGAAAGTATGCAGATATTTTTGCACTTGTTGAGCTTTGCGCTGTGCTTTTTTTAAGCTTTGCGCTGTGCTTCCGATTGGCCGACTGGCAACGCCAGAGCGCCCAGTCTGGCTGACCAGCTGATGGTAGTGCAGCCCTCGTCGTCAGCTGATCGTGGGAGTGCAATTGCTATTGTTTACCAGTAGTTGTCGTCAATTGCACTGGAACCAACAACAATTTCCTCGCAGCCGTCAACTCTACCAATGCGTCTCTTGGTGACGCGGCTGCCTACGACGTCCAGCAGCAGGTGCCCCGACCGACCGTGAGTACCCAAGGGTTGAACACTGCTCGAGCTAACTCGTAGTCACTTTTTTTAGGTTTTCCGACTTAATTTGGCGATTTCCCGAGCGATCGAATGGAGCGTCTCCAAAACGCGACCGGCTTGCGGAAAATTCAACTTCTCTGTGTGTGTGCGTGTGTGCGTGCGTGTGTGTGTGTGTGTGTGTGTGTGTGTGTGTGTGTGTGTGTGTGTGTGTGTGTGTGTGTGTGTGTGTGTGTGTGTGTGTGTGTGTGTGTGTGTGTGTGTGTGTGTGTGTGTGTGTGTGTGTGTGTGCGTGTGTGTGTGTGTGTGTGTGTGTGTGTGTGTGTGTGTGTGTGTGTGTGTGTGTGTGTGTGTGTGTGTGTGTTTTTTCCTGGACGTTGACGCACCGCAGTACGTTCAAGTGGTCCTGCTGGTCTCCCGCTTTCAAAGCACTCCCCGGAACTGCCGTGAGGTAATACTTCAGGGGAAGGGTTCGGCATTTATCGGCCCTCTTCTGAGTTGGCTGGCATTTGTGCTCTCTCTTCTCTTCTTAGCTGCTTCATTACTGCCACTGCCATCGTGTTCACCGCCACCCATTTCTCCCTCGAGCTTATCATATGCTCGACTACGGACTCCGTCTCGACACGCCCCTCAAGGCGGGCTTCTAGTTCTTCTCTAGCATCTGCGAAGCGTCCGCAGTGCAGAAAGACGTGCTCTGCATCCTCCACCACCTGCGGCTCGCAGTGGGCGCAGTAAGGGTCTGATGCATGGCCGAAACGGTGCAGGTATCCTTTGAAACACCCGTGACCACTTAGTAATTGTGTTAGGTAAAAAATCATCTCTCCGTGACCTCTGCCTAACCACCTTGAAACGTCCGGTATCAGGCGATGTGTCCACCGACCTTTCGTGCCGCTGTTCCACCTTGCCTGCCACTCCTGGATGATACTGGCTCTATCCCTGGCGTTCGCGCGCTCTGCTGCCTGTGTGTGTGTGTGTGTGTGTATGTGTGTGTGTGTGTGTGTCTAGTACTGCTGGTACTATTAAGTGCTGGTACTGGTCCTGCTCTTCAGTGTTTATCGTGTGTGCTCCTGGCGGTGATGATACTGCTGCTGGTATTGTTCAGTGATGAGTGCTGATGACCGAATGATATTTTCCTTCGAGTGGTTAGCTGATTTTATACTTGTCACTTTCCCCTTCCACTGTTGTTTTCAAAGGTTTTCATTACCTAAGGACGTTTTCCTTTGATTGGTTGACTTTCTACCTGTTGCTAGCTGTAGGACTTCTCAAGTGCTAGAGAAGGACAACCATCCCACTGATAAGTGTCTCCCTACCCTTCAACCGACATACGCCACATTAAAAATTCTAAACACAAATGTCCACAGTTTACAGTCCCAAAATTTTGAAAACGTTCATAATTGTACTTAATGTTTTTTTCCTAAATATCTGACTACTTCTAATGGTGGCTGTAAATTCCCAAAACTATCGAAATAATAAGAATCTGATCCTCTCTTGTAATATGCTACCCAATGCGTTCCATTCGATATTGAGTCTGCTAAATTTATTATTCCACACTCGAAATGATGTGGAAATTTGGGTAATTGATCCTTCATATAAACACCTCGAAAATGAGGAATCTTTCTAAAGGCAAACTTCATTATATGAAAGTTTGATAATGCTCTCTTGGGTAGCTTACCTATTAGTTTTTTTGAATGCGTTTTTGACTTTGATTATTTCTAGCAAATGATATACCATATCCATTTTTGTATGGTTGTAAATACAAGCCAGCTCCCAATGCAACCGTTTCCATTTTTTATTATGCCTCTTGTTTTCCTCTAGATGTTGTTTAGCCATCTTTGCATTGTTAATAGATTTTACTATTGCTGCACTACCTGACGCCAAACTACCCACAGCGCTGAGAGCTGTTAAAATTGGGACAAGTGGTAAGAACCCACCTATCTTGGTTACATTTATAATACGTGGAATAACAACATTTTTCCTACATCCCATCGAGTTCGATACTGCTTTACGTGCAACTTTTATTGCACTCAAGATATCAAGCGGTTTATTCTTTTTCAATTCCTTTGTAGCCTTTTTGATTATTGTAGTCAATGATCTTTTCACTCTTTTCTTTCTCTCCTGATTTGATCCCATTCCAAATTTGTTCTTCGTCTTCATCATGTTTGTTACAAAGTATGCTGCTGCTCTCTCTCTAATACTACTATCTAACGCTTTTACACGATTCCAAGCCTTTTCAATTAAAACTGAGTCAGCTTTATGACGTTCACTCAACTCTTTACTGTTTGAATATGCAATATCATGCTCTCTACATGCTTCATCCAAACCATTAATTCCACGATCACCACGTGCTAATCGTTTCTCTAACTTTGTTCCAGGCCCACAGTAATTGTATCCAGGTATATGAGCCTCAAAAGGTAGAGAGTCTATTATATTGTTTACAAGACCACTACCTTGTTTGAATTTTGATTTTGAACTAATTAAATTATAAAACGTTTGGCCATTTTATAGCAACCTCAATCAACAAACGTTTCCCATTGAATGAAGTACTTCTCTCCCTAACATGCGTTTTTTAAGACATAAGAAAAGCATACTAGTACGAAACATTGAGGGTGGTGGACATGGAGAGAATAATCAACAACCTCGACATAGTGTTTTGCTACCCAATACAATTAGAGCATTAATTGTTGGACCATCAAATTGTGGAAAAACCAATGTGATGCTTAGTCTTATAGAGAGTCCCAATGGTCTCAAATTTGAAAATATTTATGTATTTTCAAAGAGTTTATACCAACCCAAATATGAATATTTGGAAAAACTTATCAAACCAATTCAAGGAATGGGATATTTTACATTCTCCGGAAACGATGCAGTGTTATCACCGCACGAAGCTAAAAATAATTCCATTATGATATTCGATGATGTGGCATGTGAAAAGCAGGATAATATCTGAAACTATTTTTGTATGGGAAGACATAAGAATATTGATTCATTCTATTTATGTCAAACATACACACATATACCGAAGCATTTAATACGTGACAATGCTAATTTTATTATAATGTTTAAACAAGATGATTTGAACATGCGTCATATATATCGAGATCACGTAAACAGTGATATGGACTATGAATAATTTATGGAAATTTCACGAAAATGCTGGGAGGAGAAATTTGGATTTCTACTAATCTCTAAAGATGATGATATGAAAAATGGGCGATACAGAAAAGGCTTTGATCAATTTATTATACTTTAAAAATATGAATATAAAACTAATGATATGATGATTAAACAACAGTCCAAACTCAGACTTCAAAATGTCTACATCACTAACATTTGCATTAAATGGAAACACATCAGTTATAACCGAAAATTTTTCCCACAAATTGAATTAAATAGAAATTATGAGTGTGCTCTCATTGACTTTCACACATACAATTCTATACCAAACGTAGATAGAGGGAACAATCTATTTCATATTGGAAATAAATGTATAGAAATACCTGTTGGATCGTATGAACTCGAAGAGATTGCAACATATATTATTGATGTCCTAAAGGGGTGTGGTTCTTATGATGTGTTAAAAATAGAAACCAACAATAATACGCTGAAAGTTCAAGTTACCACTAAAAAAGAAACAGTATATTTTAATCGTGAATGAAGTATTGGAAAGCTATTTGGATTTGGTGCACGTATTCTAAAACCGCACAATACTGAAATTTATGTTTCAGATAACCCTGTGAATATTTTAAAAGTAAATACAATTAGATTGGAATGCAACATTATCAGTGGCTCATATGTAGGTAATTGACCAAATCATGTGCTTCATGAATTTGGAATCAATGTTCCTCCGGGATATAAAATGAGTATTACACCACGAAACTTGATTTATTTACCTATCAACACTAGAGAAATAAGCACGCTCGAAGTACGGATAACTGATCAGGAGGAATTAATCAATTTTCGAGGGAAACTATATCAATTCGTCTTCATTTACGAGCAACAGAATGATTATTTATAATAAAAGGTCGTTACATCACCTCACAACTCCCATTACTAAATGTAAAGGTGAAGTGAAAACACCATCATCATTATCATCTCGAGGACCATCATATCCACGACCTGCGGTATCATTAAAAAATAAACTGATTTTAAAATCACTTGGATTTAATATTCATTAAAATTACTATCTCCATTTCAAATGAATGAAATTTTTTGTGCAAGATAAACCTCACAATGATGAGAGTATCACGAAAAAAGAATATCACACTTATTACCCATATCAGCAGAACTTCAAAACAAATGATGAAGTTCGTATTACAATACAAAACCAAGATTTGTATGTGTTGCCGTCTGAAAGTTTCCTCCACTTTGAAGGGACACTTAGTAAAATTACTAACCAAAATTCGGGCACAAGTACAACAAATGATGTTGCCGGCTTGCTTAAAAATAATTGCATGGCCTATTTTTGGATGAAATAAGATATGAATTGAACGGATGCGAACTGGATAGAACACGGTTTACTGGAATCACATCTACTCTGAAAAACTTTCTTTCCATTGGTCGACAGGAGTCTCTATGTTATCGTAATGCCGGATGGAGTGGAGGAGAGAGTATATCTTCCGGAGGTCATTTCAGCTTTTCAATACCACTAAAAATGCTAATGGGATTCGCTGAAGATCATAAAAAAGTTATATTAAATTGTAAACATGAACTCATTCTCTTGCTAGCTAAAAATATGAATGATATGTTTGAAAAAACAGTCGGAGGTGTTGAATATAAAATTGCTATACAGAACATTAGTTGGAAAGTACCCCACATTGTTCCAAGCGATACTACTAAAATTAAAATGTTCAATGTAGTCAAAAGTGGAGCTACACTTCCACTTTCATTCCGCAGCTGGGATTGTTATATAAATCCCTCGTTGGTACAGGGGACTCATCATGTATGGAACGTTAAGCTAGCTGCAAATAGAGAACGTCCACGGTTTGCAGTCATTGCGTTTACATTAAATGGCAATCTAATTACAAACAATTTGAGAAATGCAAAAGTGTATTTAAATTCTGAAGTCTATCCATATGAAGATTTAAATGTAAAATTCAATGAAAATCGGTTTGCTGCCTTGTATGATATCTACGTGAAATTCCAAGAGAGTTACTACAACCGTGAGCCTCGTCCACTTTTATCACCACTAGACTTCAAGTCAAAGGCTCCTATTGTTGTTGTTGATCTTTCATATCAAAACGAGTCGGTCAAATCAGGGCCAATTGATGTTAAAATTTCAACTGAATTAAGAGTACCAAGTGAGCTGAATACAAAGGTTGAATATACCCCACTGACCGGATTAGTTCAACGTATCGTATAATTTTTTCTCAAAATATTTCTTCATTCACCTTTTGGAAATCATTACGAGTAGACGTCAACGGATCGAAAGAAATTTAAAATGATATTGATTGAAAACAAGACCAACTCCACAACTCATATTTCGATACAACAACTTATAACTGGAATAAATAATTTTATGAAAATGTTTAACGATAAAATTTTTCCTGAACACATGGAATATTTATCAGAATCATTGAAATATTTTAATAATAGAATATGTGATGGACCATTGGTTTCTAATGTTCATGGTCAACATTTAGCATCCTGCTGTTGGGCTCATAACGATGTGGAGGATGGAGTCGATACATGTGCCTGTCATTTCTATACTGTTCGCTCACAAAAATCAACAAAAATTATAAAAATGTATGTTAGTTTAGAGAATCGATTTTAAACAATGTATTTGGAAATAAAATTATGTTAGATACAGAACATGCAAAGAAGAATACTATATCTTTACCAAGTGAAAGGGAAATGGAATTTTTATAGCACTATTCGGTTTTTTCTTTCAGATTTTCTATTTTATCTTCAAGTGTCTTGGAAATGGTGTTGTACTCTCGTCTGAATTACATCACGTTCCCATCCTTTTTAACGTTCATCACGTCTTCCTTCCTCCGCTCCGATTTCGATTACATTCGAATTGACGAGAGAAGTGGGCGTCACACCTTCGTTCGTTTTACAGGTAGCGTGACGCCTACGATCGTTTTACAGGTAGCGATGCGTCACGTGCAAGGCGCCTTCGATCGTTTTTCAGGTAGCGTTGGGCTTCCGAACATATTTCGTCACGTTTCGTAACGTTGATTCGTGTTAGACGTTCACGTATTCGATCGTCTTGGATGTGGCGCTGCGTCACGTTTCCGTCCATTCGTTTCGATCTAGTATGATGCGTTGCCCCACGACCTACGTTTTCGAGGTGGGTGTTCGCGCGTTCATACGCTACGTTCGTTAAAGAGCGTATCACGTTTTCGTAGGACGACTTCGTCTCACGTTTTCGTGTACGATCTACGAATCGACTGCGACCCCGATCCCCTCACCGTCTCGTCTCGGGACACACAACCTCGAGAGTGTATCGTAGCACGTGTTCGTTGCACGTTTTCGCCCTCGATCTACGAATCGTTTTCGACTGCGACCCCGACCCCGATCCCTCACCGTCTCGTCTCGACCTCGAGAGCGTATCGTAGCACGTGTTCGTCATACGTTTTCGCCCTCGAACTACGAATCGTTTTCGATTGCGACCCCGAGTGCGAGACCGAATGCGACCCCGATCTCGAGGGCGTGTCGGGACAAGCGATCTCGAGCCCGACCCCGAGGGCGTCTCGGGACAAGCGACCTCGACCCCGACCCCGACTCCGAAGGATTTGTGTGACGAAACGCCCCCGACCCCGATCCCGATCCTTTCATCGCCCCGTCTCGGGTCGCGTACGATTCGTCACACAAATCCCACACTTGTCATTTCCACAGCTAACCCTAATTAAATTGCATCTTGCATCTTTATTACCTCACACTTGACATTTCAATAGGTGACCCTAATTAAATTGCATCTTTATTACCCCTAAATTGACATTAATGACATGTGACCCTAATTGGCACTTCCTTGCACAGAAACTTGTATAAAAACGTGATATTACAACTACTGTCATATTATGGTTAATATGAGAAAGGACAAGTTCTTAACGCCTAAGGGGGGCTTCTTTAGAGATAAATAAAGATGTAAGTCGATGGACAGCTCGAAGAGCACTTCAAAGAATTGGATACGTTGCAGCAGTAAAAAAAAAAATAAACCTGCGTTGTCGGCCAAAAATGTGAAGGCACCTTTATGTTTTGCCAGACAGCACCGAAATTGGACTATAGATGACTGGAAGCGGGTAATTTGGTCAGATGAAACAAAGTTTAATAGATTCCAATCAGATGGAAAACAATATTGCTGGCGCCGGCCCGGTGAAACAATCCAACGACACCACGTTAAGCAGACTGTAAAGCATGGTGGAGGCAATATAATGGTTTGGAATTGTTTCAACTGGTGGAACATTGGTCCAATGCACAAAATAGAAGGGATTATGAACAAAGAGCAATATCTAAGTATTTTGAGGAACCATCTTCCCGAATTTATTGATCGCAGTGCTTACAACGAAGCTGAAATCGTGTTTCAGCAGGATGGAGACCCGAAGCACACTGCAAAAGTCGTCCAGAAATGGCTAATGGACCAAAATTTTCAGTTGATGCAGTGGCCGGCTCAAAGCCCTGACCTAAACCCAATCGAAAATTTGTGGTCAATAGTCAAAAGACGATTGGGACAATATAATTCAGCTCCATCAAACCTCGCAAATTTATGGGAAGGGGTGCTTGAGGAGTGGCGCCGTATACCCAAAGAAATTTTGGAAAACCTTGTGGAGAGTATGCCAGATCGTATTGAAAGCGTTATAAAAAATAAAGGTTTATGGACGAAATATTAATTTTTTACTAAAAATTCCATTTAACGATCTTGTTTGCAGATAAGAAGTTTAAAATGTCAAAGGTGCATAATTGAGTACATACGAGTTTTTTTTTTGTTTTCAAGTTTTATTTTCTTCTTTGTGCACCTCTTCGTTGATTTTTTCTCGTTAATGTATAGTCAATTATATATTAAATAAAGAGAATAAACTTTTTTTCCATTTGCTTTACTGTTTTCTTTATCATTCGCTCCGAAATGTGAAATATGCAAACATGTCGCTCGCTCTCGCATTCGCAGTCGGACGTGTTTTTTTTCTTCCCTCTTAAATTTGTGATTTTTCATTAAATTTCATATTTATTTACAATTAATATAACATTAATTTTACTCTCTCACTTGTGTTTAACTACAGATCGTTAAATCGCTGTGTGCTTTCGTGTATTTAGTAAATTATTATCATTCTTCTGAAAATATAACAACAAATTGTGTGGTCAAACTTTGCTTTGCTTTGTTAGCAAAACAATTCTGTTTTCGTTGCCGCTTCACTTTGTTTTTGTATTTTTGTTTACTTTCACGCTCTTCTTTTTTCACTTGCTATTCTTTGCGCTCAACGCTGTTACAATAGTTAACTCTCCCTCTCTTGGTGTTGTTGTTGGCTATCGTCTATCTTGCGTCTCGCTCGACCCGCGCTTTACTCTCAGTGCTTGTGCTTTGTGCTCTCAACGCTCTTTAGAATAGTAACTCTCCCTCTCTTGGTGTTGTAGTTGCCTACCTATCTTGCGTCTCGCTCGACCTGTGCATACTCTCTGTGTTTTGTGCTCTTCGTAAGTACAGATCATATTAGTTTGCAAATAATTTATCTATTTTGATTTATTTCTGTTTTGTTTTTTAATTGGTTTAATAATATTTGTTTTAGCAACATGTTGGTCTGCTATAACAAGAAATGCCGGGTGCCAGTTGGTGCCAAAATGGGTTTTGTTTGTTGCTGGTTATGCGAAAACGTTGCAAATGAAAAATGTGCTGGCTTTAACAGCCGTATTGTTGATTTGATTTCGGCCAAGTCTGGATTGAGATGGACTTGTGAACATTGTAGGGACTCTGAACGCGATATTGCTGGGTTTATACGGCAGACGCGAACTGGGTTTAAAGATATATTGGCGGGCTTTAAAAAACTCTCCGATAGCTTTTCTGCTTTGGATTCTGGGTTTAAGAGTATGAAGCTCTTGACCGAGTCTCCGAAGCGTAAAAAGGCCAATACGCGTCTGTCGATTACCCCAATCGAGCTTTCTGTCCCAGTTGATGTTCCAAGCTTATCTATACCACCTGCTGGGGAATTAATGTCGTTTAGTTCTCCGTCCCCTCAACCTTCGGTAGCTTTGGATGTTCCAGATCATGACATTACGTCATTAAGATTGGAGTCTCCTGCTCCGGCTTCGATTTTGTTGTCGACTGAGATGGAGACGGTTGAAGAAATTCAACCATCACCATCCTCTGTTGAGATCGTTAGTGCTGTAACGATAGAAGAATTGCCTCCAGCTCCTACCTCAGTTGTCCGCAACACATTAGTTGCAGTGCCACCTCTTAAGCAGATTTTCGTTTCAAGGCTTTCCCCTGATACGACATCTGATGATGTTCGGGCTTATATTAAGTCCAAATCCCAAGCAAGGGTTAAAGTAAATAAATTTAATTTCTCGTATGAACGAGAGATTTCGTCTTTTAAAATAAGTGTTCCGGCTGAACAATTTAGCTTGATGTGCAGTAAAGAGTTTTGGCCGGAACACCTATTAGTTAAAGAATTTGTTGCGAAAAAAAAATCGGTCTCCGGTTTCTCTTCCTAGTAGTGGCAAGAATTCGATTTCAAAGCCTTCTTCTATGTCTGTCAGTTCAAAACTTGTCACACGCTTCTATATCTGTCAGTTCAAAAAACTAACATCCTCTTTACTTCTTGGCTATCAGAATGTAAGAGGTATTTGTAGTAAACTTACTGACTTATATTTAAATAGTGTATCTTTCCCTTTCAATGTCATTGCCTTTACTGAAACTTAGTTAAAAAATGACATCCTTGATACGGTAATCTTTTCTAGTAGATTTTCCGTATACCGACGTGACCGCAAGGTACGTCGCGGTGGTGGGGTTTTAATTGCAGTAGATGCTCAATTAAATTCAGAGTTGATTGATCACACTTCTGACATTGAGCTAGTGGCTGTTAGATTATCCTTTGGTAGTTTTAACATTTGTATTTCTTGCTCACATATCCCTCCTGCTTCAGATGATGCTTTATATTTAGCTCATTTTTCTATTATTAATAACATTTATAATATGCTTTCTGATCGTGATCACTTTATAGTCCTTGGTGATTTTAATATCGCTGGGGTGTCATGTCATTCCGCCAAGAATCTAAATGGACTTTGTCCCTCTGTTTCTCATGTTTTTATTGATAGTCTCGTTGGGGTATCATTGACTCAGATTAACGGTATTCCAAATAGCTTAAACAGGTCTCTAGACCTTATTTTTGTTTTAGACCCAGATTCATGTTCTCTATCGAGAATATCTCCTATATCTTCCCCTGAAGACCCTTACCATCCCACTTTAGAAATTATGTTGGAGCTCCCATTTATTGCATCAGAGTCGAGCGTTCGTTGTGGTGAGCTTTCTCGTTGTTTTCGGAAAACCGATTTTGAGAAACTTGCTCTGCTTATATCTCAAACTGACTGGTCCCAACTTTCGTTGTCTACAAACTTGGATAAAGCGGTTGAATTTTTTTATTCTACTTTGAACTCGCTATTTGATGCTTGTGTTCCATCAAGTATTCCACATTTGTCTGATAAACCCTTATGGTTTACTAAGAAATTATCGAATTTAAAAAATCGTAAACCGATTTTGAGAAACTTGCTCTGCTTATATCTCAAACTGACTGGTCCCAACTTTCGTTGTCTACAAACTTGGATAAAGCGGTTGAATTTTTACAACTTTAAACTCGCTATTTGATGCTTGTGTTCCATCAAGTATTCCACATTTGTCTGATAAACCCTTTAAAAAAAATCGTAAGTCGAGAGTTTACAAAAAATTCAAGGGAACTGGCTCTTCTTTTGATTTTCTCCGCTATTCTGTTGCTCAAGCTGCTTTTCGCACTCATAACAATGAGTGTTATAATAATTATTTGTGTAGGTGCAGAATAAGATTTCAGCGTGATCCAAAGCGATTTTACGACTTCGTTAACTCGAAGCGTAGATCCGCGTCATCACCAGCATATATGTCTTTGGAGAATATGACTGTATCTAATGGTCATGATGTTGCCGATTTATTTGCGGACTTTTTCCAAACGACATATTCTGTCCCAAGTTCTCAAAATTCCTTTTCTTATCCTTATCAGTTAAATTCATCTAATTGTATTTTTGGTCCTTTAATTACTGAAAGCTCTATTTTAACGGAACTATTGGCTATAAAACCTGTTTTTCGGCTGGTCGGATGGAGTACCTAGTTGTGTGCTAAGGTATTGTGCTGGTAGTATCTGTAAACCGCTTTTAAATTGTTTGAATTATCCGTTAACTCATGTTCTTTTCCTAAAATCTGGAAAAATCATACATTATACCTATCCTAAAAAAAGGGAGCAAATCTAAAGTTCAAAATTATCGCGGTATATCTAAATTGTCTGCGATTCCGAAAGCATTTGAAAAAATTATAACTTCTCAACTGCAACATCTGTGTAAATCTATAATTTCACCTTACCAACATGGGTTTGTGAAGTCTAGATCCACTTCTACTAACTTATTGGAGTTCTCTTCTATTGTAATTAAAGGATTCGAGAATAAAATGCAAACGGATGTCATTTACACCGATTTTAGTAAGGCTTTTGACTCTGTTAATCATCACCTTTTACTGTATAAGCTTAATGTTTTAGGGTTTATTCATAGCCTAATTGAGTGGATATCCTCATACCTTTCCAACAGAATTCAGAATGTTTATTATAATGGTTTTGTATCTAAATGTGTTCAAGTCACTTCTGGTGTGCCACAGGGCAGTCATTTGGGTCCTCTATTGTTCACTTTGTTCATAAATGATCTTCCTTCTGTTATTGTGCATTCCCGTGTACTTATGTACGCCGATGACGTTAAGCTTTGCCTGACATTTAATGATAGTCTTGCGAGCTCACTGTTACAATGTGACCTTAATCGTCTAGAATCTTGGTGCAGAGTAAATATGCTACATCTGAACTGCAATAAGTGTAAGTTTATGACCTTTTGTAGGGGTTCTTCCCAGTTAAATAACTATATGTTATATGATACTCCTCTTGAGCGAATTGAAGGTGTGAATGACTTAGGGTTTTGTTTGATGCAAAACTAAAATTCGATAAACATATTCTGTCTGCTGTAAATAGGGCCATGGGTGTTCTGGGATTTATAAAACGCTGGTCGAAAGAGTTCAATGATCCCTACATCACTAAGACTTTGTACGTCTCACTGGTTCGTCCTATCCTTGAGTACGGATCTCTTGTCTGGAATCCCCAGTATAGGGTTTATCAAGATAGGATTGAATCGGTGCAGAAACAATTCTTATTATTTGCTCTTCGTAGTTTAAATTGGAATCCTAATATTAGATTACCACCGTATCGAAGTAGACTTTTATTACTAAACCTTCCTTCTCTTTCTGACCGTAGAACTATGCAAGGTGCTGTTTTTATACAGAGACTAATTAATGGTGAAATAGACTCTTTGGAGCTGTTAAGTCAAATTAGTTTTGCAGTTCCTGTCAGGATCACTAGGAATTTTCTTCCTCTTCTCATTTCACGTAGATCTACTAACTTTGCTTGCCATAATCCCTTCCGTATTCTGTGTGTGAACTATAATAATCTCAATAACGTAGTTTGCTCTAGTAAATCTATTCCTTTGCTTAAAACCTTATTATTAGCTTATTTATCGAGTATTTAATTGTTATTTATTTTATTATACATTTATTCTAACATATTTTTAATCTAATTTAATTAGCTGTCCAGCGTCTTTTAATATTTATTCGGTTTTCGTTTAATGCATGCTGTTTACAAATTTATTTTGTTTTGTCCGCGCGTCAACAACCCGTGCTTGGTATCGCTGGGCCACTTGATGGTACTGCCGTTAGTACGTCAACGTCCAAATAATAATGTACTCAATTTTGCTCCCCACTGTATATATATATACATATATATATATATATACATACATATACATACGACATATATACATCCACATACATACACGTACACTTCCATACACGACACTTACACACATATACACTCCGTATATGCTCCTTATACATTGAGATTATATATACCAATAACACATACATATATATATTATCCATTTCCGTATATGTATATAAACAGCAGCAATCACACCGAGTAATAAAGATTCACGCTGCTGTTTGTGTTTTATTCAAACAATTTTGTTTTTTTCCAACAGCGACTTTTTTTCCTCCTCGTCTGTTTTCTTGTGTCGGCTTGCTCACTATCCTGTGACAGCCGAAGTTCCTCTCCGTTTTTTTTGTGCTTGCTTTCGGCTGTCCGCTTTATCGTGACTCTTTGTTGAGAAAAAAGACTCTAGAGTGACTGCCGAAGCATAGTATGTCCAAGAGCCAAAAGAGCGAAAAGGACTCAAAACATTCGCTAAAGCTTCCGACCACAGCTCGTCGTCTGTCGTCCGCTTCACCCGCTCCTTCGGGGTCCAAATCCGCCACCCCTGCCGCTCAACTCCGAGTAAAAGTCGATCGTCCGTCGCCGTCTGCTTCTGCAAAGACTCCGCCGTTGCGAACATCTTAGACTGCTCCACGTAGTCAGGCAACTACCCGTTCCGTCCAAGCTAAACTTAGCGAAACCCGTGCGATGGTTTTCAGCAACTTCGTCAGTGTCTCCGACAGAGTGGTGCACTTTGAGAGTCGGGTCAGAGGGCCTGCAGCCGAAGAAGACAATGTACACACGTACGAGATCCGTCGTGACCGGCTGCAAGCCCTCTGGGACAGTATCGAAGCCGCCTATTCCACATGCGCTGATGCACTGCATCGAGACGGCGACAATGAAGGCACACAGGCCATGGAGGCGAAATACGATCACTGCTATGCAGTGTATGAGCGGTGTCTCGCCCGTGTTAAGGGGCAAATTACCCAAGTTTCCGGGTCCAGCAGGAGTGAAGCATCCGCTCCTCGTGTACACTCCAGTGGCTGCCAGCTCCCTCCAGTCGACACCGAAATGTTCCGTGGGGATTACTTGCGGTGGCCGACCTTCCGTGACCTTTTCACGGCCATCTATGTCAACAATCCGAGGTTGACTTCGGTTGAGAAGCTTTTCCATTTGAATTCAAAGACCGCAGATGAGGCCAATGAAATCGTAGCCAAATTTCCGCTGACAAACGATGGTTTCGCGTCGGCTTGGGGTGCTCTCTGCGAACGATTTGAAAACAAGCGCTTGGTAATAACAAGCCAGTTAAAAATCCTGTTCAACCTGTCCACGGTTACCCAAGAGTCGGGAGCAGCTATCAAGGAGCTGCTGAGCATTCAGACATTTCCGTCTGTAGCCCGTTCGCAGATTGCATCCTCGTTTTCCTCTGCTCGTCCAAACTCCCCAAGCTCACACTCTCGTTGTGGGAGCAATCTTTGGTGGACAAAGCGAAAATTCCCGCATGGCAGGATATGAGCACGTTCCTCAATGAGCGCTATCGTACGCTCGAAGCGATTGAGGACGTGAAACAGACTGCCAACTCACAGAACGCGACTGCAGGACCATCCCGTCCGCAGAATTCCAAGCGAGTCAACTCCTTTGAGGCCCGAGTCACTCCGAAAGGCAAATCGTGTGACTTGTGCTCAAAGGAATCACCCTGTCCGGGAGTGTCCGCGTTTTTTTGCAAATGTCGGTCAATGAGCGGATGACATACATCAAACAGAAAAGTCTCTGTTTAAAATCTTTCGCGAGAGGTCACCAACTCCGAGAGTGCACGAGTGCGCACAATTGCTTTACATGCAAAGGGCGGCACAACACTATTCTTCATCGGGGCGACAGTGCCCACAATGGTGCCTCTTCATCTTCCAATATGCAGTCCACTCCGAATCCAACGGCAACAAATGTGCAAAATTTCTTTGTCAATACCGCTCAGAACGTCCTTCTCGGCACGGCGGTCGTCAATGTATGCCACTTGGGCACCACATACATCGCACGTGCGCTAATCGATTCCGAGTCCGAAGCGACCTTCATTTCTGAGCGTCTGTTCCAACGCATCAAGTTGCCATTCCAGTCCATGCGAGCCCAAGTATCCGGGCTAAATCACGCAGTTGCGGCCCAATTGGTTCTCCGACGAAGCCGAGGCTCCATATCGAGACTTCGGCATTCGTAATTCCACAGTTGGCAGGCAAACTGCCCTCCTTCAATATGCCGCGAACTTTCCTAAGGGATCTACCAGCGATAGAACTGGCAGATCCACACTTCAACAAGAGCGCTCAGATTGATATTCTAATTGGCGCGGATATCCTTCCGTCGGTCATCTCGAGCGGCTCCCGGCCAAACATTTGTGGCTCACTCCTTGGGCAGGAAACCGTGTTTGGCTGGATTCTCACCGGCCCCGTCTCCCAGAATGTGTCGACAACTGTTTCTGCGTTTTCGACAAGAGTCGCCCTCCAAGCAGACGAACAGCTCGACAGCCTACTTTCCAAATTTTGGGAGGTGGAGGATATTCCAGCGAAGCTGATAAAGGAGTCAGACTTCGTTTGCGAAGAAAACTTTGTTAAGACTACTTCTCGTAGCAAATGTGGCAGATATCGGGTAACTCTTCCATTCCGGAAGCCCGATAGCATTGAACTGGGTCATTCCAGATCTATAGCGCTGGCTCAATTCCTCAAGAACGAGAATCTTTTGTCAAGAAACGATTCTCTAAAGGAACAGTACAATGCCGTTCTCCAGGAGTACGTGGACTTGGGTCATATGACACCCATATCGCCTCAGGCGATTGTCTCGACTCCTAATTTCTACCTGCCACACCACGCCGTGTTCAAACCAGATAGCACCACATCAAATGTGCGGGTCGTTTTCAACGCATCTTGTCCATCCTCAAATGGCAAGAGTCTGAATAATATCCTTCATTCAGGGCCCATTCTCCAATCGGATCTCACGTTGCAGATCCTCAGATGGCGATACTATCGATATGTGTTCAATGCGGAAATAACGAAGATGTATCGCCAAATCCTCATGGACTCAAAGCACACACCGTTCCAACGAATTCTGTTCCGCACGTCGGACGGTGAGATCCGTGACTTTGAGTTGAACACAGTGACATTCGGTGTCAACTGTGCGCCTTTCCTGGCTCTACGAGTCCTCCAGCAACTTGCTGATGACATACGCTTGGAGTATCCTCTCGCAAGCCGAGTCATTTCCAACAACATGTACGTGGACGACGTCCTGGCGGGGACACACACAAGAGAAGAGGCCATCCGGACCATTGCGGAAGTGTGTGCAGCCCTGGACAGCGCTGGCTTCCCGCTGAGGAAGTGGACGTCGAACCATAAGAGCGTGCTGAAGGACATTCCAAAGGACCATCTACTTCGAGAAGATTTCCTCGAACTCGAAGACTCCAGTACGGCGAAAACTCTGGGCATCATGCAGGAGATCTGGCTGAGGACGCTCGAATGGGACGAGCATTTACCCACGGATCTTTTACTCCAATGGAAGGAGTACCTCCAGAGCTATCCTGCTCTGGGAAAGATCCGGATTCCAAAATGCGTCCAATTCCAGACACGAGTGAAGCTCCAGTACCACGGATTCTGTGATGCGTCAGAAAGGGCGTATGGAGCGGCGATCTATGTCCGTGTGGAGACGGCGATCAAGGTTTCCACACATCTCCTTACTGCGAAGACAAAGGTGGCTCCTGTCAAGTCTCTCTCAGTGCCACGTTTGGAGCTTTGTGGCGCAGTCCTGTTGGCTGAGTTATCTGCAGCCCTCCTCCTGAATCTACCAGCAGAAAGTTTCCAGACTTTCTTTTGGACTGATTCAACAATTGTTCTCGCCTGGTTAAACAAGCCACCCTGCAGATGAAAACCTTTGTGGCCAATCGTGTGGCCAAAATCGTCCAAGCCAGCGACGCCAAGAACTGGTCGCATGTGCGATCCGAGCACAATCTGGCAGATCTTGCAAGCCGAGGTGTCCTGCACAAGAATTGATTCGTAATCCTTTGTGGTGACATGGACCAGAGTGGCTTCATCTCCCGTCGGATCAATGGCCAACATCTCCAAGTCCCATTCCGGAGACTCTGCTGGAGCAGCAGATTAAGTGCAACGTCGCTAAGTTACCTCCTACTCCTGATTTCCTGAGTATGTTCTCAGATTCATCGATAGAAGTCGGAAGTTGGCAGTTCCAAGCTCTACCGTGGTCCAAGCGGATGAGCTGTCACGGATCCAAGAGCGGCTAATCGTCATGAATCAACGTCAAACTTTTCAACAAGAATACCACTGTCTGCAGTTCAAGCAGCAGGTTCCTTCCTCAAGTTCAATCCGAAACTTGAACCCTTTCCTCGATGGCAAGGGGATTCTACGGGCCTGTGGGCGTCTGAGGGCGTCCCACTCGCTGCGTTATCATGAGAGTCATCCAATCATCCTCTCGTATTCCTCGTCCTTTGCACGACTACTGGTTCGTTTCACCCATCGTATATCCTTACATGGGGGTAACCAAGTCGTCATGCGGCTGATCCGTTCCAGATTCTGGATTCCAAAATTGAAAGTCCTCGTCAAATCCACCATCAACTCTTGCAAGGTTTGCGTGATCTACAAGAAGAGACTGCAGACCCAAATGATGGGGGACTTGCCCAAGGAAAGCGCGTCCTACTCGAGACCTTTCACGCACACTGGAGTCGACTTCGCCGGCCCATTCAAAATAAAAAATTACACTGGCCGAGCCTGCCTCATCACCAAAGGGTATGTCTGCGACGGAGAAATTCCTGGCCGCATTCTCTCGTTTCATCGCACGGCGCGGGTGTCCATACCAGATGTACTCGGACAACGGGAAAACCTTCGTTGGAGCTGACAAGGTGATCTCCAACGACTTCTTGGAAGCGACGAGTGAGTGCATCATCGCACAACACGCCCACAAGAGCCTATCCTGGCACTTCAACCCGCCGGGCGCCCCGCATATGGGTGGATTATGGGAAGCCGGCGTAAAGAGTTTCAAGGCACTCTTTTACAAGGCAACCTCCACCGGGAAGTATACGTTCGAAGAGTTATCCACTCTTCTCGCTAAGATCGAAGCCTGCCTGAATTCGAGGCCGATTTCCCCTATGTCCGAGGACCCTTCGGACTTACTAGCGCTCACTCCTGGCCATTTCCTCGTAGGTGGCCCACTTATTTCGGTGTTGGAACCACCAATTAACCAACCGGCCACCTCCATCCTCAATCGGTGGCAGCGAATGAAGGCTCTTCACCAACAATTTTGTTTCCGTTGGAAAGATGAGTACCTGAAGAAGCTGCACAAACGGACGAAATGGCAATCCTCTACACGGAACCTTCGGATCGGTGACATGGTCGTCATAAAAGAAGACAACCTCCCCTCGAACGAGTGGCGCCTAGGACGGGTGCTGACGACGTGTCCAGGCACCGATGCCAAGGTCCGAGTTATAGATGTGCTCACGTCGCGGGTTACTATTCGCGAACCCCAGTACGGTCACGTTCCCGAAGGGGGCTTTTCCGACGTCGCTCGCATCCTTGCTGCAGGACAAGGCTGTGAGCATCCTTCCAACGGCCAACATCCTAATCGACACCGGATGTAAGACATTCGAGATGCGAGCGCTGTGCCCGTGCACGGCGACCAGCCGTATCAGCATTACACTCGCCGACGAACGCTGGTTCCAGCCATCGATGGTGTCCCTGGTGCTCGGCACAGATGTGTATCCTCACACAATGATACCGTTTGCAACTCATTGCAAGGGGGGGAGGATGTTGATGCCAGATGACTGCAGGTGTGACCACTCAGGCCAGCTGACAGTGTGGTCGCGATCGCAAGTTATCGATAGCGACAAAGCTGGTATACTGTGCGTGTGACCGTGTCATACGCGCAGCCACATTGTTCTTTGTTTCCTCTAGAGATGGTCACCCTGCCCTTTTTAGTGCTTTTTGCTATTCCGCCTTTGGTTCTATTTTCGAATTTTCTCAAGCACATGCAAAAAGTATATTTTCAAGTGTCAAATAAAAACTTGTGAAAAAGTCACAATCTCCTACAAAATTAAAGTGAAAGTGGTTTACTTGGAAGACGCCCCCTACAAACAGTGTTAAATAACACCATTTGGACTTTGGCGGGACTTCAAATACTTGCAGAAAATAACTAAATGAAACAAATATTACTATAATTTAAAATTACATTTAAATACTCTATTTACATATATATTGCTTTGTTATAATTAATAAATATACGCAATTTTATATTCTTATTTAAATCGTAATTTTGCAGTTTACTTGACCACTGTTAGTGGCAAAACGTTATGTTAACGCTATCATCAAATTATTCTTCATATTTGCAGAACTTGTAGGCCATGACGCGCTATTTCATTCTATTCGAATCAAATAGACAAATATTTTGCTTTTTGTTTTATTCAAATCGGTTAAGCCGTTTTCGGGAAAATTCAATTTTTGTGATTATTGCCAAACTAATATTACCATGGTGGCAACACACCCTTTATGAACTTGGTGGCAACTCTGGAACATAACGGAATAGTGCTGTATGTTCTACTAAACAACAAGTTCTGCACAAGTGATTTATAAAGTTAAAAGTTTATAAAGTGAGAGTAAACAAAATATTAAAAATGCCACCTAAATTGATGTCCACCAAATCGTAAGTACATACAGTACATATGTATAATATGTACATCCGGTGCGCACTTTAAGTGCAGTAGCATACATACATATATGTATATATGTATATGCATGTATATATATGCATGTATATATATGAATATGCAGTGGCGATTTTGTGACAATGCAGCGGCCATTCCGGGAAAATATAAATTGATTGGAAAAGTGTGTGTTCAAAGTGAATAATATTGTTTTACATTTTCAATGTCATAAATATATATTCGAAGTGTTAAAGTATTGTAAATATATATACACATATATGTCGGAGCAAGTTCAGTAATTTGAATTGCGCGCCTAAGTCTAGAATTGCACACCTGAGTCCTGAGGCGAATTGTGTAGTGTTGCAAAAGGCGAGAGCCTTTGTATACTGTACAACACTAGAAAAAGTGAGACGACAGCATATGCGGTTGTCAGTGTGTCTCAGTGTAAGGTTGATAGAATGAGACCACAATAGAACCCGTATGGGTGTGAGTGTGGTAGTACAGAGAACTGAAATCGTTCAGTTGGATTGTGAAATAGTAAGAGATCAACACACGCTGAGCCTCGCTTCACTATTTTTAGCGATAATAATAAAAAGATGGCTGAAATAAACCCACAGACGCAACCAACAAACGATGAAGCAATTGATGCTTCTACAAGACGCAACCAACAAACGATGAAGCAATTGATGCTTCTACATCAGAAGTGGGATGTAACTCCGGATCTACAGTATTTGCGGATCAGTTTCGTGCCTTGATGGAACAGCAAAATCGAAGTTTTATGCTACTAGCAAACACGTTACGGCGTTTCGAGAGCCTCTTCAAAGTAACGGCATCGTTTTGCTGAAATTTAATTCGGACGTCTCTGGAGCAGATGCAATTCAGTGGTGCGCGACTGTGGACATCATTTTGAGCGAAAAACCGTTGGAAGGCAGTGCATTAATAATGGCATTAACGCAGTCTCTTGAAGGAAGCGCTTCACAGTGGCTATCGCAGATCTGCTACCCTGGAATCACATGGCAGCAGTTTATGCAGTTGTTCGAGCAGCGGTATGAAAATACTGAGACACCGGCGGCCGCAATTCTCAACCTGTTGGGTAGCCAACCAAATGCTGGCGAGAGTCTTGCCGTTTATGCGAGCCGAAAAATGACGTCACTTGTCACAAAATGGCGTGATATGGAAAAAGAAGAAATTGCCGCATCTGTGGTACTGGGGCATCTAGCACATCATGACCATAGATTGCAGCGCGTAGCATACACAGCAAGTATTCACACCAAACGCGAGCTGCAGTCTGAGCTGCAAGTGTTTTCATTAGACAAAAAGCGATCCAACTTCTCGCACGAGGAGCCGAGTGCTAAGCGTTTTAAATCATCTGCAGTTAATTGCCACTCCTGTGGTCAGTTTGGTCACAAAAGGCAGAATGCAGAGTGAGGAAGCAGTCATCTACTGGGGAGAATTATGGAGATAATCGAGGGATGTCACATCGTGCCAAGACCACCATAATATGCTACCGTTGCAACGAAGCGGGACATATTTCTACTCAATGTCCAAAGAGAACTGTTGGAAAAGAATCTGGATCGCGCACACATAAGCGAGTTGAGATGTGTGTGGTGGAAGAACCAAAAGCATTCATGATGCAACGAGGTGAGAAGTTTCCGATTACTTTTGATTCCGGAGCAGAATGCTCTTTGGCTAAAGAGAGCACATCGCATAAGTTGACCGGAAAAAGAATTAATAATGTCGTATCGTTAAGTGGTATAGGTAATGCTAATTTAGTGAGTACTATACAAATTTTAAGTAATGTAATGATTAATGGAAATTGTATTGAAGTAATGTTTCATGTAGTTAACGACGATTGTATGAAAAACGATATTGTAATCGGGCGTGAAACCTTAGCCCAGGGATATTCAGCAGTAGTATCAAGTCAAGGAGTAGAGTTTGTTAAAGACAAAACAATTAACGTTTGTGCAGTAACTGACAAAGAATTTGACTTTGATAAAGTAGAAACCGATTTGTATGATGCAAAGAAAGACCAATTAATACAGTTATTGAAAAAGTACTCAAAGTCGTTTATTCGGGGAACCCCCTCTTACTCGAATAAGTACTGGAGAAATGACTATTCGTCTTAGTGACCCGACCAAGACGGTCCAAAGACGCCCGTACCGATTCAGCCCCAATGAAAGAGAATTATTAAGAGCAAAAGTTCAAGAGTTGATTGAGAATAATGTAATTAGAGTTAGTTGTTCACCTTATGCCAGTCCCGCATTGTTAGTCAAAAAGAAGAATGGATCTGTTAGGCTCTGTGTATATTATCGTGAATTAAATAGAAACACAATCGCTGATAAGTTTCCATTACCTCTAATATCTGATCAGATAAGTAGATTGAAAGGAGCAAAGTATTTCACTTGTTTGGACATGGCGTGCGGATATTATCAGGTTCCATTACACACTGACTCCATCGAATACACGGCTTTTGTGACTCCAGACGGCCAGTTTGAGTTTCTGTCAATGCCGGTAGGTTTAAAAAATGCGCCTTCGGTTTTTTCAAAGAGCCATAATGAAAGCTTTAGGTGAGTTAGCGTATTCTTACGTTGTCGTTTATATGGACGATATAATGATTATGGCATCCACTAAAGAAGAGGCACTGGAGAGATTAGAAACTGTTTTAAAGGTTTTGACAGAATCAGGTTTTTCATTTAATGGGGAAAAATGTTCATTTATGAGGAAAACCGTACAGTATTTAGGATACGAAGTACAGGCTGGGGAAATCCGCCCCAATTTACGTAAGATTGAGGCCCTAAGTGCATTGCCACCACCCAAGTCCATTACTACGTTAAGGCAATTTATAGGATTGGCCTCGTATTTTCGCCAGTTCGTATCAGGATTTTCTCAGTTAATGAAACCTCTGTATTCTCTCACTTCTGAGAAAAATAAATTTGTCTGGAAAAATGAACATGAGGTAATACGTAAACAAATTATAAGCATTCTCACAAGTAAGCCAGTTTTATCGATATTCGATCCACAATACCATATAGAACTCCATACGGATGCAAGTGCCATCGGTTATGGAGCCATACTCTTGCATCGAATAGAAAACAAACCATATGTTGTAGAATACTTCAGTAAGACTACTAGTCTTTGTGAGTCAAAGTACACATCGTATGAGTTAGAAACTCTCGCGGTTATCAATGCCGTTAAACACTTTAAACATTATCCGCATGGAAGAAGGTTTGTTCTTTTTACAGACTGTAATTCGTTGAAGGCGTCCAGAACACAAATTGAATTATCTGCTAGAGTATACCGTTGGTGGGCATTTCTTCAAGCTTTTGACTTTGACATACTGTATCGAGAAGGGAAGCGCATGGCTCATGTAGATTTTCTGTCAAGAAATCCTTTGCCTAACATGAATAAACAACGACAAAACAAGGTTGTTGAAAAGCGTGTAGAACTGGTGACCATTACAGAAAGCTGGATTCAAGCAGAACAGCAGCGTGATCAGGAAACTTTGTCTATAGTAAAAAAATTGAAGGAAGGTGGACTAACCGACGATTTAGCTGCAACCTACGAGATGAGGGCAAACGTGTTATACAGAAAAATTCAAAGACATTCTAGAACTCGTTGCCTGCCAGTTGTTCCTCGAGCGTTTAGGTGGTCAATTATCAATCAGGTTCATGAGTCTATTTTGCACTTAGGCTGGGAAACCCTTGGAACCCTTGATAAGGTTTATGAGCATTATTGGTTTGTTGGAATGTCAAAGTACGTAAGAAAATTTGTTGATAATTGTATAACCTGTAGGGTGACAAAATCAGCGTCAGGAAAAATTCAAGCTGAATTACATTCAATACCAAAAGTCAGTATACCGTGGCACACGTTGCATATGGATGTAACCGGAAAACTAAGCGGCAAAAATGACCGTAAAGAATACATCATAGTTCAGATTGATGGCTTTACAAAATATGTTCATTTGTATCACACATTCAAACTAGATGTAAACAATTGTATAGACGCGTTGAAATCATCAATTGCTTTGTTTGGTGTGCCTACTCGTGTAGTGGCTGACCAAGGCAGAAGCTTTACCGAAGTGAAGTTTGTAGAGTTCTGTAGCTCTCAAAAAATACAGCTTCATTTAATAGCAACTGGTGCTAGTCGCGCCAATGGTCAGGTGGAAAGGGTGATGAGTACTTTGAAAGATTTGTTGACAGTTGTGGAATCTAGTGAACGGTCATGGCAGGACTCTTTGGGAGAAGTGCAATTATCATTGAATTGTACAGTAAATCGAGTTACGAAATCAAGTCCTTTAGAACTATTAATTGGCAAGTGCTCACGACCACTGGGTCTGGTTCCTATTTGTGACGAGGAGAGCGAGGTAGATTTAGACAAACAAAGAACAGAAGCTGTAAAGAATATGCAAAGTGCAGCACAATATGACAAAATAAGATTCGATAAGGGCAAAGCAAAAGTAGTCAAGTTTAGTGAAGGGGATTATGTCTTACTCAAAAATAATGAGCGACAACAAACGAAGTTAGATCCAAAGTTTCGTGGACCCTTTATTGTGACAGAAGTTTTAGACGGCGATCGGTACAACTTACGGTCTATTACAAGTAAGAGACAGTACAAGTATCCCCACGAGAGTTTACGCAAAATGGCGGAAGGGCAGGTACCAAGCGAGCTAGATATAGATGGGGATGAAGTGAGTTCATCTGATGAAGCGGTTGAAGACCAATGTGGCATTGGTGAGAGTGCAACGGGCGAAACAGACCGTAGAAACTAGTGTGGCACTAGTGAAATGTAAGACCAGTGTGGCACTGGTAAGAAAATCAGTTGAAACAGACTGTATTGGCTAGTGTGGCACTAGTGGAATGGAAGACCAGTGTGGCACTGGTGTATTATAATGTGTTGTCAATGCTACGTGGTGGTACCTGGCCCGGAGGTTAAGAAATGAAAAAGGAGAAAATGTTACGTAAAGAAAAAGTTGAAGGAAAAGAGAGAAAGAATTTCAAGTTAAGAACGAAGATGTGTAAGATTTTGCCTTAAGAGAAATGAAAATTTATAATTGATAAAGAATTTAAGTTTGTTAAATAAAGTTTGAATCGAATGATGGCTTGCTTCTCTTTGATATTACACGAGGACGTGTAAGTTGTCAGGATGGCCGTGTCGGAGCAAGTTCAGTAATTTGAATTGCGCGCCTAAGTCTAGAATTGCACGCCTGAGTCCTGAGGCGAATTGTGTAGTGTTGCAAAAGACGAGAGCCTTTGTATACTGTACAACACTAGAAAAAGTGAGACGACAGCATATGCGGTTGTCAGTGTGTCTCAGTGTAAGGTTGATAGAATGAGACCACAATAGAACCCGTATGGGTGTGAGTGTGGTAGTGCAGAGAACTGAAATCGTTCAGTTGGATTGTGAAATAGTAAGAGATCAACACACGCTGAGCCTCGCTTCACTATTTTTAGCGATAATAATAAAAAGATGGCGGAAATAAACCCACAGACGCAACCAACAAACGATGAAGCAATTGATGCTTCTACATATACATATGTATATATAGATATAAAATTATTATTATTCACTTTGCAACACATTTTTTCTTAATATCTGAAAAGTCCCTGTACTTAAAGCATCCCTGTATTTAATACAAGTAATAATTTCAGAGTCGATGGCCTTAGTAGCTAGCATTTCCTTCTTTTATTATTTTGTATAATAAGTAACATGTAAATAAATAAATAATTTCAATGTTTCCTTTGCATTTATAGCAACTATGGATATAAGGATGCTGTACAGGAGGCACTTTCCGAGGGACTTTCGACGTTGGATTACCAAATATTGTTGGACAAACTGAATGCCAATCAGAAGCGAGTGGTTCCATTTGGCAACACTAGCAAAACTCGTTATACCTTGCTAAAGTGCTTCCAACGTGTAAGTATTAAAAATTTGAATTTAATATACTATATGTAAATATTTGCAGATTATTTCAATTCTAATTTGAATTTTTATATAGTTCCAGGCAAAATCCAATGATGTCACTGATGGAGTCTATGAGTCTACTGACATTTCCATTGAGCCGGCAGACGAAACATTGATAGAAGCCAATTTGAAATGTTTTCGAAAAGAGTGCCACAGTGGAAATGAAAGTTTGAATCGATCGGTCCTCCTAGTTGACAATTTGAATAGCCCACGTGCAATGTTTTCAAAATGCAATTATGAGGACTGTAAATTTAAGGTGATCGATTTTAAAAATATATATTCATTATTAACTAACCATTTCTCTGCTTCAAAAAGTATAGAGCACATGAATAGAGAAGTTTACAGCTCTCATAATAATGCGTGTGTTTTATACTTTAAGAAGCTTATAATTAATAAGTTAAATTTTGTAGCGTATGGTTATTGTAAGGATCCATCTTGCAATAGCTTTATATTTAAAGGGTCTTTTGATGGGGTGGTTAAAGTTTTAACAAGTAGTCTTAAAATAACACATAATAAGTATTTAAAAAAAACAAACGCAGTGCAGGGCTGTGAACAGATTTATGGAAAGAGCCTCCATAAAAAACTGTACTGCGTTTGAATATAGAGTTAAAAAAAATAAACAAGTTAAATATAAAAATATATTTTTACATATGGATGCCACAGGAAATGTAGTGCAGCCTTTGCACTTTGTAAAGAAGAGAATATTTTTGTATTCATTAGTAGCCCATATCCCTCCATATTGTATTCCCAGTAGCTCATGCAATACTTTCGAATCATACATCGTACGACATTGGAAGATTTTTGTGCGAGTTACGGGAGTCTTGTTTAAAAAAATCGATTCAAATGGCCTATTTGCAGTAGAATAATAACTGATGTTAGTTTTGCTATTATTGGGGCCATTTTAAAAGAGTTTAATAATCTTGAGATTGTAAATTATAATGCAATTTGTTTTAATTATGTATATAATAATAGTTCAACTTTTCCTAATGTTTGTGTTCCGTTTTGTACAAGTTACTTTTGCAAAATTATGTGCCGTAATATTGATGAAATAGTTGGTTTGCACAACATTGAATTAAGAACATTTTTAAGAAATTGCTTAGGTTACGCCTATTCGATTGACAACGTGCTAGAATTAGAAAAATGGTTCAAGAATCTTGCAAACATTCTTCTTTCTCCATGTATTAATAAGATAGTTGATAACGCCAAAGCTTATTTTATAAATTACCGTAACGATACATTTTTTTTTTTAAATTTTAATGAACAATTTTTTGCCCAAACACCATTAAATGATAAAGTAACTGATATAACACTAAATTCAATAACTTTGGCAAGTCCGTTTCGTAAAAAATTTGAAACCATTTACATTGAAGTCATTAATAATTTAAATAAATTTAATACATCTTAAGCGAACAATATTTTTTACTGTCCGAAAATGTTAGAGTTCATTTTAAAAGAGTATATTGTATATGTTCCCTTCTGGACTAATATTATTGGAATATTTATTGATTCATCTGGCAAAAGACCAAGCAATGGGCAAATTGAATAGTTTTTTAAAGTAGTTTAGCATAGTATTATTAAACCGAATAATAAGAAGTGGATAAAATTGGGCCGCTTTATTCGGAAAATGGAGGAATGCTCTGTTTCCGTCATGAAGCAGCTTCAACTTTCTCTCTCTTCCCACGACCAACTAACTAACGTAACTATCATTAGACCAAAAAAATAATAAACTTAGAATTAACGAAAGTAAATATTAAAATGAAATGGCTGATAAGCGAAAGCTCTCTCGACATATTGAAAGATGGCAAAAGCCAGCTTTGAAGAAGCTTAAAGTGGGAATGTTTAAAAATGATTTTTCCACTTTGGAAAAATTCCATGACTCTAAAGGCAAAGATTGGATGGCAAAAATCCTCTGCTGAACCCTCCCCGAGGTTGCTGGCTGGGTATGATCTGTATTACCTCATTGTCAACAGGTAGCAGATCTCTACTATACGTCGATATTTCAGGAACTGCAGATCCTAGCTGAGGACTCTGTTCCTTATCTTTCGGGCATCTGTCTGAAGATAAGTAGCAGAATCCATGGTACGAGGTGTCTGGCGGTCAGACTGAAAACGCTATGGGGGCTCCCAAGAACAAAATTAGCCAAAAATGGCACAATTCAACCCGGGCTGGGATGTCAGCCCAAACGTCGGTGGAACGCGTGACTGCTACCACCGGCGGGCACGGGGGGGAGAGATCCTCTCTGCGTGTCGCCAGCGGTCACACCTCTGAGGCGGCGGGAGCAGGCCGTATCAGTTGTAACAACACTGCCACCAAAAATTCGAGGTTGGTGCGCGCGGGTGCTGTTGTCTTAACCGACACAGACCAAAAGAGCGCTGCGCCAACTTCTACGGTAGAGGGGGAACGTCTTCCTCTTCAGTCACCCCTGCCTATCGCCAGCACCTCCAAGGTTGCGCAGCGGGGCACGGGGGGCTGAAGGAGAAGGCCAAAAATAAGGCGGCGACCCGCATTCACGCAAGACTTAGTGGCGTAGCAAACCTATCCGTCAAGGACCAGGAGAGGCTTGCCTGGGCCAACACGTGGATGCGGGAAAAGCAACTTAGCCCCTTTCCAAAAGACACTAAAGTGCAGACCGGTTCTACCGGCCCTGCCAACAAGAAGGTGGAGTCCATGGCAAACAAGCGCCAACGGTCCGCTGAGAGTCCCAAGCAAGGGGCCCCAGTGAGCAAGAGGCTGCGAGCACCTGGCTCCACCAACACGGACTCGAACAAGACGAGACAGAGAGCAACGGTTGCTGAAACTGCCTGGCGGCATCTCGCCGTTGCTCTCATAGACAGAGGGGACCCTAACCGGAAAATGTCTGCAGAGCGGTGGCGGTTGACCCATAGTAAGCTGGTCGACGCACTGTTTGTCAGGATGGAGAATGTCCCAGACAGTCCAATGCCTACATTCGAAGGCACTGGCTGGATGAATGGTGTCAAGATCCTGACATGCAAGGACGACCCAACATTGCAGTGGCTGCAAGCGACCGTACCCAAGCTGGACGGACTGTGGGAGGGGGCCAAGCTGGACGTGGTGGACAGGAATAATATTCCGTCCATGCCGAAGGCGAAAGTCCTTTTCCCAATAGTTGTTCAGGGCGAGCGGGCGCTTCAGCTGCTTAAAAAGCAGAACCCGGCCATACCGACGAGTGATTGGTCCGTGCTGAAGGTTGATGAACCTTTACCCAGTGGTGGGCAGCACGTGATCATTCAGATCAACAAGGAGGCCGAGGATCTGCTATACAAGCGCAATGGGAAGATGGCGTGGGGCTTAGGGAGCGTGTAGCTTCGCCTCAAAAAACGTCATCCCAACGACAATGACACACACACGCTGAGATCAGGGGAGGTTGAAGCAGATCTCGGTCTTGAGAGCGTGACCGACGCCACCCAGCACCTCAGCTTAACTGACAAGACGGAGGAGGTGGGGAAGGAACTGTCCATGCAGACGGGCCTCCCCGCGAGTTTGCTAACCTCTAATGAGTGTGCTGCAACTCAACCTCCATAAATCCAAAACGGCTTCGGTGGAGCTACTCCTTGCCCTGGAGGAAGTGTCCGCCTACGCGGCTTTGGTCCAAGAACCGTGGATAGCGTCGGGCAACACGGTGGCTGGGCTGAAGTCGCCTAAGTATGATTTGTACGTCACGACATTGGTAAGTAGATCGAGAACCATCCTTGTAAAGAAGGGGCTAAAAGCTCATCTACTACCTAATTACAGCAATGACGATCTAACCGTGGTGGTGCTGGAGAGCCGTGAAGGATGTTTGCTGCTGGCATCCTGCTATACGGCCCACGACAAGCCGGCTCCACCTGACGAGCTGCGGAGGCTGGTGGACATGGTCTGCTCCTCCAATAAGCATATTATAATCGGAACGGACGCCAACGCCACCATAGCGTCTGGGGAAGTTCCGACATTAACGACAGGGGTGAGTCAGTTCTTGATTTTATCCTTAACCATAAGCTTAGACTAGCCAACAGAGGTGAGGTATCTACCTATGTAGGTCCCACCTCTAGTAATGTGCTGGACTTAACGATTGCGACTGAGTGTACCAATGTAGAAGAGTGGAGGGTCCTGGATAGACCCTCCTTCTCGGATCACAAGTACATTCAATTCACCATTCCTTTTAACAGGGTACCTGCGGCTGAGCCGTTCAGAAATCCCCGTAACACGAACTGGGCGAAATTCTCTAGCCTTGTTTCAAAGTCTCTTGGTCCACCAGGTAGCATCAACTCGGTACAGGACCTAGAAACTACTGTCAATGTCCTCTCAGCAGGACTACTTTCAGCGTTTCGCCAATCTTGTAGGCTCTCAAGACCGACGAGAAGATCGAAGCCACCCTGGTGGAACCCAGATCTCTCATCGCTACGTGGGGAGCTTACTAGCATGTTTCAACTTGCTAAGAAGGCGGACAACGAATACGTCTGGGACGAGTACAGGTCTCTCCTGAAGTCGTACGAGAAGATGATCCGATCATCCAAAAGGTCTTCATGGAGAACCTTTTGCTCGGACCTGGATAATATCAAAGACACCTCCAGAGTGAGGAAGCTGCTGTCCAAGCAGGCTTCCAGTCCTAGTCAGCTCAAGTCGGGCGATGGAGCGTGGACGGAGAGTAGTGCTGAAACTCTTGAAGCACTGCTCTCAACTCATTTCCCGGGATGTATTGGAATAGAGACAGTGACTGGCAGCTCTTTCCTAGTCTCCCAGTTATGAGACCCCCTGCCGGTCTAATTACAGATAACAAAATAATTTGGGCTATCGACTCCTTTGCGAAGGTCAGGTCGCCCGGTCTCGATGGACTTTCGCCAGCAATGCTGCAAGCCAGCAAGCCCACGATTGTTCCGTGGCTATCGGGTATCTATTCGGCGTGCCTCGCATGGGGTCATATCCCTACTCTTTGGAGGACCTCGAAAGTCATTTTTCTGCCCAAGGCGGGCAAATGCAGTCATGTGGTTCCTAATGACTTCCGGCCTATCAGCCTAACCTCTTTCGTGCTAAAAACATTGGAAAAGCTACTTGATTTGCACATCAGAAGCAACTCAATGCATCTGTTGTCCCCAAATCAGCATAAGTACACAAAGGGCAAGTCCATTGAGACTGCTCTCCATGCTCTAGTAGCCTCCATCGAAAAAGCAGACCACTATAAAGAATATGCCTTGGGTGCATTTCTTGACATTTCAGGCGCCTTCAATAACGTCACCACTGACGCTATTATGAAGGGCCTTACCTCAGTTAACACGGCACCAGCGATCCACAGGTGGGTCAACCGCCTTCTTTGTGACAGGCTGGTGGTGGCTACGTGGGGCGATGCGGCCATTACAAAGGTAGTGCGAGGTGGCACTCCCCAAGGTGGGGTTCTCTCGCCTCTCCTTTGGAATTTGGTCGTAAGTAGCCTACTTCTAAAATTTACTAGACGGGCCTCCAAGTTAATTGCCTATGCTGACGACATAAGCATTTTGATAACTGGGAAATGCCCAACCACCCTTAGTTCCGTAATGGAACTTACTTTGCGGGAAGATAAAGCATGGGCCGAATCAGCCGGGCTTAGCATTAACGCGGACAAAACGGACCTTATCCTCTTCACGAAGAGGTATAAGGTACCTGCGTGGTCCCCTCCCAAATAGGCCGCACTATGCTAATGCCTATTTGGCATGTAATTGTAATTTGTGCTATTCTACTAAAATTCGATTTTCTCGAAAACGCATAGCACGATTTGAATAAAACAAATTGCAAAGCATTCGAATTTTTTATGTTTATATTATAGCAATGCGCGCCTTCTCAGACAAAGTCTAGGAGGGCGTATAATCGAAAAATGTAAATGTTATTTTGAATTTTCTCGGAAACTTTGATAATTTGCTATGTAGTATATATTGGGGAATGATACATATGTTAATTATCTATTTTTTAAAGTATTGAGCAATTATGTACATAGTCAAAATAAATCTGCAAAACAAAAATTCGACGCTAACTTTGTACTAGCTTCGCAGATGTTAAGCGTTGCCATGCCAAATTGAAATTTATTTGTAATTTTCGCAATAATCACAAAAATTGAATTTTCCCGAAAACGGCTTTACGAATTTGAATAAAAACAAAAAGCAAAATATTCGTCTATTTGATTCGAATAGAATGAAATAGCGCGACATGGCCTACAAGTTCTGCAAATATGAAGAAAAATTTGATGATAGCGTTGACATAACGTTTTGCCGCTAACAGTGGTCAAGTAAACTGCAAAATTACGATTTAAATAAGAATATAAAATTGCGTATATTTATTAATTATAACAAAGCAATATATATGTAAATAGAGTATTTAAATGTAATTTTAAATTATATTAATATTTGTTTCATTTAGTTATTTTCTGCAAGTATTTGAAGTCCCGCCAAAGTCCAAATGGTGTTATTTAACACTGACTGGTTCCACGCTGGTTCCAGTGATTTGATGCACCTGCGAAATGACCTTTTTTGCGGGTTAGGAAAAGGTCAATTTTCTCAAAACAGCTAGTAGGATTTCAACCAAAATTGCTATATATCTTCCTTATAGTTGTATCTACGAAAGTATAATGTGCGCTATGGTCCACAAGAAGGTCGAAAAAAGTTACGGTCATTTATCGGCAACATTGATTTTTGTGCTCATTTTGTATGGGGCTGGAGCTGAGGTTATCGTACTTTTCCTGAAATATCTCATAAACGAATAAGGATAAATTTATGCATTTTTGAGGGTATATTTATGAAACAATACTCTATAACTTGTCATAAGCCGATTTGGCCGAGAACTCGTCAAAGCCGAGATTGCTACCCCAATTTTTCATTTACGATTTTAGTGCATAAATACTGCATGAAATTTGACAAACATGGATTTAATAGAAAGATAATTTAATTTTCTATTGTTTTGTATTTTAACTTTTTTAATTTAAGTTTAAATATCAAGTAAAAAGACGAAAATATAAAGTTTTTTTAGCCGATATTTTTTTTATCGATATGTGACGCTAAAGTTGCGGAGCTATCTTGACGCACATACAAGGAGACTATGTAGAAAAAAAAAAAATTTCAAAAAGTCGCGTGCATTATGGTTAGGACGGTTATTTATCAGACAGCCCTCGTACAATATTACCTAGCCGAAACATATTGTATTACTATAAGAGGAAGAAACAATAAAAATTTCCACCAGCCCTCTGCCGGCTGACGGATGAGTCCTTGTCAACACCATACTAGAACCACTTGAGAATTGCAACAGACGAATAAGTAAAATTTACTATTTACGTTTTTAATTTATATAAAGAAACCTGGAATTATGCAATACAAATTTGTAGTTGGGGAACGAAATATTGCATTCTTTTAAGATGATCATGCCAATCAGAGAACTGCAACGAGTATGATTAAGTATGAGCGAAAACTCATACCCAAATTGCAATCAAATCAAATCAAACCATTAGTCGCAACGAGTTCGATTCAACTCAAGTACTTCCAGCGTCAGCTGATTTGATTTTACTCGAACCGATTTTCGCTCGGCAATCACAATCAAGTACAAGTATTGGCTGCTTCGGCTTGCATCAAACCCTTTGATGCGATTGTTGCTAACGATTCATTGGGTTGGACTGTTGCTAAGTCAGAATCCAAGGCATTTTTACTCGAGTATAATTGTGTTGATTTTATTCATCTGTCGTTTACTCGAGTGATTAGGTTATGATGCGTGTGATAGAAATGTTTGAAATGCACATCAAAAGTATGTGCTTTGTCTGCCTTTCTACACATGTGTGTTAAAATTATTTTTGAATAAAACAAAGGAAAAGTAGTAATTATTATAATAATAATTGTCATTTTATATTATATTTAATACATTATACATTAATACATTCATCTAATTTATTTTCATTTTTAAAAATTGAATTTAAAAATATAATGCTGTCAACAGAGCCAGGTGCAAGTCTATTACGTTTTTCTGTTATAACATTACCAGCTAATGAAAAAGATCTCTCTGCTGCTGCACTACTAGCTGGTATGGAGTGTAAATTCATAGCAACCTTATATAATTTAGGAAATTTGCTTTTATTCATTTTCCACCAATCAATTAAATTGAAATTGTTATTCATTTCGACAATTTCTGTAGCATATCTATCAACTTCTTCGGTGGGTGTTTCTTCTGCCTTAAATGCTGATGTATTAATTAATTGTAAAAAGAAATAGGCATCGCTTGAGGTATCTATTGAGGGATCTAAAGATTCATTATTGTAATTGGAGGTTAGGCTGTCAAATGAAAATATGGAAGTTTCTGATGGGGTTGAGGGTGTGGAAGTACTATATTTTATTTGTTTATCAGAAATTAAGGATATGCAAAACTCTTTTACTACGTCCAAATCAGCTGTTTGCATTGCAATAGCAGGAGGGTACAAAAAAAATGCTACTTTATGCCACAAACAAAGGTTTTCCACCCATACCTTATCAATATTTTCTAAAATATTTTTTTTGAATTTAATGATTGCAGTTAAATCATTTGGTTTTGGACACAAATTTTGCTTGATTTTCAAAATTGACGGAATGACAAAGCATAATGATGGTGAGTTTGTCGTCTGAAGTTTCTTAAAAATGATTTCAATGTGTTCGCAAACGTCTACTAATGACTTTACTACGCCTATGTTAAATAAGCGTAGACTTTCGTCATGAAATGCCAAAACTCCATTGATATCTGCCCAATTGTCATTAATAGATTTCAGCATCCTATAATGCGATTTCCATCGCGTTGGGCATTGGTTTTTTAATGACGTTGGCAGATAGTGCTGCAAATTTGCCTTTTTAAAGTATTTTGTTAATTTCTTGCAAGCCTCTATGGTCTCCGATAATTCGTTCGTAAGTGATAAAGATTTTTCCAAAACATTTGACAGCAAATGGCTGCTGCAGTTGCTGCGAATATTATTTTCCAAAGCTTTAATTATATTTGCACCCCTATCAGTGAAAAACTTAATTGGCTCTATATTCTCCACTCCAAACTCCAAAAAAATGCTGTTTAGCTTTTTTATAATATTGTCACTAGTTGACCTTTCGAAATTCATAGACTTCATGCCTATGACAATATTATTTATTGTGTGGTCCACCGTGTAGTGCAATGTAACACCTAAGAAATTGCGGTGGACATAATTGTCAGTCCACATGTCAATTGTGGCTGATGCTCCACCACTGCGTACAATTTCCGATATTTCTCCTCGCAGCTCTTTTTTCTTCTCCTCTGCTACTTTTTGCACATTCCTCGATATTGTTGTTGGATCAGGAATGACGTCCTCCAAATCAACATTTTCACCATATAGTGCGCCGAGTTTAACAAAAAACTGCACCATTTTCATAAATCCAGTACCTTTAATATATGTAAGTAATAATTGTAAAATAAAAAATTGTATTACTTATTTGAATATAAATCACCTTTAACAGCAGAAAATGGTCGGCAATCTTCAACAATCCTGTCAGAACAAACTTTGGTTGCTTCCGTTTTGGTTTCAGCAGACACTTGTTTTAGCACAATTTTTTTATTTATTTCCTTGCAGCATTTGTGCCTTTGCAAGTTCGACGTTTGTCCGTTTTTGTATTTTAACACAACCGAACAAGTACGGCAAAACACAAAGGCGGGCACAATTTGGTCAAGTTCATTTTTTATTTCTGATAGAATGTTCCACAGAGAGCTGCGTCCTTTACGTTGACCAGAAAGACTATAATCACCGCAATTAATTTTTTGTAACACAATTTTATTGTTCTCCTCCATTATTTATATTTTAATTAATTTGTGAAGCGTACGAAACACGTGCTACTCGGCAGAAAACAAAACAACTTTCTACAAATACATACATACATATGTGTACCCGAAGAGTGTACCCGAAGAGTGTACGAGTACATGAACACAATTTGACCGAACACCGGTTAGCAAATACATCAATCATGTTTGAGTATGATTGAGCTACGGGTATTGGTATCGTTCATACAAAAATCATGTATGGGCCGATTACTCGTGATTGAAACTTGTTCGTCGGCATTGAGTTGGAAACGAAAAGTTCAATACGTATACCCGAAGCAAACGCATTAAATCAAACAGAGTACTGAATCAGTACTCGAGTATGAGCAAAAATGTCATACTCGTTGCAGCTCTCTGATGCCAATAACATAAACAAGTTAGAAAGCTACAGTCGAGTGTGCTCGACTGTGAGATACCCGCTACCCATTTTGAATAAAAGCAAAATATTCCGGTATTATTTTCAAAATATACCGAAAATACTAAAGATATACCAAATTGCGTATTTGGTATATCGATATAGTACCACATTCAAAAAATACCATAGGGGGCACAATATATCAGATTGTCGGCCAAAGCAACTAAGACCCCTAGGGACTAGGCGTTGTTGTCCATTCGAAAGTGTTTCTTTAATAACTTCCACAATCTGATCGCAACCAAATCGGGGATGACAATTACTATTGTTGTTATTGTATATACCGACTGGCAAAAATCCTCTACTGAACCCTCCCCGAGGGTGGTGGCTGGGTAGGATCTGTATTACCTCATTGTCAACTGGTAGCAGATCTCTACTATACGTCGACGTTTCAGGTACTGCAGATCCTAGTTGAGGACTCTGTTCCTTATCTTTCGGGCATCTGTCTGGAGATAAGTAGCAGATTCCGTGGTACGAGGTGTCTGGCGGTCAGACTGAAAACGCTATGGGGGGCTCCCATGAATAAAATTAGCCAAATTATGTCTCAGCATGGAGCACATAAATAAATCAACTCGAGCTGGGATGTCAGCTCAAACGTCGGTGGAAGGCGTGACTGCTACCACCGGCGGGCACGGATGGGAGACATCCTCTATGCGAGTCGCCAGCGGTCATACCTCTGATGCGGTGGGAGCAGGCCGAATCAGTTGCAACAATACGGTGGAGGGGGAACGGGTTCCTCTTCGGTCACCTCGGCCTATCGCCAGCACCTCCATGGTTGCGCAGCGGGGCACGGGGGGCTGAAGGAGAAGGCCAAAAATAAGGCGGCGACCCGCATTCACGCAAGACTCAGTGGCGTAGCAAACCTGACGTCAAGGATCAGGAGAGGCTTGCCTGGGCCAACACATGGATGCGTGAAAACCAAATTAGCCCCCTTCCAAAAGACATTAAAGTGCAGACCAGTTCTACCGGCCCTGCCAACAAGAAGGTGGAATACATGGCAAGCTAGCGCCAACGGTCCGCTGTGAGTCCCAAGCAAGGCGCCCCAGTAAGCAAGAGTCTGCGAGCACCTGGCTCCACTAATACGGACTCGAACAGAACGAGACAGAGAGCAACTGTTGCTGAAACTGCCAGGCGGCATCTCGCCGTTGCTCTCATGGACAGAGGGGACCCTAACGGAAAAATGTCTGCAGAGCGGTGGCGGTTGACCCATAGTAAGCTGGTCGACGCACTGTTTGTCAGGATGGAGAATGTCCCTGATAGTCCAAAGCCTACTTTCGAAGGCACTGGCTGGATGAATGATCCTGATCCTGACATGCAAGGACGACCCAACATTGCAGTGGCTGCAAGCGACCGTACCCAAACTGGACAGACTGTGGGAGGGGACAAAGCTGGACGTGGTGGACAGGAATAATATTCCGTCCATGCCGAAGGCGAAAGTCCTGTTCCCTATAGTTGTGCAGGGCGAGCGGGCGCTCGGGCAACACGGTTGCCTGGCTAAAGTCGCCTAACTACAATTTATACGTCCCGACATTGGTAAGTAGATCGAGAACTGCCATCATTGTGAAAAAGGGTCATCTACTACCTAATTACAGCAATAATTACCGTACCTGAATTTTGTACTGCAGTTGAGAACAAATAATGCCAAAATCAAAAAAAAAAAGCCAAACAGCAGCGGCGTAATCAGCCGCAGATCCGGCTAGATGCGGGTTCTCCTGAAGACAACAGGAACGGGGATAGAACAGTGGAGACCAACAACAATGGAGGCAATGGGATGTTGTTGACTCAGGTAAATACATCGGTATCCTTATATAAGGGGTGCTCATTGAGCACTGTTCAACGCCTATACACTGAGTGCACTCTGTGCTTATGGGTAGTGCGCCGCTACATACATGTGTATGTGCACGTTTTCTGGTGTCTGTCATAAGATGAATTTGAGCACCCCTGCCTTATATAGTATTTATATGTTTGTAAATATCTTATCTTTTGATTTTAATAAAGCTAGTATTTTGTATACATTTAATACTCACTTATATATATTTTTTGTTGTTTCCTCTAATTACTTAGCTGGAGCAGAACGAAATTGACAAAATGACGGCTACATGGACAGAAATAATGAACCGGAAGAATGGTGAATTAAATGAAAGTAAAATGAAAGTGACCCAGCTTGAGCTGGAAAACATGCAGCTGAAAACAAATAATTAGGCCAAAGAAGTCAAGCTGGTACGAATAAAGCTTAATACATTCCGATGTTAATAAATTCATTCAATATTAATTTTAATCATGTCTTGAAGGTTGAGCTGAAGAACAACTATTATGCAAAAGTCAAGGAATGTATCATGATGGAACAAAAACTTGCCCAGACTGAGGCAATAGTGCAACATTATGAGGGGATTATAAAGGCATCGATAGAAAATCATAGACATGTACATATTATTAACAAAATTGTCAATAGTATCTATAATAATTAATTTTAGTCACAAATATCGATGGAGTGTGCCATTCAAAAAACCCCCCGACGACTTTAATCGCGAAGCTGCTAATAAGGTGTTAAGAGTAGGGTTGTTGATAATATATCAAAATATCAATATATCGATATTTTTTTTATAAAAATAAATATTTTGATCGTGATATTTTTTCCCCTGATATATCGAATATCCCGATTTTTTTTTTATATATTTTTGATATTTCCTAATTGGTCACTTTGATTTGACTTAACTTCCGGTAAGTATGAGCGCGGCAAAAAGTTATTTTTCTGAAATTATAAATCATTCTGCAACCTGCAACATTTGCAGTAGAATTGTGAAAACGAGCGGCAACTCGTCGAACTTGCTGTCTCACCTTAAAAACAGACATCGGGACGCATATCTAAAGTGTACAAAGGTAATTAAATCATAAAAAGTGTCATGTATGTATTTCGTCGATTCCCGTATTTCACAATTTCAGGGAAATACACACATGCGTGTGTCTGATGTTTTTCCGGGGAATTTGTGTATTCCGTGTAAGAGATTTAATAGGCGAAATAAAATCAGGATTTTATATGTTTTTATGCAGATGCATATGTTGATATACACAAAAAATATAATTATATATTTATTATACATATATATAATTCTACTTTTATTACATTTTCAGAAATCGACAAAAGTTGACCAGCTCAACAAAAGCATTGAGAAAATGTCGTTAGAGAACGCGTTTAAGTTTTCGTCCACTGTTAACAGTAAGTATTGTTGTATCTTATACTTTTATTATTAATTGATTAAAAACAATTTTTTAACGTTTAAGGAAAACATGATGATATCACGGAGGCGATTGTGTTTATGATCTGCAAATACAATTTGCCTGTCCAGAGCGTGGAAAAAGAAGGATTTACCAATTTGATGAAAAAATGTGTTCCGACTTACAAGATTCCAAGCCGGTTCAAGGTAAATGTTTTCGAATTGCATATAATTTGTATTTGATATTTATTTTACCGTTAACATCATTTTTACAGGTAACAAATCTGATCGAAGCAAAATACGACAGCTGTGTAGCTATGATGAAGACCATTCTTCAAGATGTTAAAGACTTTGCGTTCACCTGTGACGGAGTAACAATCACAAATTCAACTCGATCGTACCTAACAGTAGCTGCTCACTTCATCAAAGATAATTGCCTACAATCGGTTTGCTTGCAAGCAGTTAGAATGACACAGGTAAGCGTTTTTAAAAATATCTTAAGGGTTTGTACTTATGTTGTGGTTCGTCAAGTGTCTATGTGTTTGTGTTTTCTATATACAAAAAAATGTCAGGAAAGAAAAATTAATTTAAATATTACTTTTCATTTAATGCAGTCACATACTAGCGAGTGTCTTACTGAAGAAGGTGTGTAACGAATTTGATATCGAGTGCTCGAAGTGGCGTAGTTTAACTACAGATAACGCAAACAACATGAAGGCGGCCTCAAATTTATTTTTGGGAAGTGGCAAACACATTTCATGTTTCGCACATACCATTCATTTGGTAGTCGACGACGTAGTAAAGGGCATATCATCTTTTTCACACGTTTTGGATATAGTGAAGAAAATTGTTACTCATTTCAAGCACAGTCCAGCTGCGATGGACATGTTGCGGAAACTACAGGCCGACGAAGGAACAGCTGAAGGTCACATTAAAACTCTCGTACAAAGTGTGGACACAAGGTGGAACTCCTGCCTGGACATGTTTATTTCGTTCTTAAGTATTTCGAATAAAGTAGCGATAGTCCTAATTAATAGATCAACAACTGTAAAAGGATTGCCCGAGATGCTAACGGCTTCAGAATTGCGAATTTGTCAAGATTTCTGTGATCTACTTAAGCCTTTTAAAGATGCGACAGAAAAAATAAGTGGCGAAAGTTACCGTGAGCATGGTAATCCCACTTATGTATATCACTGTTGATGGACAAAATTCGCAAAATACAACTAGAGTCGGCCGAAGGAATTTTAACTGAGGAAGCTTTATTGAAGGAAGCAGATAAACGTTTTAAGTTTTTGCAGAACAACAAAATTCTTGTCAAATCGACTTTGTTGGATCCGAGATTTAAGAAAGTTTATCTTTCTCCTCTCACAGCCCTTGAAGCTCTCAAGGACATTGCTTACGAAATGTCTGAGAACAAAAATATTGAAGAAGTACGTAAAATTAAGTTTTAACACACATTAACACTGTTATGAAATACTTCTTAGTAACTCTTTAATGTTTTATAAAATAATACGAAACCTAAAATAGTTTACTTTAACAATATATTTTTATTTTTATTAAAAACTTTTGAAACTAAATTAGAATACCATTTATTTACAGGACTTAGTGCGCCCTGCAAATGATAACGTACCAGAAGAAGCCTGTTCTAAAATGAAGGATTTCTGGAGGCGTCATATGCGTCTAGGTGTTCATACGGACGGACGGACAGACAACCAAACGGACAGACGGACATGGCTAGATCGCCTCGGCTGTTGACGCTGATCAAAAATATATATGCTTCATAGGGTCGGAGATGCCTCCCTCTACCTGTTACATACATTTCCTGTCGGCACAAAATTATAATACCCTTCTATTCTATGGGTAGCGGGTATAAAAAACAAATACGAAAAAAATTTGGCATCGCCAATGCTGCGCACAACTATCCGAGTACTCGGTCGCGAAACTCATTCTTGCATTGCTTCGCCGTTCGGATACGGTCAGAGCTTGCAAATTACTGTCGACCGTTTCTCGTTGTTCGCAAATATGTGTCTCTCTCTGTCTCTTTACGAAAAGATTCAGAGAGCAACCGTTTCGTGGGTTCTCGAATGGGCTCGCTCGCGCTCAGAGCGAAACCGTTTTTTTTTCTATTCCGTTTTGTTTCGGTTGTTCCAAGACCGTTTTGTCGTATTCAGTGAAAATAAAAGTCTTTTGCGAATGTATTGGTATACATTCACACGCATAGGCAAGCAAATCGTTAAACGTTTAATTGCGATCGTGAATTGAGTGTGTGAAGTTGCGAAATAATTGTTATTGTAAAATGGGAAGAGATATGAATAAAAATGTGCACCAATTCTTTAAATTAAATTTGGACGAGAACAAATCAATTTGTAATGTTTGCGGTATTAAATTGTCCGGTAATCATTCCACAAATTTAAGACGGCACTTAACAACTAAGCATATGGACATTTTCAATGAGTGGAATTATTCTGGATATACAAAGTTAACACAATGCGAAGAAAAACGAAGAATATCATATCAAACGAGTGAAAAATCAATTGTTTCTTCTTTGATCATAATTGTAACCACAGACGGAAAACCATTCAAATTTCTAGACAGTGAAGGGTTCAACGAAATAATGGATCCAATATATAATGCACTTGGCATGAACTCTGTAACGTCGAGAAATATAATGAATTTTGTGTCAGTCAAAGAGCAGTTTGTCAAGAAAAATATAAGGGCACTTGCAAAGGGAAAGCTGGTGTCGCTGATCGATGTTGCCACCAGAATGGATAAAGCTATACTGGGAATCAATTTGCAAATGATCCACGCAAGCCTGGCTAAAACCGAGATTGTTGTGAAGACCTTGGGCATGACTGAGCTCGGGGAATCTCATACTGGAATATATATAAAGAATAAAATTCTAGAAGTCTTAGATGATTATGGCATAACACTTGATCAGATCTACAGGTAAAGATTGAATTACATACAATTTTGAAAATATGTGATTTTTTTTTTTTAAATTTCATATTCATGTACACAGCATTACGTCTGATAATGGGCGAAACATGATAAAAGCCGTCCAGGTATTAAATGATGCGACAGAGGAATCCCTTTATGAAGAAGACATAGAAAGTGAGAATCTTCTGAATGAACTGGATTCTATTGAACTGGCTAATATACACCTAGTGAGATGTGCAGCACACACTCTGCAACTGTGCGTATTTGATGTAAATAGAACAAAGGAGATCGCCGATAAAATAAGTGCCTGTCGCACATTATGCAAATCGCTGCGCACAGAAACATATAGGTAATATATAAGTTATACATATATAAAAATTTCTTTTTATATATATAGTAATATATCCACCACCAGAATAATTTCTCGTACATGACAAACACTCATAATTATTCCCCTATCTTCCAAATTCTTTCCCACAAATCATATCATAAACATAAACATTTGTCGCGACGGCACCAACTGTCACAAACAAAAAGATCCTATTACATTGGCGATCGTGCCACTTCCAAAAAATCCAAAGTCCATTAAAATTTTCCATTTGCAACTTGAGGACTCAGCATTACTGCACTAACACAAACACAAAACATCACACGTATGTTAGCCCTAAGTCGTAATAATAACTTTCATGTTAGAGCTCAGCATATTGTGAGTTCAGTTTTTAAAGACACTTTCCTCACTTAAGACGCGTAGCCTGCGAGCTTATAAATAAAAATAAAGTGGTCTATTAAGTAAACAAAAATAAATCCTTGTGTTTTATTTTTTTTACTGTTCGTGCACCGCGAACATCTAATTATATATATATATTTATATATATATATATATATATATATATATATATATATATATATATATATATATATATATATATAAATCTATGCAGACGTGTCTTAATTGAAAATGAAAAAAACATACCATCGCTCGACGTTGCTACAAGGTGGAATTCTACGTATTTAATGCTAAAGAAATTATTGGACTTAAAGGATTTCCTGGCAACGCAGTCTAATATTTGTGTAGAGGCCGATTGGGATTGGATCGAGACGTACATTGACGCTTTCAGTGACACATACCAGGCAACTTTAAAGCTACAAGACAAAGATTTAGTTTATAGTGAGTTCTTCGTAGTATGGATGGAACTTAAATTGAAATGCGAGAATAGCTACAATTTAATTAAAAAAAACTATCGGCACAGATAAAAATAAGAGAGACAAAATTGTTAGAAAATGATGCATTGTTGGCAGCGATTTACATGGATCCTCGGGTAAATTGTATGTTGTCGAACTATCAGAAATCGTTAGCAAAGGCAAATTTGAAAAAAACAGCGTTTCGTCTATATGAGTTGAAAGAAGTAAGCTGTATGTCGTAGAATGTTTGAAATTTGGGTCCTGTTTTGTTTATGTTGTAGTTTTGAGAAACTAATAAAAATTTTCTTCGTCAAAAACTAATACTTGTACTAAACTAAAATTCAAAAAACATTTTATACTTATTATCGCTTTATTATTTAAGGCACAAACACGAAATGTTCCAGCGCTCGAGACTCCTGTGCATGAAGAGATGTTTGCTTCCCCTGTCTCGTCAGTGCTTTCAACCGCATCCTCATCTGAAGAGAAGTCGCTGTTCTCGCATTTTTGGACGATTTGCAGACAGTTTCAGAAAGCAAAAAAGATCCTGTTTCTACAAAACTTGCCAAAATTTATGCTGACATCGAAAACTTCGACGTAACATTTGGTCGCTTGCCATTAAATTCAAATATATTGGATTTTTTTTTTATTGATTTGCAACTTAAGATTCCGCATATAAGTGCACTGTCCGTCGAACGGGCATTCTCAGCCCTACACTTTATATTAAGTGAACGAAGAAGTTCGATTAGTGCAGAAAATCTAAACTCCTTACTAGTTGTAAAGCTTAATACATAATATGTTACAAAAAATATATATATAATAATACAAAAAAAAATTTAAAAACAACATTGTCTGAAATTTTTTGTTCTTTTTAAAAGCATTTTGTTATATGGAATATGGAATCTAAATGAAACTTGTTAACAAAAATATTTGAAAATAAAATTAAATTGTTCTATTAATCAAATTGTATTATTTCTTTGCATATGTATTGGTATACATTCACAAGCGTTCGTTTTGCATACGAAATATATTAATTGCAACAACAACGTAAGTAAATGTGAAGACCGTTTGCGTTGAGTTTTTCGGTCAATCGGTCTTTTACTGACTCTCTTTGTGCGAGCGTTTCTCGTTCCGCTCTTTACGCACTGCTCATTGAACGACCGAAATAAAAAGTGCTCAACGAAAAGCGCTCAACAGAAAACAGAAATGAAGACAGCAAAACTCTCTTGCTCAGAGCGAGAGAGTATGAACTTTTTCGGTTGTGCTCGCAACGAGAGCACAAGAAAAATAACGGTCGACAGTTATTTGCAAGCTATGGATACGGTAAATTTTCTACTCATGCCTTCACCACATTTGCCAAATTCGTTTTATACAATGTCTCACTCAGTCAGAACTTTGAGTGAGAGTACCAAATGCTGTTTTGACTGTATGTCTGTCATGACTGTCATGCAGACCTCTAGTGCATACATACGATCATAAGACGCAATATAATTATATATTCCCGCCGCTGCCGCTGCGATTTATTCGCTATGGTGTGAGAGATGATTAAATCTCTTAAGCTACAACGCCGCTACGATTAATTCACGCTGTTCCCTTTGCGATTTATTCGCGCCTCTGCCGCTATGTCTTTTGCCATTCACACGTTTACTAATGTAAGCAAGGGCAAAAGTGGAGCTGCATATTGAATGCGTAAAAAAACAATTTTCGGACAAAACAGCAACAATGTCGTAAGTGGAGCGACTCATCGAATTAGTCGAAAAAATATAATTTTATATGATTCTGCGGACGCGGACTATAAAAACGTAACAAAAAGGAACAAGATATGGGACGAAATTGGATTGGAGCTGGAAGAAAGTTGTAATTATATTGGTTTATCAAATCAAGTTCAGTTTTTGTACAATGAAACAGTTGTGTAGTGTTCATACATATATTTTATGGCTGTGTCCAATTGTACTAAAACTGTCTCCAGTTGCAAGGAATCTGCGCGCTGTGTTAGAACTTCGAATTTTCGAATGAGCCGAAGAGGCTCGGTGTTCGAATCGCAGCGCACAGCCCGACTGGGGCTGCAATAATACTGTTTTTTGGATGTATGACTTGACGCAGCTATGTATTGTATGGTTAGTGGTATTTATTTATGTTAACAAACCTGCAATTATGCCATACAAATTTGCAATTTGAGAACGAATTATTGCATACTTTTATGCTGATCATTCAAGAACATAAAAAATCAAGAAAGTTACAGTCAAGTGTGCTCGACTCTTAGACCCATTTTGAATAAAGGCAAAATATAGTGCTAATATTTTTTATACCAGCTACCCATTGGGTAGAAATTATGAATATATTTATATGAATATTTATGAAAATTAAACAAATATGCAAATACCCTATTGTACTTGTTAAACCTTTTGGAATTTTTTGAATTTCTTTACTTAAAAAACAATAAAATCATAAAAAATATATGCACTTGTCACCAAACAGAGGTATTGTTTTATCTCGATTTCAATCCTTTCGTTCCAAAATTTTGAAAAAATGCACCAATTTTAGCAAAAATGTACCACAATTTTTTTTTATTTTTTATTTTTATTTTCGGTATTTTTTTTGTTAACGTTTTTTTTTTAAATTATCTTTTATAATTTCATATTTCATTTTTTTAGTATAGTATTTATTATATAAAAAAAAACAAAAACAGAACTTTTATTTAATCAATTATACTTTTCAAACAGAAAGAAAACAAAAACAGAACTTTCACTTGAATAATATTAAATCAAATTTTAAACTATCTTAGTTAATTTTAAAAAATGAACAGTCTTTTGTAGACCAAACATAGTGAAGGTCTTTACAATAAATCAATTCCATGCAATATATTATGTTATTTAGTGTCTTAAATTCTAATTTATTTGGTAATTTAGTTTTCATTAACGAAATTTCAAAAAACTTTCGCTCTGCAGCACCAGCGCTGTGTGGCAACGAAATCAAGTTGTTTATTAATTTTATTAAGCTCCTGAACAACGGTTCGTCAACACCGTTTTTTTTTAATTTTAATGTCTGTCCAAAATTTACGAATATCTTTTTCTTTTCGCTGATTAAAAGAAAGTCGGAGTTGGTTCCATTGGGATATTATATCATCAGGATTACCATTATATAAATTTTCAAAGGTTTTCACTATGGAAAGATCTTTTTCGCTTAGAAATTCGGCTGAATCATAAATTGTGATTCACAATATATGTATAACTGTTTACGTTGTGATGGGCCTTACATTGGCGCATATATATTTTCTCAATTGATGTGTGGTGGAACAGAGCCATTTGTAAAAAAAATATGTGTGAACATAAAATTTTATGAAAAATTTAAATACTAGACTAGGCATATTGAAAATGTACCAATATGAAAAAAATGATCCAATGTACCAACGCATAAAAATTTACCAGTTTTGGTACATTTGTACCAAAAGTGGCAACCGTGGTTATGTGTGATCGGTTGTGAAAAAAGTCATTAACATTGTCAGTCTTAAAACGTGATTTTTATTACAAATAAATAAATTAAACAATTTCTTACGTGTTGTGTGTTGTGAACAATTTGCAAGTGAAAGTTTTGTGAAAAGAAGTCAAAAAACTATTAATATAAACAGTCCTAAAAGTGATTTTCATTGTGGATAATAAATAATTGGTTTACTTGTTTTGAGCAATTTGTCGTTCTTCAATTAAAAAAAAACTATGGCGGAAACATTCGAGTGCATGAAAACAAAGTTGACAGTGGAGCATACCATCTTTCCAATATACACAAGGGAAAAAGTTTAATTTGGAGCATTTTACGGGAAATTTTAAAAGACGGTGAAACCGTAGTCGATGGATGGGTTTTCTGTGAAAAGTGTCGTAGTGTTCTTAGGTATAAGAAGAATCAGACATCAAACTTGTCTCGGCATAAATGCTGTATTGCATTAAAACAACCAAAGGATGGTGCAAAGTTGTCAGACCACGATAAGAGGAAGCGTTGGAGAAATGCACTGAATGGGTTGTGAGAGATTGCCAACCATTTTCAGCAATTAATGGAACTGGTTTTAAGACGATGGTCCAATATTTTATAAAGATTGGTGCTATGTATGGGGAAAACGTCGATGTTGATGATTTACTTCCCAGTCTATCTACGCTATGCCGGAAAGCGCAAAAAGATGCGGAGGATAAGAGGAAGGATATTGCAGTGGAAATAAAAGAAGCAAGGAAAAACGAAGGAGTAGCTGCTACTGTGGACATGTGGACAGACCAGTACGTCCAAAGAAATTTTCTGGGCGTCACTCTTCACTGTTATAATAAAAGCCGTCTATGCGATATTATTTTGGCCCTCAAATCGATGGATTTTCAAAAGTCAACGGGGTCCAATATTTTGGACAAAATAAAAAGTTTATTCCTTGACGTTGAGTTGAACACCATTAACAATATAAAATTTGTCACGGATAGAGGCTCCAATATAAAAAAGGCATTGGAAAATAATATCCGATTAAATTGCAGCAGCCACCCACTTGCCATTGTGTTGGAGAAATCTTTTGGCGAAGCAACGGAGCTGGAGCAGTCAAATTTGCAACACAAACTCCACACAACCTTAAAATCTGCTTGTCCAACTATGTAGGTGTAACTCCAATTATACCATGCTGAAGTCCATTCTCGATAATTGGGTGTCTGTGAATACAATTTTGAGCGAGACGCATGTGGCCGATAGATTGATGGATGTCAGCAAGCCAATACTTACAACGCTGGTCGGGCTGCTTGAGGACTTTGAAAGAATTTTCAATGAGTTACAAACCTCAAGCTCGCCATCATTGTGTTTCGTGCTGCCGTCGATAACCAAAATCTTTGAGCTATGCGGTCCTGACCTGATGGATATGCAGCCAATATCATTATTGAAAGAGAGAATCACCATAAATATACGAGCAATATGGGAACAAAATTTAACTACATATATGTCACAAGGTGGCGTTTTTCCTGTTTCCGAGAGCAGTACATGTGCTGGAAAATGAAATTATTGATATACAATTGTTCTGCGTATCTGAGAAAGAACAATTTTATACATTTTCAGATCATGCTACGGAGTATGCGTCGAGTCCATCCACTTCAAGCCAGGAGCGCGCCATTGTAGCACGACCAAGCCAGACTGTGTTAAAAACAGCATTTTTCTTTTCAAAATTGGTTGCTACTCCAAATCGCAGTGCCGTAGAAACTCCCTTTGATGAAATTCTACGGTATTGCAAAGAAAGAGTAGCGTTAACTGAAGATTTTGATGTGATACAATGGTGGAAGGGGAATGAAGATCGTTACCCAAACCTTTCGAAGCTGGCACTTCATATTTTATCAATACCTGCCAGTAGTGCTGCATCTGAAAGTCTTTTCTTTAGCTGAAATGTCATTACAGAAAATCGTAATAGATTGGGACCTGAATCTGTAGATAGTCCAGTTTTTTTTACATTCTTATTATAAGCATAAAAATAAAACTGATTAGGTATGTTTTGACTTGAACTTTAAAAAAGAGTTATGTTTTTACTTGTTTTTGTTCCTTACAAACATATAAAATTTCTTTAAGATGTAATTTTTATTAATTATATAAGTCACAAATAAACAAACTAGAAAAAGAAAAAAAAAAAAAGTTTTATAATTTAAATTTTTTGAGAAATAAAAAGATTGCAAGAGCGTACCAGCAATAACAAGAACAACTCACTAAGCCGACGGCATTTCTTGCATCTCAATATACATACATACAAACAAACATATGTATGTACATACATATGATCGTGCCGGTCCACTCATAATTTTTGTTTTTGTGCCTACCGGATACACACACTCATAACCACCGGCACCGGCTTTACCCGAATGCGTAAAATCAAATGTGCATTTTCAACCCCCATACACATGAGTATGTGCCTTTTTTGCCACCCATACTCATGAGTATAAGTGATTTTAGACACCGGTACTCATGAGTATCTGTATTTTTGACACTCATACTCATGAGTACAAGTGTATCGAACGAAAACGTTCTCTGATTCACACGCAACAAATTTCCTTCGCTGGTCTACAGATCGAGGGAAAAAAGAAAAAGGAAGATTTGGTTAAAAATTCGCAATTGAATTGAACAGTTTCCCAATGTTGCTTAAGATTGTTGTTCATTTAATTGATGAATTCAACTTGGCAGATTAGAGCTGAAAACTTGACAGATTGGAGCTGCCAACTTGGCAGATTGGAGCTCTCAATTTGGTAGAGCTGTCAATCGATGAAAAGCTGTCAAGTCACCCAAGCAGCATATTTTTATACCCGCTACCCATAGGGTAGAAGGGTATTATAACTTTGTGCCGGCAGGAAATGTATGTAACAGGTAGAAGGAGGCATCTCCGACCCTATAAAGTATATATATTCTTGATCAGCGTCAACAGCCGAGACGATATAGCCATGTCCGTCTGTCCGTCCGTCCGTCTGTCCGTCTGTCCGTATGAACACCTAGATCTCAGAGACTATAAGAGATAGAGCTATAATTTTTCGACAGCATTTGTTATGTTTGCACGCAGATCAAGTTTGTTTCAAATTTTCGCCACGCCCACTTCCGCCCCTGCAAATCAAAAAAATCGAATAACAAGCGTAATTTTAAAGCTAGAGTTACGAATTTTGGTATATACAGTAATAACTATAGTAGTTATGATCCCTGAAAATTGCGATCAGAAAAAAATTGTGGAAGTAATTAAAGAAATACTTTTGTATGGGCAAAAACGCCTACTTACTAGGGTCTGAGTTGCTTTGGCTGACAATCTGGTATATTGTGCCATCTATGGTATATTTTGAATGCTGTACTATATCGATATACCACATATACCATTTGGTATATTTTTTAGTATTTTTGCAGTATTTTTGGTATATTTTGAGAATAATACCGCAAAATATATTGCTTTTATTCAAAATGGGTAGCGGGTATCTCACAGTCGAGTACACTCGACTGTAGCTTTCTTACTTGTTGGAGTTGTCATTTAGAAGTCGACTGAATTGTAAACTGAAAAACTCAATTTCTAACATTCCTAGAGTGTTAATTATTATAATTCTAAAAATTATGTCAAGATGGCTTTTCCTAACGGCTTGTTTACATTCACATCGCCCATCCCTCTCGTGCCTGTGCCGCAGGCAACAGCCACAACGGCAACGGGTGTTGATGGTGGGGAGGAGGTGGGACGACGGGTGGCGGCGGCGGGGGCGACAACTACGAGCGTACTTCAGGATGAAGGAAGCCGAACTCCGCTGCAGAGAGCAAGAGCTGGCCACGGAGACCAAGATGCTTGAGCTGACGAAGGCAAAGCTGGAGCTCTTAAATATGCGTGAGGAGCATCGACTGAATGTCGAGCACCAGAAAATAAAGATAAGCATGATACAGAGGCAGGAGGAGCAATTGCGAAGACAACGCAGCACATGAAATATAATTTTGCATATTAATATTTAATTAAATATTCTATTCTATTTAGTATTTTCAACGACATCAATTGGAGCTAAATGCCGATCTAGATATTCTCCAATTCGTTAAGAATAAATAATAAAAATCAAGCTACGTAAATGGACAGATTAAAATGCCTAAGCCAAAAGCTTAAATTTACTTTAGGTGGAGTTCGGTTTGACACAACGACTGGTCCGCAAAAAGCGGACCCAGAACCTGAGGCATCACCCCCAGCTACTGACCCATCGTTCATGTCAGTGACAACCACTAGAGAGGCTCCAAGCAAACCGAAACTAGAACCACTTGAGAATTGCAACAGGTAAATAAGTAAAATTTGCTGTTTACGTTTTTATTTATGTAAACAAACCTGCAATTATGCCGTAGGAAATGTATGTTAAAGGTAGAAGGAGGCAGCTCCGACCCTATAAAGTATATATTTTCTTGATCAGCACCAATAGCCGAGACGATCTACCCATGTCCGTCTGTCCGTATGAGATATGAGATAGAGCTATATTTTTTTTTCGACAGCATTTATGTTTGCACTCAGATCAAGTTTCTTTAAAATTTTTGGCACGCCCACTTCTGCCCCCGCCAATCCACAAAAAGCGTAAACTATAGTAGTTGTCATTAGAGGTGGGCACGAACCGGCCTTTTTTTCGTGGTCCGCGGGCTTACACAGGTCCGGACCTTAAAATTAAGATTCGTGCTGGCCAGGGGCTTAGGCCTGATAACAATTTAATTTGAACGAATTAGAACCGCCATATATCACATTTTAATTGCTTTTCGATGCTACTATCGATTTGCCTATACAATATTTTATTTGTTTGCACACCACTAATTCACAATTGGCTGCCTATTGTGAAATTAACAAATTTGTGAAAAATAAAAATGTCGTGACATTTCAGGACGCTGCGCACTGGGCCGGATTGCCTATTTGGTAGCATAAAGTCCAAATTTTTATGGAAGAAAATTTTAATTTTTATTTTATATATTTAAACCAGATACCCTAGATAGAAAGTATCAATAAATATTTTTGTTAAAAATGCATCCTTGCAATTTTTATAGATATTTAAAGTCAGGTGATTGAACAGCTGATTGTTGTGACAAAATTGGTGGGAAACTTTTGGTGACTTTGTGCACTTGGCAAATCCAAACGAAAGAAAAATTTTATACTTTGTAAAATGGATATTGATGTTGGAGGTATGTATGTAAATTAAGAATAATAAACACAGTTTGTGTGATAATTTGTTAAACGTTATATATGTGTACTGTTTTGTGTTGTCTCAAGAAAACAAAAAGCTAACAAAAGTGTTCGTCTTCTGTATTTCTGTGTATTTCTGCGGTGTGTTATGTATATTAATCAATAGTAGACACTTTTATTAAATTTTAATAACAGTCCGGTTTGCGGCTTTTCCGATGTTTTCATTTTTTAGATGTGTTTGAGTTCTGTCATGCCACGTTGCTGGACGTGTGGATCGACAGCGGGCTCCACTCTTCCGCGCTGGCTAAATTTATATTTGGTCAAATAGATGAAAAAATAAAAAACAAATTAAAATAAAATATCACGTATACGTCATGATGTCTATGGGCAGTTAGAGTAGGCGTCGTCAAACTTATTTATGAAGCGGAGCAGGAAGCAGCATTACCATTATATGTTGCGGAACACACATCTATAGCCCCAATAGATCACCTCAACCAACTATGCGTGCAAAAGTTTAAGGAGTGCTCTGCAGCTGCTAATATTAAACTGGGCCGCACTAAATGCACTAGCATTATTTCAAATATTTTGGCAGTTCATTTCAATGAGGAGCTACGTAAGGAGATAGGCGATTCTTCATTCAGCCTGCTAATAGATGAGTCAACGGACATTAGCGTGACAAAACTAGTTGGTATGTAAATTATATTTTTAATTTTATTTCATGTGTTTATATATTTTTTTTTTTTTGCGTTTATTTATATAGGACTTGCCATACAATTTTTTAATTAATGAGCTTTTGCGGCATAATTTGAATATTCAAAAACTTATTGGCATAGGAACAGACAATGCCAGCGTGATGACAGGGCCAAGGAATAGTGTCTATACAGAACTAAAAAATGATGTTCCGTCTATGGTTTTAATGAAGTGCGTCTGTCACTCTATTCATTTAGCAGTAGATCATGCGTTAGATTCAAATATTCCAGAATCTTTAGAATTTCTTGTTCACGATACATATTCGTGGTTCGCCAAAAGCTCTATTCGGCAAATGAATTACAAAAAAATATATCAATGTCTGAATAATGACCAGGTACATATAATTTCAAAATGTATTGATAGACATGCAAGCCCTAAATAAGTTGTTTCAGGGTAATAATGTTAATTCCACAAAATTGTTGGACAATTTTATACTTTGCATTAACTCTTTGAAGGCTAAAGTAATTCCACCTAATGTAGAAATAGATATTTTAGTAGATGATTTTGAAAGCGTTGTGGATCATGATTTAGTTTTAAGCTATGAGTTTGAGAAACAAATCAAAGAAGGTTTATTAATATCCAGTCAACAATCTATTCGCAGAAATTGCATAAATTTCGTCATTAAATTAATAACGCATATGTTAATCCTGTTCCTATCATTTTTAGGATTTTATTAGACAGCTTATACGTATAGCAACATCTCTCAATAAAGTTAATTTTCATTTTAAGTAGAAAACAATTAAACCATGTAACGAACCGTCACAACGTCGGGGTAACTAGCGCTGTCCAGGGGTCGAAATAAGAAATTTATGTTTGCTGAAACCCTACATGCCGAGTATTACAAGGTGTCAGACAATCTTGGTAGCCGAACGGAGATCTCGATGCGAAAGAAAGACACAGTAGTTTTGAGTTTTTATTTTTTTTCTTTATTTCTTGTTTCACTGGTTCTGGATAAATCAACAAAGATATAGATATTTACGCTTCCGGGATTGTCCTCAGGTCCAACGTCGATGGAAATGTTATGCGGGTGGGTAACACGGGTGTCAGTGTGTAGCACACTGATTATGTTGCACTGTACGCACTATTCCGGTGTCGGCTGTAGTGGTTGTAGTCACCCTACTACAGCTAACGGGGAGATGTTGTGGTTCGTGCGAATGGTATAAACCGCGACACGCGGCGTGGGTGGAATGGTTGTAAGTATGTAATCACACTGGCCCAATCACACTGTACACACTGTTCCAGCGTCGACTGTAGTATTTCGTAGTCACACTACTACAGCTAACGGGAAAGTTCGGTGTATTTCGCGGAGAATCTTAACCGGGATGTACGGTGTAGGTGAGACGAGTGTTGGTATTTAATCACACTGGCACAGCCGCACTATACACACTATTCCAGCGTCGACTGTAATAATGGTAGTCTCACTGCTACAGCGAACGGGCACTTTGTTTTGCACGAGTACTAGGAGACGAGATGCACAGTATGAGTGACAACTGCTGGCGTTGTGATTACACGCTGGCACAGTCACACTGTACACACTATTTCAGCGTCAACTGTAGTAGTTTGTATTCACACTACTACAGCGAACGGGAAAAGCATGCGCGTTGTGCGAAAAGAAAAGACAAACGAAAGACGCGGCGAAAATTAACAACTTTTAGCGTTGTATGCTGTCCGGATTCCAAAATATATAATATAATATCCCAATGGAACCAACTCCGACATTTTTTAAATCAGGGAAAAAAAAAAGATATTCGTAAATTTTAGGCAGACATTGAAAGTAAAAAAACGGTGTTGACGAACAGCTGTTCAAGAGCTTGATAGAATTCATAAACAACTCGATTTAATTACCACACAGCTCTGGTGCTGCAGAGCGAAAGTTTTTATACCCGCTACCCATAGGGTAGAAGGGTATTATAACTTTGTACCGGCAGAAAAAGTATGTAAAAGGTATAAGGAGGCACCTCCGACCCTATAAAGTATATATAATATTGATCAGCATCAATAGCTGAGACGGGATGCGTCTGTCTGTCTGTCCGTATAAACACCTAGATCTCAGAGACTATAAGAGATAGAGCTATAATTTTTTTTTCGACATAATTTGTTATGTTTGCACGCAGATCAAGTTTGTTTCAAATTTTTGCCACGACCACTTCCGCCCCGCAACAACAAGCGTAATTTTAAAGCTAGAGTTGCGAATTTTGGTATATACTATAGTTACTATAGTAGTTATGATTCCTGAAAATTCCTGATTGCGATCAGAAAAAAATTCTGGAACATATTAAAGAAATACTTTTGTATGGGCAAAAAGACCCACTTACTAGGGGTCTGAGTTGCTTTGGCCGACAATCTGGTATATTGTGCCGTCCATGGTATATTTTGAATGTATATATATCGATATACCATTTGGTATATTTTTAGTATTTTTGTAGTAATTACGGTATATTTTCAAAATAATACCGCGGGCATCTCACAGTCGAGCCCACTCGACTGTAGCTTTCTTACTTGTTTTTTTAAGTTATTAATATGTTGAACAGACAAGACCAATATTGGATAATTGCTACCCTCCATCTTTTTGGAGCAACATTCAAAGAGTGCAAGAAGGTTCACCGTTCCGCTAATAAATTAATTAATTAATTAAATGTATATCCTTAATTCTTGATTTTTCCACCAAATTCTGCGAAATTTTCAACCAACTTAACTCAACCGACTTCATGAGGTTAAATATAGTATTCCAACGAGTTGGAGGGTAGATTTTCAGGGAGCTTGTTAAGTTCCAGTTTTGCCCAAATTTTTTAAAATACTTAACAAGTTTGCTGCAGCGATTAACCAGATCCAGCAATTCTGGTACTTCATTCACAAATTTGCTAATCACATTGTGTATCAAGTGATTTGCACAGTGTATTGTGCTCAGTCCATTGAACGCTGCTTTCATATTAACTCCTCGGTCGGTAACAAATATTGGATCGTCCAACAGTAAACACATCCAAAGTCACGTAAAATTCGCTCCACCCATTAATTTCACTACTAGTTTTTAAGGGTGCCTTCTTTGACGTAATGCATAGTCAGTAAAATATAAGATTTTTTAAAGAAATCGTCCGTCCAGATATCTGAAATTATGCTATATCCATATAGTTTCTGCTCTTAAATTTCGATTCTTACTTCATTGAAGTGAAAATCATAGAGCGCACCGATGTTTCGCGATATAGTTGTGTGATGCTGCATTACAGAGTCATTATTGACGTTTTAAGCGGTTGACCATTATTTATTGTCTACTCCGCTGCCAGGTTGGTGCATTTCTTTTTGGTTTCTGAGGGTACATCAACGACAGGAAGACTGCGCTTTCGGCTATTGGTCATAATGTAGCATTTGTACTTAACTAAATTTCTTTCTTCACGTGAAGCAGTAGGCTTAAGCTCACCAGCTAATAATTTCGATTTAGTACTCTTGTACTCTTTAAAAGACGATTCAGTTGTTGTGTCCAGCAATTTTGTTTTAATATACAAATGAACATTCACATACATACATATATTTTTACAATCCCTGTTTTTGCCTGGGCCTCTGGCTCTAAATCATCTCAAACATACAAAAGACAATCACAAACATATAAAACAAGTCAGAAAGTCCGAAAAATTTGATACAAACTTGATCTGCGTGCAAACATAACAAATGCTGTCGAAAAATAAATTATAGTTCTTTCTCTTATAGTCTCTGAGATCCAGTGTTTCATACGGACGGATCATACGGATCGTCTCGGCTGTTGATCTGATCAAGAATATATATACTTTATAGGGTCGGAGATGGCTCTTTCTACCTGTTACATACATTTTCTGCCGGCACAAAGTTATAATTCCCTTCTACCATATGGTGCACACTTGACTGTAGCTTTCTTGATTTTTTATGTTCTTGAATGATCAGCTTAAAAGTATGCAATATTTCGTTCTCCAATTACAAATTTGTATGCCATAATGCCATAATTGCAGGTTTGTTTACATAAATTAAAAACGTAAACAGCAAATTATACTTATTTGCCTGTTGCAATTCTCAAGTGGTTCTAGTTTCGATTTGAGTGGAGCCTCTCTAGTGGTTGTCACTGACATGAACGATGGATCAGTAGCTGTGGGTGATGCCTCAGGTTCTGGGTCCGCTTTGTGCGGACCAGGCATTGTGCCAAACCGAACATAAGCTTCCAAAGGCGCCTCCAATGCCTACAGACAGATACAGGAGCTCACTCCGCTTATTATCGAATGACAATCCCGAAAACGCCGATGGTGACAATAGCAACTACCGAGAGGCTAGAGGCTCCTAAACGAACACAAGGCTCGAAAAGCGCCTCCAAATTAACCCGCCATATCCACCAATTCATGTAAAACTATATCAACGCTGTACCACTAACCATACAATACATAGATTTTTTTTTTATGTTGAATGTTCTTTATTTACATCTGCCCATGAGGGCAATTAATTAAATTTTATGATACATTGAAGGGGGAAAAGTAAATATTTTATCTTAGGTTGAGGGTGTATTAGGAAACCTTTTAAGCCTGAATGGCATTGTGCTGTTGTCCAGCATGTTGATGGCTAAGTGGTTGTCATGATTTTCCAACCTCTGCAAGTGTCTTTTGCTGATTTTTGCTACTTCTTCACAGACTTATGGTATGTTTAGGTCTCTTTTTGTTGTTGAGTTGCGCACGTAGTATGGGGCATTTACTAACTGCCTCAGAAGTCGACAATCTGATCTTTCAAGCTTTTTAATGTTTGTTGTCGAAGCAGTGCCCCAGAGCTCAATTCCATAGGTCCACGCTGGCTTAATTATAGTCTTGTAAAGAAGCACTTTGTTCTTTTTTGACAATTTGCTATACAATACATAGATGCGTCATTTCACACAACCAAAACGTATATTTAGTGCTGCCAACTTTTGAGCAGCAAAAAAGCTGTTTTGGACGGAAAGAATGGAGAAAAAAGCTAAAAAAAAAAAAATTTTTTTTTTAATCTAAAAACTAATGTATGAAAAATAAGAAAAAATTTCTAAAAAAAAAATAATTTATTAAATTCATTTTTGTTTAAAAGATTTCCATTATCGTCTTGGTCTGTCTTATTTGAATATGACATATTCGTGTCTTTCATCTGCAGATATTGTGCATGCACTTCATAGTCGATGCAGCATTTTCCCATCCTTCGCATGCATTTCTGTATATTAAAATAAAAATGAATAGAGTATATCTTTTGCTTGAAATTTACACTTTGTCTTATGCTTAGAATGCTGTTAGTCGTGCTGACGCCCATTGAATTTCTTAATTTTGATTTAATTAGGTTAACCTGGCTAAATAACCTTTCCACCAGAATCTTTAAAGTTTTGCACCTCAAACCGAAATTTGTTTGTGTCGCTGTTGTTGTCCCACTTAATCAAATTTATGTTGTTGTATTGGCGTTCTATTTCAGCAATCTTTTTGCATTGCAGGAACTCTAAAATATCTGTGATGCCCAATATCTTAGTGACGGGAAAAACATCAATCTGTTTAAGAATCGTAAAATTATCCGGTAGCCAAGAAGTAATAACCAAAATTTTTTGGTCGTTTATAAAAAATAACAAAAAACTGCTTACCTCTGTTTTAATTGCTTAATCAATTCAATTGTGAAATATGTGTAACTCCTATGTATAACTCCTTTCTTTAGCGTATTTATGGCAAACTCCAAATCATTTAGCAATTCTGTTGCGCTGGCGTTATTGCTTTGAAATGACTTGTTCACCTTTTGTCTCAAAGAATTGGCTTTAAAAACAACAAATAACGCTAGTTAACGTCATCGCTGAATTGCTTTGCGCTTTAAGGCATTTTTCATTAGTTGCAGCTAAGCTAAAGTTCAATTTCGGCTCTTCCCACTGATGCAATATTCTCGATTCCGCCAATTCAATCGACAACCATCTTGTGTCACTGACTCTGGGTATTTTCAAAGGAACCTTTTAGAAAAAATTTACATAATTAAAATAGTTACATAATTATATTTTATAGAACATAATTGGCACAATAAAGTTAGCAAGCTAAATACTCACGGACACTTAAAAAACAATACATAAATGTTAAGATAAAAATTCAAATGTCTGTAACAACAGTTTGAAATACCTTATCATCGTTTAAACATTCATGCATTTTTTGATACTCTATTTGACGGCATGAACTTTTAGCAAACCAGTTAACGTTTCATAAATTAAGAATTCCAAATTCCTCCTCTGGGAGGTGATGTTTACATACTTGGCCATTCTGTACATAATAGCCAGCTGTACAGAATGGCACACACATTTTATTAAAATTAGGGTTGGCGTTTCCTTATTTAATTCTGTGAAAACACTATGGTTTTTGCCTGTCATGACATTGGCATTGTCTGTCCCAATATCAATGAGATTCTTAATATCTGATTTATAGGACGACAATACATTTTTGACGCTATATGCAATGGTTCGGCATCTCCACTTTCTAAAGCTACAATTTTCAAAAATGTAGAGACGAATACACCCCGCCGCATCGAAAATTAAACACAAAATAAATTTATTAAATATTTAATTCAATGAAAGTAATTGTTATTAAAAATTATGTTAATACATACCTAGAAGTTTTGTAACGCTTGTGTCTGTGGACTCGTCGAGGAGTAGGCTGTTTTTTGATTCTCCGATATCTTCGCGTAAGTCTTCAGAAAAGTGTGATAATTTTTTAAAATGTTTGTGCATTTGGTCCGGTGTAGATTTATATTCGCCTCATCGAACCGTTTTTTGCATAGGCTCCCCAAGTGGTCAATTTGCGCCATTGCTGTATGCTGTGCAATAAAAAGGCACAATGTTGCTTCCTTAATTTGCACATAATAATTTTGAGATGCTCTAGCAAAGTTGAGCTTGTTCGCCTGGGCAAAGCTACTCATGGCACTTGTGTGCTTCCTTGTTGCAGCGTAAGCTCGCAGATCACTCAGTTTCGCTGTAATAGTGCTCTTGCAATAATTGTAATAAAACCTCTGCTGGTCTGTGTCATCCCTGCGAATTCATGCCTTGAATTCATAATTTTTAAGCCACACATCGCGACATTTTTGCTTGCATTTCACAATTTTTAAGAATTTACGCGCACTTTTTAAATAGAGATGGAACCACTAAATAGAGATGACATTCGCGTATATCGAGAAAAAACACTCGATCCGCCACCACTTTTTGTGGTTTGTTTGTAAGTGACTATCGTAAAGCTGCCACTTCATATTTTGTACTTAAGCGTTAACAACATAAAAAAAAAGTTGAAAAAAGAAATACTCTTGTATGGGCAAAAACGCCTGCTATGTATGAATTCTATGTATGCGTATACGTATCTACATGCTCGCCTATGTTTGTATGTTTGGTATCTGAGAAGTTTTGCAACGAAGATTTTCTTTTTTACTCTAATTATTTATTTAAAATCGGTCTCTTTGGACAATAATTAAATTTACGGAGGTAGCCTTGTCGATGACCTTCTTACAAGAGATGGTTGGTGGGGTACTAGAGGGCTAATCATCATCCTCCATAGGCAGGTCGAGGGGGTGTTTTCTTCTAAGTCTCCTGACAGTTTGGCTGTTGTCCAGGATGTTGATGGCCAGTACGTTTGGGTGGTTATGGAGCCTAATTCGTGCTCACTTTTCGGATTTCATTTATCACCCAGGGAACCCGGAGTACCTCGTATATGGTGCTGTTGTCGTGATAGGGATGAGCGTTCGAGACCATTCTCAGAGCCTTATTTTGCAGCCTTTGTATATTTCTGCAACACTGGCAGTGCCCCCAAACTGAATGTCGTAGGTCCAGATTGGCTTAATATTTGTTTTATAAACGAGCAGTTTACGTTTGCTTCTAGGTTTGGAGCGTCTTCCGATGAGCCATTGGAATTGCTTCAGCCTGCTTTCTCTTCCGTAGGATAGGTGTGCGCCATATTAACCGCCTGTCGAGCGTCATGCCCAGGTATTTTGACATGGAATTTTCGGGAATGTTATCCGCATTGAGGCTGACAGTTACCGTTGCGGACTGCGAATGTAGTTTGCGTGGATTTCTCGGGGTTTACCGAGACGTTCCACCTCCGTAGCCAGGGCTCGATGGTGTTTGAGAATTGTAGGCATATCTGCTGTGTACAACAGTAGTTGAAATATCAAGTTACTATACAAATCTAATTACGAAACGTACGCGACCCGAGACGGGCGAGGTAATAAAGATGCCGATGAAAGGATCGGGATCGGGGTTGGGGGCGTTTCGTCACACAAATGAAAGGATCGGATCTTCGGTCACACAAATCGGGGTCGGGGTCGGGGTTGGGGTCGAGGTCGCTTGTCCCGAGACGCCCTCGGGGTCGGGGTCGAGATCGCTTGTCCCGACACGCCCTCGGGGTCGGGGTCGCACTCGGTCTCGCACTCGGGGTCGCAATCGAAAACGATTCGTAGATCGAGGGCGAAAACGTGTGACGAACACGTGCTACGATACGCTCTCGAGGTCGTGTGTCCCGAGACGACACGGTGAGGGGATCGGGGTCGCAGTCGATTCGTAGATCGTACTCGAAAACGTGAGACGAAGTCGTCCTACGAAAACGTGATACGCTCTTTAACGAACGTAGCGTACGAACGCGCGAACACCCACCTCGAAAACGTAGCTCGTGGGGCAACGCATCATACTAGATCGAAACGTTACGAAACGAAAGGACGGAAACGTGACGCAGCGCCACATCCAAGACGATCGAATACGTGAACGTCTAACACGAATCAACGTTACGAAACGTGACGAAATATGCTCGGAAGCCCAACGCTACCTGAAAAACGATCGAAGGCGCCTTACACGTGACGCATCGCTACCTGTAAAACGATCGTAGGCGCCACGCTACCTGTAAAACGAATGAAGGTGTGACGCCCACTTGTCTCGTCAATTCGAATGTATTCGAAATCGGAGCGGAGGAAGGAAGACGTGATGAACGTTAAAAAGGATGGGAACGTGATGTAATTCAGACGAGAGTACAACACCATTTCCAAGACACTTGAAGATAAAATAGAAAATCTAAAAGAAAAGCCGAATATTATAACCAAGATGCAATGAGAGTAGCACACCATGAATACCCATCGATATTCGCCCACTATTCAATTTTCCTCGGTTTTCATCCAAAAACCTAAAATCCTTAAAATCACTTCTAGTTTGTGACTCGAAGATACACATCGAATCCGGGATTCTCCAAAGTTAACAATATTTAAGAATTGAATAATTTTGTAGTGAAAATTGTTTAAACCTTCAATATTAACAATAAAACCCTCGTCGAAAACAAATTATAATTGTGCAGTGAAAATTGATAATAACTTTGGAAAGTTTGTTTAAACAAATTGTAAAATTCAAAAATTATTCTTAATCAACATTATAAAAATCAATTTTACAATACATAATCAAATACTTTAAAAACAATACTACAAATAAAATAAACTTTATTACATTCAACCAACAAAATAAAAAAATAAACAAAAACATCAACATGAATCCCGAGAACACCAACAACTTTAACATCACCACCAACACCATCAATGGGGAGTATTGCTATTCCTGCCAGCATTACCTACCTGCAGGTATGCAATGGCATTTCCACGCTCGCACCGAGATACATAAATACAAGTCTATCCGTCCGGTGGACGGAAGAATCAAGCAGATTGTGAATGGATACAAGGGACGTATTCTCCAATACATGTTTGAGAATGAGGGAGCGGATGTAAGGATGCCTATTGAATTCCTAAATGAGGCTGGATTAGCACTGATCCCTCACTTGGAATGCGTGATGACTACCCACCTATCATCCAAATGCAATTTTGAGTTGTTTGCTGAGTACATGCTAATAAAAGAGTATGATATTCAACAAGAAATAAAATCGTTCCAGAGCACAATGTCTCAGGTTACGACTGGATCCGACTTCACCCGCTTCTTTGAATCGCATAAAAATGTGATAGACGCAAAAATGAGTGAGTTTCAGGAAAAGGATAGTGGATGGACCTTGACACGAATTATTAGGCTGGAGCTTAATGTTTACAAATGTGATCCGACAAAAGGATCTAACCATTTTGAGCTTCCGCTTAAATTAAAAAATAGAAAGGCAGTTGTTAATGTACATAACAAAGATGCCTTCTGTTTTAAGTGGGCAATTATATCGGCCCTCAAACCAATAAGTAGATCATACCATTGCAATAGTTATGGTGTTGAGATCACGTCCCCAATAATTGAGGTGAACAACATAAAGATTGACTTCAATGGAGTAGCATTCCCGATGGAAATTCGAAAAATAAAAGAGTTCACTCAACGAAACCCTCACATAAGTTTAAATGTTTTCGGGTATGATGAGGAATCTGACAAAATAATTGGACCGCTTTACTGCGATGGAGTGGAAATGAGAATCCACATTAATTTATTATTCGTCGACGGACCAACGGCGGGTATTCATGGACACTATGTGTGGATTAAAAATATTTCATCGTAAGTACATTCATTAAATTTGAAAATATCACAATCACCTTACAATTTCAATTTTCATACACAGTCTACTTGCCAAACAACTGGGTAAACAGCGAGTTAAGCGTTGGTTCTGTAATCAATGCTTTCAATACTCAAAAAGTGAGGAGAGGGCGGCTCAACATACATTGAGATGTAGTCGGGTGGTTACCGAGGGACCAAGGAAGGATCAGAAGATTACCTTTAAAAACCATCAACCGTCAGTTGGAGGTTCCGTTCGTCGTGTATGCAGACTTTGAATGCATATTGGAACCAGTAACATTAGATGTAAGTGCAAACACAAAAATTATTAATAAGCATGTGCCAGTAGCATTTGCATACTACATAAAGTGTGCATTTGACTCTGGCTTAGATAAGTTTGTTTGTTTGGCGCAGCCAAATGGTTGCGCTATAGAACTCACACAGTAATCAAACTAGTGTGAACAAAATAAATAATCTTAAAAATAAGTTGGATAATAATGAAAGTGCGATCAACATTTACGAAGGACAATTAGTATTACATTTCATGTTAATGGATAGGTTGAAAAAAAGAAAACTAGATGTTTAGAATAATAAAACAATACTTTATTGAAAATTAAAATGTATAAAATATAAAATAAAAAATGTTTAAAATTAAGTGTACATATTAGTAAATTAAGAAAAATAAAAAATTATAAATAACTTGAAGATGAAATAAAAAGAAAAAAATACAAAACACAAAATTGTTTTCAATCTTATATTATTACAAAATTTCATTCTTATGAATCCAGCTGTCTTCGGTTTTGGGGAAACCCAACCAGCGCACTAGAGCTCTATTGCCTTTCTTTTTAACACTTTTTCAACTAGATAAGTGTTAGGAAAACTTGTTTTTTTTTCAGTTCCTCTTTGTAGAAACCACCTCGAATTGGATTCCCATTGAAGTCTTGTAGTAAGTATGTTGTTGGGTAAGTATTTTGTACTTTTGCTTATTTTAAAATTTCAGTTGTCCAATTAGGAGTATAGCCTTTTTCAAATACGTGTTTGTACTTGCTGATGCGTACATAATCACCCATTTTCAATTTGCTACCCATAAACATTTTAATGTTGTTGTAGACAGTTTTCAAAATATGTTTCTCATTTTTAGTGTTTACATTAACGGGTGGCATTCGTATAGTTCTATGATGTCTATTGTTGTAAACGGAAATTAGTGATTTGAATATATCAACCCACTTGTATGTCCCATTGAAACTGAATTCACGCCACATTAGGTCTTTTAATGATCTATTAAATCGTTCAACAATTAAGGCCTTTAGACTACTAAATGTTGAATAGTGGTTGATTCCATATCGTTTCATTAATATCTTAAATAGGGTGTTAAAGAACTCTTTTCCATCGTCTGTTTGAAGATTTTTGGGGAATCCTCTCCCTGATTGAAATATTTTCTCCATGGCCTCAGCAACGTCTTTTGCATTTTTAGACTTTATTGCTTCCCCCATCCAAATTTTAAGAATGTGTCTATCACTGTTAGCATGTAGCGATACCCATTGTTTGAGTGTGCATACTTCCCCATTTCAACCAAGTCAGCTTGCCATAATTCGTTTATCCCTTTTGTTATGACTCTACGTCTAAGAAAATGCTTACGTGAAAGAGCATGTATTTCATTAATTATTCCCCGTCTAGACATATTTATTACTTTCGAATATGAGAGCGTACAATTTTATCAAGAATATCTAATGTAGTTTTCTCAGTCTTGATTATTCGCTGATCAACTGTAGTCAATTTATCGGATAATAATCTCTCATTCCTTTCTTGATGACTTGAAATCATTGATGTTAGAAAATTTCTCAGATCGTTTACAACTTGGTCAACATATTCTTTTATCGCCAAGTCGGCATTCTCAATTGGTAAGCGACCATTTTTAAACGTCTTCCTTGTATATTGTAACTTCCATCATTATCAATGTAGAGTCCTGGTATTTTGTCACGTCGTTTTAAATGAATAGAGATCTGCTTATCATTTACATAACGTCCAAACTTGTCAACAGACATGATGATTATAATTTCATTTCAATATTATCAATCAATTATATATGAATTTAGTGCATAATTTGAGCCTCTCTCAATTCTTCAATTATTGACGTAATTTCATTAGTATGATTCGTATTTCCAGCTGTTTGAGAGGCAATTAAGATTTGTAATCGTTCAACCAACTCATTTGGATCGTCCCAATATACATAATTGGGTTTATTCGTCGCGAGTGACATGAATCCAGTCCCAGAAACAATTGATTTTGAGAATTTAGGTGTAGACTCAGCAGTACATGATTTTGTTAAGAGTGGTTTAATAATTTTTGTATATTTCTTTGCCCTTGTTCCTCTGATCTGTCCATCGGAATTAAAATTTCTCCGGTGCACATTAGTTATCAATAAAATTTCATTATATATTTCTAGATCATTTGAATTATAATTTTGAGGTAGGCGGTGGAATATTGATGAATATAATCCACTTGTAAGACGCCAGTTTTTTCCATCATCCAATTCAATTTTTTTGTGAGTCACATTAATGTGTGAATTCCCCAACATTAATTGTCCACTTGCATTTTTGTATGGACCATATGTCTTATCCAAAAGATCTTCCCGTGCCAGTTCACTGATATTCAAATTTTTTGAGTTGTCTTCATGTTGGATTGATTGACTCGTTATCGAAGGCGTTGAATGTATAGCTGTTTCATTTGATAACACGTTCGATGAATGAGAGGGCTCTTGACTCGTTAACGGCAATGATGAATGGGGTGAGTCTTGAACCGGTAATGGAAGCGAAGTGTGGGGGGATATTTGTTTCATAAACTTAGTTGATGAATAAGGAGAACCTTCTCTCGCTAACGATTTCGAGGTATGAGGTAAGCCTTCAAACGATGTGTCTTCTATAGCTGGTTGAGAATAGAATTGATCATCATCATCATCATCATCATCATCATCATCATCATCTTGAGCATTAACACTATCCATTCCCCAGTCCAATGCCTTCTCAATATCATATTTAGGTTTTGAGAATTGACTCTTAGCACTGTGAAATGTGAGTTTCTTTTTCTTGTTAGGTGGTGTGTTTCTCTCTCGGTCGATTGGAGAGTAGTTTTGCATAGTTTTTTTCCAGTCTCAACATTATTAAACTCTGATGGTATCAATGTCTGAAATTTTTTGTTATCATTCACAAGTTCATGTAGTGGTTCAGTTATAGGTTTAAATGTTTCCTCCAGACCAATACTGTTCTGACTTTTGAGTTGTTTAAGATCAGAAAATTTTTTTTAGAGCATTTCGGCTTTTAGTTAATTGAGTTAAAACTTTTTGATTCATTTTCTTTCAAATTTATCTCATTCAACTGTTAGTGGATTAATGATTATTTCAGTCTTGTGGTCATTAGTGTACTGTGATCTATTTTACGAAACATAATCATATATAACCAATAAACAGATACATTAGCATGTTTTTATGAAGAGAGTTGGTTGTACAGATCAGCTATCAGACTGTTAAATAGACCAGCTAGCTATTCTTTTAAACAGACCAGGTTGTACAGATCAGGTACCTGGTTGTATCGACCAGGTAACTGTTCTTTTAAACATACCTGGTTGTAGAGATCAGGTACCTGGTTTTATCGAACAGCTAGCTGTTCTTTTAAACAGACCTGTTGTACAGATCAGGTATCCGGTTCTGATAACGGACCTGTTTCTGTTAACAGATCTGTTTCAATTTCCCATATCCCCATCTAAAATTATGAAATTAAATTTTCAATTACATTTATTCACACAATGTAAAAAGGAGAAAAGTGGCTGAAAAAGAAAGCTGAAAATTCCCCAATTTCCCATTCCCTAATGAAAATTTCGAATTTATATTTCAATACCATTTATTTATAATAAGTATCAGACCTAATAAAGCTGGAAAAGAAAGCTGAAAAAGAAGGCTGAAATTCCCCAAATTTACCAGTCCTCATTTAAAAAAATTTTTTATTTTATTTTGTTAATATAATTTATTGTTTTGCATATATATATATTTTTTTTTTCAATTACATTTTCAATTTGAATACAATTTCTCCATCATCCTGTTGTGTTATAGTATAATTACCAGTATTTAATTCTTTAATGTATACAGATTTAACTTCATCATAGCGTGCCGGGAGGTAAATTAAATACTTTTCCAATGTTAATTTTAGGGAATTGCTATTAAATTTACTAGGAACCTTAGACGCTCCATAGATTCTGAATTCCGTATTCCTTGGTAGAGCCTGGAAAGGGAACTTCTTTTTCTTCTTGATTGCATTCAAATAATTCAATGTTGATTCAATCTCCATATCATTGGCGAGGAATTGAATGTCCTCAGCAAGAGGAGTAATAAGAGGAAGATTAACTTCGGTGAAGTCAATCTCCTCTCCGTTGCTAGCCTCAAACGATGGATTCATCCTGATTATTTGGTGTCTGTGTGTGTGTGTGTGTCTAGTACTGCTGCTGCTACTGCTCCTGCTCTTCAGTGTTGATCGTGTGTGCTCCTGGCGGTGATGATACTGCTGCTGGTGTTGTTGAGTGATGATGACCGAATGATATTTTCCTTCGAGTGGCTAGCTGATTTTATACTTGTCACTTTCCCCTTCCACTGTTGTTTTCAAAGGTTTTCATTACCTAAGGACGTTTTCCTTTGATTGGTTGACTTTCTACCTGTTGCTAGCTGTAGGACTTCTCAAGTGCTAGAGAAGGACAACCATCCCAGTGATAAGTGTCTCCCTACCCTTCAACCGACATACACCACATTAAAAATTCTAAACACAAATGTCCACAGTTTACAGTCCCAAAATTTTGAAAACGTTCATAATTGTACTTAATGTTTTTTTCCTAAATATTTGACTACTTCTAATGGTGGCTGTAAATTCCCAAAACTATCGAAATAATAAGAATCAGATCCTCTCTTGTAATATGCTACCCAATGCGTTCCATTCGATATTGAGTCTGCTAAATTTATTATTCCACACTCGAAATGATGTGGAAATTTGGGTAATTGATCCTTCATATAAACACCTCGAAAATGAGGCAAACTTCATTATATCAAAGTTTGATAATGCTCTCTTGTGTAGCTTACCTATTAGTTTTTTGAATGCGTTTTTGACTTTGATTATTTCTAGCAAATGATATACCATATCCATTTTTGTATGGTTGTAAATACAAGCCAGCTCCCAATGCAACCGTTTCCATTTTTTTATTATGCCTCTTGTTTTCCTCTAGATGTTGTTTAGCCATCTTTGCACTGTTAATAGATTTTACTATTGCTGCACTACCTGACGCCAAACTACCCACAGCGCTCAGAGCTGTTAAAATTGGGACAAGTGGTAAAAACCCACCTATCTTGGGTACATTTATAATACGTGGAATAACAACATTTTTCCTACATCCCATCGAGTTCGATACTGCTTTACGTGCAACTTTTATTGCACTCAAGATATCAAGCGGTTTATTTTTTTTCAATTCCTTTGTAGCCTTTTTGATTATTGTAGTCAATGTGTTTTCACTCTTTTCTTTCTCTCCTGATTTGATCCCATTCCAAATTTTTCTTCGTCTTCATCATGTTTGTTACAAAGTATGCTGCTGCTCTCTCTCCAATACTACTGTCTAACGCTTTTACACGATTCCAAGCCTTTTCAATTAAAACTGAGTCAGCTTTATGACGTTCACTCAACTCTTTACTGTTTGAATATGCAATATCATGCTCTCTACATGCTTCATCCAAACCATTAATTCCACGATCACCACGTGCTAATCGTTTCTCTAACTTTGTTCCAGGCCCACAGTAATTGTATCCAGGTATATGAGCCTCAAAAGGTAGAGAGTCTATTATATTGTTTACAAGACCACTACCTTGTTTGAATTTTGATTTTGAACTAATTAAATTATAAAAACGTTTGGCCATTTTATAGCAACCTCAATCAACAAACGTTTCCCATTGAATGAAGTACTTCTCTCACTAACATGCGTTTTTAAGACATAAGAAAAGCATACTAGTACGAAACATTGAGGGTGGTGGACATGGAGAGAATAATCAACAACCTCGACATAGTGTTTTGCTACCCAATACAATTAGAGCATTAATTGTTGGACCATCAAATTGTGGAAAACCAATGTGATGCTTAGTCTTATAGAGAGTCCCAATGGTCTCAAATTTGAAAATATTTATGTATTTTCAAAGAGTTTATACCAACCCAAATATGAATATTTGGAAAAACTTATCAAACCAATTCAAGGAATGGGATATTTTACATTCTCCGGAAACGATGCAGTGTTATCACCGCACGAAGCTAAAAATAATTCCATTATGATATTCGATGATGTGGCATGTGAAAAGCAGGATAATATCCGAAACTATTTTTGTATGGGAAGACATAAGAATATTGATTCATTCTATTTATGTCAAACATACACACATATACCGAAGCATTTAATACGTGACAATGCTAATTTTATTATAATGTTTAAACAAGATGATTTGAACATGCGTCATATATATCGAGATCACGTAAACAGTGATATGGACTATGAATAATTTATGGAAATTTCACGAAAATGCTGGGAGGAGAAATTTGGATTTCTACTAATCTCTAAAGATGATGATATGAAAAATGGGCGATACAGAAAAGGCTTTGATCAATTTATTATACTTTAAAAATATGAATATAAAACTAATGATATGATGATTAAACAACAGTCCAAACTCAGACTTCAAAATGTCTACATCACTAACATTTGCATTAAATGGAAACACATCAGTTATAACCGAAAATTTTTTCCCACAAATTGAATTAAATAGAAATTATGAGTGTGCTCTCATTGACTTTCACACATACAATTCTATACCAAACGTAGATAGAGGAACAATCTATTTCATATTGGAAATAAATGTATAGAAATACCTGTTGGATCGTATGAACTCGAAGAGATTGCAACATATATTATTGATGTCCTAAAGGGGTATGGTTCTTATGATGTGTTAAAAATAGAAACCAACAATAATACGCTGAAAGTTCAAGTTACCACTAAAAAAGAAACAGTATATTTTAATCGTGAACGAAGTATTGGAAAGCTATTTGGATTTGGTGCACGTATTCTAAAACCGCACAATACTGAAATTTATGTTTCAGATAACCCTGTGAATATTTTAAAAGTAAATACAATTAGATTGGAATGCAACATTATCAGTGGCTCATATGTAGGTAATAGACCAAATCATGTGCTTCATGAATTTGGAATCAATGTTCCTCCGGGATATAAAATGAGTATTACACCACGAAACTTGATTTATTTACCTATCAACACTAGAGAAATAAGCACGCTCGAAGTACGGATAACTGATCAGGAGGGGAATTAATCAATTTTCGAGGGAAACTATATCAATTCGTCTTCATTTACGAGCAACAGAATGATTATTTATAATAAAAGGTCGTCACATCACCTCACAACTCCCATTACTAAATGTAAAGGTGAAGTGAAAACACCATCATCATTATCATCTCGAGGACCATCATATCCACGACCTGCGGTATCATTAAAAAATAAACTGATTTTAAAATCACTTGGATTTAATATTCAGTAAAATTACTACCTTCATTTCAAATGAATGAAATTTTTTTTGTGCAAGATAAACCTCACAATGATGAGAGTATCACGAAAAAAGAATATCACACTTATTACCCATATCAGCAGAACTTCAAAACAAATGATGAAGTTCGTATTACAATACAAAACCAAGCTTTATATGTGTTGCCGTCTGAAAGTTTCCTCCACTTTGAAGGGACACTGTAAAATTACTAACCAAAATTCGGGCACAAGTACAACAAATGATGTTGCCGGCTTGCTTAAAAATAATTGCATGGCCTATTTTTGGATGAAATAAGATATGAATTGAACGGATGCGAACTGGATAGAACACGGTTTACTGGAATCACATCTACTCTGAAAAACTTTCTTTCCATTGGTCGACAGGAGTCTCTATGTTATCGTAATGCCGGGTGGAGTGGAGGAGAGAGTATATCTTCCGGAGGTCATTTCAGCTTTTCAATACCACTAAAAATGCTAATGGGATTCGCTGAAGATCATAAAAAAGTTATATTAAATTGTAAACATGAACTCATTCTCTTGCTAGCTAAAAATATGAATGATATGTTTGAAAAAACAGTCGGAGGTGTTGAATATAAAATTGCTATACAGAACATTAGTTGGAAAGTACCCCACATTGTTCCAAGCGATACTACTAAAATTAAAATGTTCAATGTAGTCAAAAGTGGAGCTACACTTCCACTTTCATTCCGCAGCTGGGATTGTTATATAAATCCCTCGTGGTACAGGGACTCATCATGTATGGAACGTTAAGCTAGCTGCAAATAGAGAACGTCCACGGTTTGCAGTCATTGCGTTTACATTAAATGGCAATCTAATTACAAACAATTTGAGAAATGCAAAAGTGTATTTAGATTCTGAAGTCTATCCATATGAAGATTTAAATGTAAAATTCAATGAAAATCGGTTTGCTGCCTTGTATGATATCTACGTGAAATTCCAAGAGAGTTACTACAACCGTGAGCCTCGTCCACTTTTATCACCACTAGACTTCAAGTCAAAGGCTCCTATTGTTGTTGTTGATCTTTCATATTAAAACGAGTCGGTCAAATCAGGGCCAATTGATGTTAAAATTTCAACTGAATTAAGAGTACCAAGTGAGTTGAATACAAAGGTATATTGCCTTCTCATTCACGATCGTCTAGTTGAATATACCCCACTGACCGGACTAGTTCAACGTATCGTATAATTTTTTCTCAAAATATTTCTTCATTCACCTTTTGGAAATCATTACGAGTAGACGTCAACGGATCGAAAGAAATTTAAAATGATATTGATTGAAAACAAGACCAACTCCACAACTCATATTTCGATACAACAACTTATAACTGGAATAAATAATTTTATGAAAATGTTTAACGATAAAATTTTTCCTGAACACATGGAATATTTATCAGAATCATTGAAATATTTTAATAATAGAATATGTGATGGACCATTGGTTTCTAATGTTCATGGTCAACATTTCGCATCCTGCTGTTGGGCTCATAACGATGTGGAGGATGGAGTCGACACATGTGCCTGTCATTTCTATACTGTTCGCTCACAAAAATAAAAAAAAATTATAAAAATGTATGTTAGTTTAGAGAATTGACTTTAAACAATGTATTTGGAAATAAAATTATGTTACATACAGAACATGCAAAGAAGAATACTATATCTTTAAGGGAAATGGAATTTTTACAGCACTATTCGGTTTTTCTTTCAGATTTTCTATTTTATCTTCAAGTGTCTTGGAAATTGTGTTGTACTCTCGTCTGAATTACATCACGTTCCCATCCTTTTTAACGTTCATCACGTCTTCCTTCCTCCGCTCCGATTTCGAATACATTCGAATTGACGAGACAAGTGGGCGTCACACCTTCATTCGTTTTACAGGTAGCGTGGCGCCTACGATCGTTTTACAGGTAGCGATGCGTCACGTGCAAGGCGCCTTCGACCGTTTTTCAGGTAGCGTTGGGCTTCCGAGCATATTTCGTCACGTTTCGTAACGTTGATTCGTGTTAGACGTTCACGTATTCGATCGTCTTGGATGTGGCGCTGCGTCACGTTTCCGTCCATTCGTTTCGTAACGTTTCGATCTAGTATGATGCGTTGCCCCACGACCTACGTTTTCGAGGTGGGTGTTCGCGGGTTCATACGCTACGTTCGTTAAAGAGCGTATCACGTTTTCGTAGGACGACTTCGTCTCACGTTTTCGAGTACGATCTACGAATCGACTGCGACCCCGATCCCTCACCGTCTCGTCTCGGGACACACGACCTCGAGAGCGTATCGTAGCACGTGTTCGTTACACGTTTTCGCCCTCGATCTACGAATCGTTTTCGACTGCGACCCCGACCCCGGTCCCTCACCGTCTCGTCTCGACCTCGAGAGCGTATCGTAGCACGTGTTCGTCACACGTTTTCGCCCTCGATCTACGAATCGTTTTCGATTGCGACCCCGAGTGCGAGACCGAGTGCGACCCCGACCCCGAGGGCGTGTCGGGACAAGCGATCTCGACCCCGACCCCGAGGGCGTCTCGGGACAAGCGACCTCGACCCCAACCCCGACCCCGACCGCGACTCCGAAGGATTTGTGTGACGAAACGCCCCGACCCCGATCCCGATCCTTTCATCGCCCCGTCTCGGGTCGCGTACGATTCGTCACACAAATCCCACACTTGTCATTTCCACAGGTGACCCTAATTAAATTGCATCTTTATTACCTCACACTTGACATTTCAATAGGTAACCCTAATTAAATTGCATCTTTATTACCTCACACTTGACATTTCAATAGGTGACCCTAATTAAATTGAATTTTAATTACCCCTAAATTGACATTAATGACAGGTGACCCTAATTAACTTCCTTGTACAATAATTAGATTTGTATATAATATTCCAACTACTTACAACGTGTACAGGAGAGGGCCTAGAACGCTGTCTTGTAGTACCCCGGCTTGGATTCCTTTCGTGGTGGATCGCGCATCTCCGCATGTAACGTAAAAGCATCTGTTGCCAAGGTAAGATTGCAGCAATACGTAGTGGGGTTGAGACAGCCTTCTCTTAAGTTTGAGCAGTAGCCCTGGGTGCCAGACTCTGTCGAAGGCTTGCTTCACGTCAAGCATTACGACTCTTCGAATGGGGTCTCCAGGCAATGGCCAATAACTCCTCGAACGAGCTCTGCCCGAGCTTCAAAAGCTCATCTTTCAGCTGCTTTGCGGCTCTGTTGAATGCTTTTTTTATTTTTTTTTATATATATATATATATATATATATATATATATATTTATATATATATACTTTATAGGGTCGAAGATGCCTCCTTCTACCTGTTACATACTGATAACGTAGGGGCGCTGAAAAGTTCCAAGTTCTTCCTTTTCCGAAATAAAAAACACTCGCGGTTTTTTCTTATAATAAATATGTATTTATTGCAAACTTTTCGGGTTGTTGAAAACGCACAATTGGGGGTAATTGTACCGATGTAAGTGAGACGTGGTTTTGAACTGACAATAGAGAAAATGCCGACGGCATTTCGTCGATCTATTCTGAGCGCGGCTCAGCGGTGGTGAGTTGTGGGAGAGAGAAGCTGAGAGCACTGGAGCTTGAGTGCATTCTTACGCATTGAGCGCATTGCTAGTGAGCGGAAAAGCTTTGAGTGGTTTTCGGTCGGCGGAGCGGAGGTGTGCCACTCACATAGCAATGCGCTCGCATCAACTCATACATTTCCTGCCGGCACAAATCTATAATACCCTTCTACCTGGTATAAAAATCCAAAGATGGCCATGTCACAAGTAGAAATTCTTAAGCTAGCCTCTTCACTGATACCAAAGTTTGGCGGAAAGTCTGAGAATCCACAAAGTATCGCTGATGCTCGGAGTTTAGTGGATTCACTAAAAGGATCACATGAAATTATAGCAGTCAGCCTAATAAAAACTAGATTCAAAGGCCATGTTCAAAATTTAATGAATAACGAACAAACCATAGCTTCAAAACAACATCATTGAAACTATGCCTGAAAATATAGTTAAGAATTTAACTTTAGTTGGAAAATGGTGCTTTGATGGAAGTACAGTGCATAGCGAGTATAAGCAAAAGTTTTCAAACGGTGATTTGGACGAGAGAGGTACTCTAACTGGTTACTCAAATAGATAACACAATAATTTGGAAAAACCCCCGGCCATCATCGACTCGTTACTGTCGACCAATAATATTTCAATTTAAGAAAGAGACCGCGAAAGTGTCGAAAGACGAAGCACAATATTTTTACGCAAAAATTAAACAATTAAAGCCAAAGGAATCAAGCGTCTCTAATAAAAAGATCTTATTACGCATAGCTTTCATCTTATAGTGGTTGATGGAAATGTGTGCAACGCAATCAGCGAATTATCCTCGGCAATATATATATACTTATATATACTTTTTACTTTTTTACTTATATATACTTTTTACATATTTCATATAATATAGAGGTCAAAATGTGGCAAGTACGCGATGAAGAAAAGAAGATTCAAGTATTGAACAGGAAAAAAACACATTCAGGAGGAATTTCGCGAAAAAATAGGAATACTAGTGGACAAACCTAGAGATGGAGGAGAGGATCTTCAAACGACGGAAATATCGCAAGGGAATTCTTTTGTTATGCAGATTATCCGAAATAACAAGAATCGATGCATCTTTGATTCACAGATGTGCAACATTATTGCAAGCCATGGTATCGGGATTCAAAATCAATGTGGAGAAATTTGAAAATCACGCGCTGGATTCAGCCAAATATCTACTACTATTACTACTACTACTATTTACTGACTACCGTCCATAAAGTCTTATTTTATGGTTCAGCTGTAATAGAGCATGTATTAGAGTCGATTGGAGAGCTTTCAGAGGAAGCTGCAGAGTCCAATAACAAGGAAATAAAAAAAATGTAGACTTCAACACAGTCGGAAAGTCTCTCGTACTTTAACAAACACAGGTGTCATGAACTATTTATTATTGCGTTCAGATCCATTTTCAACAGAACAGAGGCAACTTCTTAAAAAAGATAGGTCGAGTTTGCTTACATCTGGCTATGAATTACTTGATGATGCTTTATAATTTTTGTTTTATTAATTTTTGTTGATTTTTATTTTTGTTTTTTTAAGAATATGTATAACTACGAAAAATATCTTCCATTATTTCTTAATATATTACTTTTATCTATATAAATAACAAAATCTTAATAAATTAGATTAAACAAATATGTTTTTATAATTATGTATCGATTGTTCCTATGGGAGCTATAGGATATAGACGTTCGATATGTCCAATTTTTGTTGCTATATGCTTAGACAAATTATTTATATTTTTGTTATAAATTTCAGCACGTTATGCCCATTATTAGTATTACAGACGCAGTAGGACATTCAAATACAGTCCTATATGTTGCGCAGCAACAAAGAAATTTACCCAATCGAGTGTATAACCTTGAAATTACCAAAACAATAGTAATAGATAAAATAATAATTATAAAAATAATGCAACAATAATAATAGAGGCCAATATTGAGGAATCTCTAGAGGCCGTGCTAATACAAAGATATGAGAACTACCCAGAATAATTCGGGAAACTCACAACAGACCTTAGGTACACAGCAATAAACAGTAAAAAGGTTCATTTGATTAATCTTAGTGTAAATATATTCGTAACATTCACAAACGTAGCAACGAACGTTGGCAATCAATTAATATAAATCTCAGAGACTATAAGAGATAGACTATAATTTTTCGACAGCATTTGTTATATTTGCACGCAGATCAAGTTTGTTTCAAATTTTTGCCACGTCCACTTCCGCTCCTCAAATCAACAAAAATTGAATAACAAGCGTAATTTTAAAGCAATAAAAACAATAGTATTAATGATTCCTGAAAATGTGGTTGCGATCAGATAAAAATTGTGCAAGTTATTAAAGAAATACTTTTGTGTGGGCAAAAACGCCTACTTACTAGGGGTCTTAGTTGCTTTGGCCGACAATCTGGTATATTGTGCCGTCTATGGTATATTTTGAATGTGGTACTTTATCGATATAACAAATATACCGTATGGTGTATTTTTTTGTTATGCAAAAGCTATAATGCACTATGGTGAATTTGACCCGTTTTTGGGGCCAGAATTAAAATTTTTGAAATTAACAAGATTTTTGTATGTAGATTTCTTGTATAATGAAGGTTATTACTATAGAAAGGTATTTTAGAAAAGTGGGCGTGTGGACGCCCCCTTCCGACCACAGAATTCGAAAAAACGAATATCTAAGGCAATTTTCAAGTTAGAGACCCCAATTTTGGAACACAGGATGAATGTCCTATTTCAAATGCAAATTTGGTCGGATAATAAATATAGAAGTTATTCAAGAAAAAAAATTTTTTTTTTGTATTACTTCATCATTTTCATCAATTTCATTATTGTTATAAAAAAAAATATGCATTGTCGTCTTCCATTGCGTCGATATCATTTGCAGACTCATCTGCAGATTCAACCTCGCAAGTCAACAGCTGGATGACTTATACTGGCAAAGCAAGTCTCTTGTGTTTTTTGGATCCGCCTTTTATAGGATAATTAAATAAGTATATTCCTCATGTTAAAAATAAGTTGTGTATCGACGCCAGTTATTTCTGTGAAAGCTTCAAATTTGTTGATTACACGGCGTGCAGTATTCCCAACATTTGTGCTTCCGAATCCTCCTTGTTTAGGTTGGTCAACTTCAATCTTGTTATCGTCTTGGCTTAATATTCGCCATTTCTTCACATCCATTTTATACCCAGCCATAACTCAATATCAATTCGGCAGATGAAAAGGTGCATATTCAGTGCCGCTGCAATAGCCTCTTTTTGATAATCCACTATTCGACTTGTTGTGTGATTTAATAGGTCTTGCAAAGAGCCTTTTGCTACGGTGTCCGTTATAATAATATTGTATTGTCTGATCGGCAGTCTTTTTCCTTTTTACTTACATCATGATAATTGGGATATATATTGGCTTTCCTGCAAATTGCTTTCTCTCGAATTGCGCAATATTGGTCAGTTGTGAAACCTGGATCCAGAATCAAAGCCAACGCCTCTTCAGCGGAAGATCGCAAAGGCTTTACCACGGGCTTGCGGAGAGGTCGGCTGCTTGCCTTCTTTGAGCTCTTTTACCTTTTATATTGAATGCCATTTTTGGACGTCCCACTTTTTGTCTTTTTGTTTCCTTTCCTTTGGCTTCTTCTCTAGTTAAAGTAAGGCTCATGGAGCATTCCATCCAATTCGAATATCTGTTTTTAAAAGTATCCAATTTCCTACAGCATTTTTGCCAATTCACCCATAAATTTGCAGAAAAAGTTTTGGCTTTATCTTTTAAATATTTTGAATTTTGTAATTTAATGATTTTTTGTGGGAGATATGCCATTTTGAAATTGCACCGCAAATTTAACACATCACGTGGTTTCCGCTTGCAACAGCTGACTTTAACAGCGGTTATTTTAACACTAAACTGTTAAATTAACATTTTAGGTATACAATATCGCGATTTGATCATTTCTGAACATGGTAACATTGAAAAAACAAATTTGAATTCTTGCGAAAAATGAGTTTTGGCCACGAAAACGGGTCAAATTCAACATAGTGCAATGGTTAAATATATTATGATTTTATAAATATTTTGTTAAATACTTTTATATTGATGATATTATGATTTTGTAAATATTTTGTTAAATACTCTTATGTTGCTGATATTATGATTTTGTTAATATTAATTTGTTAAATATTGATTTTGTAAATACTATTCTGAAAATAATAAAAATTTGAAATAAATGGGTTAAACACAAATTCTAAATATCTTAATCATTTATTGTTTACAATGTAGGATGAAATTTCTGTTCGAATTGGTTCAGCGTCGCTATCAAAATCATCTGTTTCTAATGCGTCTTCGAATGATTTCTCGAGCTGTTGTGGTTCATCGGGGCTTGGTTCCAAAATTCCCTGAATATCAATGTTTTTACGTTTCGTGAAATTATGTAAAATACAACTACTATAACGATTATCGAGTCCTTTTCCAATTCGCCGAAATCGAGCTTTCAAATGTCCGAAAGCATTTCCGACCACCCTGCGTGATTTGGCTACAGTGTAATTGAAAGCCTTCATAGTTTCATTCTCAGTAGTTGAAAAAGCATGGCTTTATTACTTGACTCGAAAATTTGAAAGCCGAATCGCCAATCACCACAACAGGCACATCAACTCCCGAAATAATGCGCGAGTTATTCTTATTATTCGGAAGACAGAGCTCCACAGGTCTCATGGCAAAATTCTAGCAATAATTTGCAGACCATTGCTTTCGACACACCAAACAACGTGCCCACTGTCCGATACTCCGCAGAAGATCCTAAGGTATATAATGTGATTGCAACCCGCTTATCGAGAGGAATGGCCTTTCCAAATGCGGTGTCTTTTTGGGCCAATCCACAAAGGCGTTCCACAAGGATGCCAAACTCCTCCCTATTCATTCCAAAATGTTCTACAAAAGTAGATTCGTTGCTTCCAAGAACATCGCGCTCCCAAAAACACCCATGCCGTTGCTAAAAAGTAAATGTATTTATGTAAATATTACATTGCTGCCAGCATTTCTACTTACATAGGCCCAAACCGACGGCGATTTCTTTAATATTGGCAATGGCCTATACTCCGTTAATTTTCCCTCCAATTCGTCAAAATCCTCATCAAAATCTTGCAATTTAAGATAATTTTCCATTTTTAAATGCGCGTGCTGTTATTTGCAATTAAAGAAGATTTGGTTTCTCATAGCGCACTCTTTATCCTCTTCTTTGCCTTTTTAGCAAGTTCCTTCGAGATGTCAGTTGCCTTGGCCCGACCACACTTTACGCCCTTCGCCATTTTTGAATCGGGGTAACAGACCCGCAGCAAATCCGGCAAGTAATCCATCAGCAAAAAAGGAGGTTATGCATTACCAAAAACATAACAAGGTCGTACATCGGCATCGCGCACCTGCTTATAATTATTCTCACTATGTTCCTTTGTAAATGTGTCGATTTTCAGTTGGTTTTCCTTTTTTTTTACGCAACGTACATATATGTGAAGCTTAGTCGAATGTCTTTGGATGTGGGTCAGGTGATTGCGTAAAAGTTTTACGGTAAAACTAAACCACAGGAAATACAAGTCGTACGCCCGTCGTCGTTCTTCAGTCAGGAAAATTTTTCCAGCCATTTAGCACGCACTTTGCGATTTTCCGAAACAGAAATTCTACGACGAAGAAATGTTAGGTAGTTTGTTGGAAAAATAACCCTTTTACTCTTACTTTTGGTTTGTGGGATGTGAATCGCTTGAAGTCTCAGTATGCGTTTGCGGCGTGGGCGCAGTTTTATTTAAATTTCTTGAAGTTAAAACAAACATGCATGTAGATGATAAAATTAGCGATATTGCATTTGAGATACACAAATCTATATGATTTCTTTACCTACTTGTCCATTTCGCACAATTTATTTTCGCACAATTTGAGACACAACAATCACCGCCAAATTTAAAAGCACATGTGAAAGTTAGCATACCAATACACTTGTTTAGAGCCACCACACCAGCGGAAAAATTTAGTTTCGATCTGGCTTTTTTTGATTTCAGACATTAATCACTTTTAGAATTGGAAAAAAAAATGCAATAATAAAAAAATTAATTCGTTTTTTTTTTAATTTAAAATATTTTGTATCGCTATTAGCAAAAAAGAGCCAAATTCAATAAAAATGGGCCAAAGAGACAACGAGAAAAAAAAGAGCCAGTTTTGGCTCAAAAGAGCCAAATCTGACAACCGTGCTTGTGAGCAAGAGTTGGAAGAGAAGAGAAAAGATTGCAAGAATTTTGCAATTTCGGCGCGTTCACACTCATATGTACTCATCAGTGCTGCCACTAGATGAGATTAAACAATAATAGCATAATAATAGCCTATTTCCACTGCACCAAAAAACTTTAGTTCTTTTCTGTTCAGGTCGAATGTTACGTTCCCCCATGTGAAAACCCATAAGAAAAAAAGTCGGTTTGAACGTAAAAGAACTGAGTGGCAGTGGAATTACGCTATAATAAACAACAACAGGCGAAATCAAAACGTATATCGGTAATCTAGCTTGGAACCTGGTAAAGTGGTAATAGCTCGCTGTTAATTTGAACAGATTTCTGTTAATGCCGCTGTCTCTGATGTTCAATTTGAGCGTCGAAAACCCTCAGCGGAGAATATTACCACTATACATACAATACATACATATGTAGATGCGTAAATTCATACAAAAAAACCCTATCTTTAAAAACATTATTATTCCGACCCCAGTCGGCCCGAGCGCGATTTATTCGCCGCGCGATTTATTCACCCCGCGATTTATTCACCCCGCGAACTTTTCCCGCACGATTTATTCGCGTCGCTACCGCTCGCGATTTTTTCGCGCGCGATTTATTCGCCTCGCGATTTTTTCGCGCACGATTTATTCGAGCAGCGATTTATGCGCGTCGCTGCCGCTGCGATTTATTCGCCCCGCGATTTTTTCGCACCGCGATTTATTCGCCCCCGCGATTATTCGCGCTGCTGCCTCCGCGATTTATTTAAGTTGCCAACTGTGGCCATCCAAATATTGTGTTTGGTCTGGTCATACGTAGAAATAGCCAGGTTAACCTAATTAAATCTAAATTAAGGAATGCATTCTAATCATAGGGTAAAGTGTTAATTTCAAGCAAAATATATACTCTATTAATTTGTATTTTAATATAGAGAAACGGATTGCGAATGATGGGAAAATGCTGCGTCGAATATGAAGTGCCTCTAAAATATCTGCAGATTTTCTACATTTGTTTGCAGTTATTTTTGAAATTTTTTAAAATTTTTAAGCTTTTTTCTCCATTCTTTCCGTCAAAAACAGTTTTTTTGTTGGTTAAAAGTTGGCAGAACTGCGTAGCGTACGTACTACGTACACACTCAGTTCAGTCGCAGTTCGTTTCTATGTATGCGTTTATGTATCTTAAAATATTAAATATTTTTTTAATAAATTCTTTATATTTTTTTTATTAAAACTTTTGATTCAATTTTTTACCAACTAAAATATTAAAAAATATAAAAATAAAAACAATATTTTTTCAGAAAATATATACAAAATTATAGTTTTTTAATTATTAGCCGATGAAAAACAATTATTATTTATTTCAGGAATATTATTATCTAATTCTAAATGCCAAACTGTCTAGAATTTGGATGGGTTGTATGCGTGTGTAGCTTGCCCGTGTGCATTTGTATACACAGACAGAGTTGTTGTTGCAACTACAAGTGAATGGCACGCGCCAATTATTATTTTTGTTTGTTGACAGTTTGATCTGTTTTGTTTTGATTTGACAAATTTTCTTTTTCGACATTTTGACCGCGCTTTTCATCTTCTTAATAATTTACCATAAGATTGTGTGACATGCATACATACATATGTGTATATGCAAATATGTATGTACATATGTATATACATATGTATTGTTATGGAAAACAAAGTGATTGGCACGCGCCAACGTTTTGTTGTTTTTTTTGTCTATTTTCCTTTGCATTATTCAACCGCGCTTTTCTTGTTCTTTCTAATTTGTCTGCGTGTGGTAAGACTTGCGTCGATTTTAAGAGAGATAAATTGCTTGCATTTTTTTTTAATTTAGAAAATATTAAAACGGTTAATTTAATAAAAAAAAAAAAAATGTCAAGAAAAGTGGGTTGACTTGCAACATTGATTCATGCCAGTGAAGCTATAGGGATAGCTCAGAGCACTTTCCTGTCCGTTTGTTCCGCTTCCCGAAAAATGAAACTCTCCGTCGCAAATGGGTTTAAAATGTAAATTGGACGAGGGAGTCAACACACATTTTGAGTCGAAGTATTAAAGGAGTAAAAATTAAAAAGCAGGGGAGTCACAGTCCAGTGACCGAGGGAGTCTCATTAGTACGACACGTATGTATGTAAAAGTGTATGTCAGAATCTATGTCTATGAGTGTATTATCGTCAGAGTTGTATGGAGTAGGCTTGGAGTTGCCGGATCTGCGTTATTCCATGTGGCCGGAGAGAGGGGCATGTTAACTGGGGCCTTGCCGACTCTGCGTTTAGTAGAAGAGTAGCCATACATTCAGCTATAACCTGCACTCAAGGGAGACGCGGCAGATTCGTGATATGCAGCGACAGCCTATCATCGCTAGAAGCAGTTCGAAAAATTGAAAACAGATATCCAACGATCTGCAACATCAGAGATGTATTAATACAAGGGCCTACGAAGCTGGGTGCCCAGCCACAAGGGTATAAAATCAACTCGCGGACGCTGCAGCTAAGTTAACAGCAATATCTCCAGCCATAACGGTTATCCCATCGAACCAGAAGGACATAAGGAGAGCCCTTTCCAACTATCTAAATCACATCAGGATCGATGGCTGGGCATCCTTCCATCATGGATACAAAAAAGTAAATCCCAACTTGGAGATGATTCGGTACCCTTCAAACTGCAGCCGGTCCAAATCTACCCTCTTCGTTCGTCTCCGTATTGGACACTGCAAAGCCACACACAGCCACCTCCTCTCGGGTGAAGACCGGCCTAACTGCCAACTTTGCGGACAAGTCCTGTCTATCACCCACTTGTTAGACACCTGCCCAAGATTAGCAAGTATTGGGAAACGCCATTTCCCAAATTCTCTTCCATCATCCCATCTCGAAATATCTATTCCCAATATTAATAAGATCTATAAATTTTTCAAAGAATGCAACTACTCCCAAATTTAAATTGTAAAAAAAAAATCAGAGCTGAAGGCCTTGTTGTTAGTGCTCGCCGCGATAACTAGCTTTAATATTATTTTGTATTATTGTTAATTTCGTAAAATAAAAATAAATAAATAATAATGATAATAACTTTTGCGACAATTGCCTAAGAAAAGAGCAAAACGAAATGCATTATAGGAACAAATACTGGTTAACCATTGAAGAACTCAATAAACAGAAAAGATAGAATAATATGTTTACGAAGAAAATAAGGCTGCTAGAAATGAAATTAAGAAATGAAAAGGTAAGAAAACTGAAATATTTAAAATATAAAAAAGTGAAAGCAATCTATTTGGAATTCTCGACAAGAAAGGACTATCAGAGAATTCAAACACATTTTGCAAGATGTTGATAAAGGGCTATAAAAAAAAGTGGCAAGATAAAGAAAGACTAATAGCTCAAAGCATTAATTTTTATTCAGCTAAGGCGTATGAGGGATGATTTTAAATTGAATATCCCATCGAAATGGGCACCAATCAAAAATATGACTACGGGTCTGAATGACCACGTAATAAATGAATTGATGAATATATGACAACAGTAAGAATGCCGTATTATTGTTTGAGATGTCAATACGGAAAGAACTACAATATAATTCCCACCATGATGAAGTGGAAGGTTTTGTGGACGATGGCTATGAAAAATTAGGAGAGCTATGCAAGAAGATTTGCGTTTTTATGTTGCGAGGCCTTTATGCCAATTGGAAATTTGTTTTAAGCTATTTAGCTACATCCACTGGACTGTCAGCCATATAATTAAAAGAACTTATTAACAAAAATATAATTGTCGCACAAAACATAGGCCTAACTATCAGAGCAGTGGTATGTGATCAAGGCCCAAATAACAGAGGAGCCTTAACCAAATATGGGGGGAATGACGAAACACCATACTTTTTCGTTAATGTGCAGAAAATTCACTCAATTTATGATGTCCCCCATTTATTCAAATCCCTTCGGAATATTTTTATTCGATTATGACGCCAGATGGTCAGGTCTCATGGCAAATTGTTGTTAAATTGTTTAAGATTGACACAAACAACACTTCAGCTCGATTATGCTCGAATATTATACCCGCTACCCATAGGGTAGAAGATTATTATAACTTTGTGCTGGCATGAAATGTATGTAACAGGTAGAAGGAGGCCCTATAAAGTATATACATATATTCTTCATCAGCATCAACAGCCGAGACGATCTATCCATGTCCGTCTGTGTGTCTGTCTGTATGTCCGTATGAATATTAATGTTCACTTCACAATGCGTTGCCACTAAGTTGTAATATAACATTGCTCACTGTTAAAGTTTGCCCGCCAATGTAAAAAAACTCAAATAATTCCTAGAGGTTGCAAAAATTGTAATATAAAAAGGAAATAATAAAATAAACCTTCAGTCTGTGTGCTGGAGGGAAAGTGATACTATTAAAACCCATTATAAAATTGGAATTAACTCCTTTGCATGAAACTTAACAAACTCAACTCGAACACTTAAAACCAGTGAAGTTTGTAAACAACATTTCAAATGTTTGTTCACTTTTAAGTTGATACATGTATGAATTGTGTAATTTGAGTTTATATTGTTACACTGGAATTGAAAGAAATTAATTTGAATTGCATAAGAAATGGAAATGAATCCTTTATGTATTTATATTATATCTAATGTTGAAGTTATAAGTTGAGATATATGTAGGCGTTTAAGAAAGAGAAAAACGGGAATCCCCTGATCATAAACAAAACAACTGTCAATCTACTTGTAGTTTGAAACTAGAGATGTGCTATACATAATATTTTTAAAAAAGTTCGATGTCGTGTCGATAATGAATGATGAAATATTTACCGACGAGAATAAGATGTCAAAAAATGTAAAAATCCCCGCATTTTCTCCACATAATGTCAATCCCCAATCAACTTAAAATTCCCCGCACTTTGGGGAATTCCCCACAAATTGGCAACGCTGGTTTTCACGCAGATCAAGTTTGTTTCAAATTTTTGCCACGCCCACCTCCGCCCCCACAAATCAATAATAAAAAGAGTAATATTAAAGCTATACGGGCGAATATATATACAATAATAACAATGGTGTTTATGATTTCTGAAAATTTGATTGCGATCAGATAAAAATTGTGGAAGTTATTAAAGAAATACTTTTGTATGGGCAAAAACGCCTACTTACTAGGGGTCTTAGTTGCTGTGGCCGACAATCTGGTATATTGTGCCGTCTATGGTATATTTTGAATATGGTACCATATCGATATAACAAATATACCCTTTAGTATATTATTAGTATATTTGTATTATTGGTATATTTTGAAAAAATACCGCAATATTTTGCTTTTATTCAAAATGGGTAGCGGGTATCTCACAGTCGAGCACACTCGACTGTAACTTTCTTACTTGTTTATTAATAGCTTTCAACATAAATAAATGAATAACAAAGATCTCCGAAAAAAAATATGCCAACTTAGCGCGCGTGCTTTCGGATGCAACAGCTGACTTTAGAGCTGTTATGCTCAAAAGAGCTGTTAGCATTGACATTATTCTAATTGGTATATTTTTCAAAATCGCCTAAATGCCAGCTAATATGGAAAATGCCCTATAGTGCAGTGGCTTTAAATTTTTAGAACATGCAAGATTCCATAAAAAAATTATTAAGCATACCTTAAAAATGTTTTCATAATATAATGTCTCACACTTCTTCACTAGAGAAAAATTTATACCCAATACCGTTGGGTAGCGGGGGGTCTCAGAGTTCAGCACACTTGACTGTAGCCTTCTTGTTTTTTATGTTCTTGAACGATCAGCTTAAAAGTATGCAATATTTTGTCCTCCAATTACAAATTTGTATGGCATAATTGCAGGTTTGTTTACATAAATTAAAAACGTAATCAGTAAATTTTATTTTTTCGCCTGTTGCAAGTCTCAAGTGGTTCTGGACGGGAGCTGGACATTATCACTCTCAATGCGGGATGGCACCGCAACTGCTTGTCCGTCGTCCAATTTCAATCCAATTTTTCATCGTTGCTATCTTCAGAGCATTCGTCGTTAGTGTCCTGTCCGAAAGCCTTCCTAATAAAATTGCGAAAATTACAAATCAATTGAATTTGGCATGGCAACGCTTAACTGCAGCAGTCGCGTAACGCGACTCGCGTTAGCTTCGACTGGCGATGAGGCACATAGCCAACTGACTGTCCAGCTGAGCAATGAGAAAACATACGATTATTAGTCGGTTTGCAAATCGAGTGATTCAAGTGCCGTTTTCCTCATTAGGGTAAATATCTGTTATAAGTACAGACAAATCCGGTTTAACGACGCCGCTTATAGCGTCCGTCCGATTTTTGTGACGAAAACTCGATGACTTGGTGGGTTCCCATACAAATTAAATTGATGAAAACATTAATTAATTGTATTTTAAAAACTTATGGCAACCATAAAATAAACAACATGTTATTTTTCAACTTTTGGTTAGTAGGGGTTCCGGATATAACGACGGTCCCTTGAAAGTCGCTATAACCGGATTCTACTGTATATTTAGTTTTTTTTTAAGAGTATAAAAAAAAAGGAAATCCATTTATTAAATTAGGTAAAAATAACCAACAATTAGAAAACAGAAGTTTTTAGCATTTCGCATAATTCACAACTTACAACTTGCAAACTCAGAACTACCAAATGGAATTAATTACGAAAAACTGTTTTAAAAAAATAAATATGCACCAATATTTTTTAAGTTGGTGGAAACCACATGAGATCATTGGATTGGGAATCATTAGGCTACTGTCTGTTTCTCCATTGCTCTTCTGCATCGTAGCAATTCAACATCGCCTCGGGCTGCAGCGTGTGTTGACAACGACGACGCATAGGATGCCGACCTACATTCAAGTTCGTCGGTGATCTGTGCTTAATGGCCGAGCGTGAGCGCGATTGCGACTTCTCCTTTGCTGATCTGCCCACAACGAGTGTACTGCGTCTTTAACGCAATCGAGCTGCACGATTCGCTGTTGGCTGAGGCACATTATTTGTAACTTTGGGGGAGCCACTGAGACGTGAATGTGAACGCGTTTGACGCATTGTTCACATTCACGCGGCAATTGTTGTGCGACGTTGGCGGGAACGCGTTTGACGCCCAGTATCCTTTTCTGCCTAAGATTGAAGAAGTTTAACATTCACATCTTCCGAGTTTAGTTTTGTGTATTTTTCATTATAGATTCGGTACCCAGTATAAAAACCGAGTTTAATAACGTTGTTACAACACCTAGTATAAACACCAAATTTGTATGTGGACGTACTTTAACTTAAAAACTTTTAACTTTAAAATTCGCCACAATTAAATAAGTATTTATCGCCCAACAATAAAGAGAAACAAAAAGCTCAACGTCACAGCTTTGCTGGCCGCATCAGCTTTGTAAGCAACAAACAGATGAACTGCATCACCGACGGCAATTGTCTTGATAGCCAAAGATAGCTGCAAGACTTACACCAAGCGAAAGGTGAATTTCTTCGAGGAAAACACATGCGTCCGACATCTTCGCCGATCTCCATCTGCTAATTGTTCCACACTTGTAGTGGCATCGAGGCCGATCGTCAGCGTCGCACTAGATAAAGGTGAATAACTGAATGTCAGCTTATGTTTTTTTTTCTTTTTGTTGATTGTAATATCGCTCGCTCTCGCAGTCGGACGTGTTTTTTTTTCTTCCCTCTGAAACTTTGTGATTTTTCATTGAATTTCATATTTATTTACAATTAATATAACATTAATTTTACTCTCTTACTTGTGTTTAACTACAGATTGTTTAATCGCTGTGTGCTTTCTTGTATTTATTATATTAATATCATTTTTCTGAAAATATAACAACAAATTGTGTGGTCAAACTTTGCTTTGCTTTGTTAGCAAAACAATTCTGTTTTCGTTGCCGCTGCACTTTGTTTTTGTATTTTTGTTTACTTTTGCGCTCTTCTTTTTTCACTTGCTATTCTTTGCGCTCAACGCTGTTACAATAGTTAACTCTCCCTCTCTTGGTGTTGTTGTTGGCTATCGTCCTTCTTGCGTCTCGCTCGACCCGCGCTTTACTCTCAGTGCTTGTGCTTTGTGCTGTAACGGCGCCTACAGCAACATGTATTGAATTCGTCCTAAAAGTTTGCTAAGTTTAAGCCAAGGTTGATGTTGCTGCAAGTAGCTCCTAAAAGTATGCACTTGTTAGTCTGTCGAATTAGCTTAAGCTGCTGTTAAGCTGAGCTTAAAGCAGCGCTGTAAGCAGCTGATAAGCCGAGCAGTGCTGTTAAACTGCTGATAAGCTTAAAGTGCATCGGTTGCACTGGAAAGCTCAGCTTTGACATCTGCGCCAGCTGCATCAGCTTGAGCGCGGCCAACTTAGCGAAAGCCGGTTCCGGTTTGGTCATTTTTCTAATGACCGGCTGCGTACATAGACGCATAATTGTAGAAGAAATAAATCGGAAGGCATCAAGCGCTATTGGGGATTTTCTTTATTGTCATTGCTATTATTTGGTAAGAGAAAAGTTTTATCGTGTCATAGGAGGACTCCGTTTAATTAAAATTTTGTTCGCAGGATTGGTTTTGATGCCTTCAAGGCCTTGTTCCTTGCTTCGCAGCAGACAGCCAGTTTGCTTCGACCAAGTGCCGCAGCTTGTCCAGCGGAGCACCCCTGCAGGCCCTCTTGGCCAGCGGAGCACCCCTGCAGGCCATTTTCGGCCAGCGGAGCGCCCCTGCGCCGGCCCTCTTGGCCAGCGGAGCACCCTCTCCGGCCCTCACGGCCAACGGAGCACCCTGTCCGGCCCTCTCGGCCAGCGGAGCACCCCTGCACAGGCCCACACGGCCAGCGGAGCACCCACTGCACCGGCCCTCAAGGCCAGCGGGCGCCTTTGCGAGCCACCGCCTGGCCTACGAAGCGCCTTTAGGCGCCAACTTTAAGTCTCTGCCAGCGTCAACAATTTGTTTTTGTGAAATCATTGATCTTCTCTAATCGTCAATTAAAAGTGTTGTGAAAACAAAAAAAAATGATTTAAATTAAATCATTCAAGTAATATATAAAACAAAACAAACAAAAGTTCAAATTGTAAATTATAAAAATGTTTGAAGAAGTGTAGCGCTTTCGCACGAAACAAATTAAAATTTACAAAATTCGAAAACAAAGTTAAAATTTGAATAAATAATAAATAAATAGAAAATGAAGTGCAGTTTCATTAAAAAAACAAATAAGTTAAAAATGTGAAAGGTGCACTACGAAACAAGAAAATTAAAATTACATCTAGCGCTTATGGTTGAATACTAATAAACAATTACAACAAACAAAATAAAAGTGAAGATCAATTAATTCGATTTAAAAGCGAAGCGCCAACACATATTAAAAATCAAAATTAATAATTGCAAACGCAATTATGAAAGATTAAAACAAATTGTAAAAGTGCGATTAGGAAAAATAATGAAATTGTAAAAAGAAAATAGTAAAACAAGAGTGTTAGAAAATTGTGAAGAATAGAATGAAAAGAAATTAATAGTTATTCAAAAGCAAATCGAAAATTAAAAACAATATAAAAGTCATGTGTAGAAAAGAACATGAATTATAAGTAAAATTTTGTTTAAATTAATTAATAATTTGTTGTACTAAAGATTGATAGTGTTTAATTCAAAATGTGCTTATTGTGCAAAAATTATATTTTTTTTTTGAAACACCTCGTCGTTTAGCCCGTTCCAGCACTTCGCCGGAGATCGATCACCGCCGCAGGAGTTCTGGGGGTAAGTTCGTTAAAGAAAAGTGAAAAATGTACATCTTGTACAAATATTGTAATTCTTGCACATTACGCACACAAAAAAAATTCATGCAACAAAAATGAGTTTATAGAAAAGATAAATAAGAATAATAAAATTGATAACAGTTGGAAAAAAAGAAAATTAATTCTTAATAAATAGAAATAAAAATGAAATGAAACGCAGTCGATGAAAACAAAACAAATTTAAAATAAACAAATTATACGTATTATTAAACCAATAAATATTAAACAATTAGGAAAAAAACAAATACGGCACAAAATTGAAACATTCTCAAATACAATTTAAAAAATTATTAGATTAAAATATTATATTTTTTTTGTTATATTATATAATTTTTAAAATTTACTTTATACTCGTTTATAATGTATTATTTCTTATATATTTACACCTTTAATTAAAATAAATTTGAACATGGAATAATTTTTCTTTTGATAAGCCGAACCTGACCTTAGGCTCCACCGTCGTAGGGCCCAAAAGGGATCACCAGAGCCAGGCTCTGACGCTTGTGATCATAGGATGGGTGGGGATCCTTGTTACGCAACATCAAGTTGATAACTTAAATCTCGTACTCTATCTTCTTCTCTCTCTCTCTCCCTCTCTCTCGTTTTTTTTTCTTTCACTCTCTGCAGAGGCAAACGATAGCAACTTTAGTTTTCTTTTATTTCTTTTCCGGTTAGTGTTCTAGCTGTTCTCTATGTAGCAGCACGCTCAATTCTAATCTTCTTAATAATAGTGCGCAGCGAAAAGGATAGATTTGTGGAAGCAAGACCACCACCTCCAAAGCCGACGAGCTAGAGCCGGATACTAAAGCGTGCCCCGCACCCACAGATCGTCCGTCCGTCCTTGCGGCGTATATCGTTGCACGTTACAGTGCTCTCAACGCTCTTTAGAATAGTAACTCTCCCTCTCTTGGTGTTGTAGTTGGCTATCGTTCTATCTTGCGTCTCGCTCGACCTGTGCATACTCTCTGTGTTTTGTGCTCTTCGTAAGTACAGATCATATTAGTTTGCAATTAATTTATCTATTTTGATTTATTTCTTTTTTTTAATTTTTTAATTGGTTCAATAATCTTTGTTTTAGCTATATGTTAGTCTACTATAACAAGAAATGCCGGGTGCCAGTTGGTGCCAAAATGGGATTTGTTGGTTGCTGGTTATGCGAAAACGTTGCACATGAAAAATGTGCTGGCTTTAACGGCCGTATTGTGGATTTGATTTCGGCCAAGTCAGGATTGAGATGGACTTGTGAACACTGTAGGGACTCTGAACACGATATTGCTGGGTTTATACGGCAGACGCGAACTGGTTTTAAAGATATATTGGCGGGTTTTAACAAACTCTCCGACAGCTTTTCTGCCTTGGATTCTGGGTTTAAGAGTATGAAGCTCTTGACCGAGTCTCTGAAGCGTAAAAAGGCCAATAAGCGTCTGTCGATTACCTCAATCGAGCTTTTTGTCTCAGTTGATGTTACAAGTTTATCTGTATCACCTGCTGGGGAATTAATGTCATTTAGTTCTCCGTCCCCCTCAACCTTCGGTAGCTCTGGATGTACCACATCATAACATTACGTCATTAAGATTGGAGTCTCCTGCTCCGGCTTCGATTTTGTTGTCGACTGAGATGGAGACGGTTGAAGAAATTCAACCATCACCATCCTCTGTTGAGATCGTTAGTGCTGTAACGATAGAAGAATCGCCTCCAGCTCCTACCTCAGTTGTCCGCAACACATTAGTTGCAGTGCCGCCTCTTAAGCCGATTTTCGTTTCAAGGCTTTCCCCTGATACGACTCCTGATGATGTTCGGGCTTATATTAAGTCCAAATCTCAAGCCAGGGTTAAAGTGGATAAATTTAATTTCTCGTACGAACGGGAGATTTCATCTTTTAAAATAAGTGTTCCCGCTGAACAATTTAACATGATGTGCAGTAAAGAGTTTTGGCCGGAACACCTATTAATTAAAGAATTTGTTGCTAAAAAGAAAAATCGGCCTCCGGTTTCTCTTCCTAGTAGTGGCAAGAATTCTATTTCAAAGCCTTCCTCTATGTCTGTCAGTTCAAAAAAACTAACATCCTCTTTACTTCTTGGCTATCAGAATGTAAGAGGTATTTGTAGTAAACTTACTGACTTATATTTAAATAGTGTATCTTTCCCTTTCAATGTCATTGCCTTTACTGAAACATGGTTAAAAAATGACTTCCTTGATACGGAAATCTTTTCTAGTAGATTTTCCGTGTATAGATGTGACCGCAAGGTACGTCGCGGTGGTGGGGTTTTAATTGCAGTAGATGCTCAATTAAATTCTGAATTGATTGATCACACTTCTGATATTGAGCTAGTGGCTGTTAGATTATCCTTTGGTAGTTTAAACATTTTTATTTCTTGCTCATATATCCCCCCTGCTTCGGATGATGCTTTATATTTAGCTCATTTTTCTATTATTAATAACATTTCTAATATGCTTTCTGATCGTGATCACTTTATAGTCCTTGGTGATTTTAATATTGCTGGGGTGTCATGGCATTCCGCCAAGAATCTAAATGGACTTTCCCCCTCTGTATCCCATGTTTTTATTGATAGTCTCTTCGGGGTATCATTGTCTCAGATTAATGGTATTCCAAATTGCTTAAACAGGTCTCTAGACCTTATTCTTTTTTTAGACCCAGATTCATGTTCTCTATCGAGAATATCTCCTATATCTTCCCCTGAAGACCCTTACCATTCCACTTTGGAAATTATATTGGAGCTCCCATTTATTGCATCAGAGTCGAGTGTATGTTGTGGTGAGCTTTCTCGTTGTATTCGGAAAACCGATTTTGAGAAACTTGCTCTGCTTATATCTCAAAGTGACTGGTCCCAACTTTCTTTGTCTACGAACTTGGATATAGCGGTTGAATTTTTTTATTCTACTTTGAACTCGCTATTTGATGCTTGTGTTCCATCAAGTATTCCACATTTGTCTAATAAACCCTTATGGTTTACTAAGAAATTATCGAATTTAAAAAATCATAAGTCGAGACTTTACAAAAAATTCAGGGGAACTGGCTCTTCTTTTGATTTTCTCCGCTATTCTGTTGCTCAAGCTGCTTTTCGCACTCATAACAATGAGTGTTATAATAATTATTTGAGGAGGTGCAGAATAAGATTTCAGCGTGATCCAAAACGATTTTATGACTTCGTCAACTCTAAGCGTAGATCCGCGTCATCGCCAGCATTTATGTCTTTGGAGAATATGACAGTATCTAATGATCCTGGTATTGCCGATTTATTTGCTGACTTTTTCCAAACGACATATTCTGTCCCAAGCTCTCAAAATTCTTTTTCTTATCCTTATCAGTTAAATTGATCTAATTGTATTTTTGGTTCTTTAATTACTGAAAGCTCTATTTTAACGGAACTATTGGCTATAAAACCTGTTTTTTTCGTCCGGATGGAGTACCTAGTTGTGTGCTAAGGTATTGTGCTGGTAGTATCTGTAAAGCGCTTTTTAAATTGTTTGAATTATCCGTTAACCCATGTTCTTTTCTTAAAATCTGGAAAAAATCATACATTATACCTATCCTAAAAAAGTTCAAATTTATCGTGGTATATCGAAATTCTCTGCGATTCCGAAAGCATTTGAAAAAATTTAACTTCTCAACTGCAACATAATTTCACCTTACCAACATGGGTTTGTGAAGTAAAGATCCACTTCTACTAACTTATTGGAGTTCTCTTCTATTGTAATTAAAGGATTCGAGAATAAAATGCAAACGGATGTCATTTACACCGATTTTAGTAAGGCTTTTGACTCTGTTAATCATCACCTCTTACTGTATAAGCTTAATGTTTTAGGGTTTCCTCATAGCTTAATTGAGTGGATATCCTCATACCTTTCCAACAGAATTCAGAATGTTTATTATAATGGTTTTGTATCTAAATGTGTCCAAGTTACTTCTGGTGTGCCTCAGGGCAGTCATTTGGGTCCTCTATTGTTCACTATGTTCATAAATGATCTTCCTTCTGTTATTGTGCATTCCCGTGTACTTATGTACGCCGATGACGTTAAGCGTTGCCTGACATTTAATGATAGTCTTGCGAGCTCACTGCTACAATGTGATTTTCATCGTCTAGAATCTTGGTGCAGAGTAAATATGTTACATCTCAACTCCAATAAGTGTAAGTTTATGACCTTTTGTAGGGGTTCTTCCCAGTTAAATAACTATTTGTTATATGATACTCCTCTTGAGCGAATTGAAGGTGTGAATGACTTAGGGGTTCTGCTTGATGCAAAATTAAAATTCGATAAACATATTCTGTCTGCTGTAAATAGGGCCATGGGTGTTCTGGGATTTATAAAACGCTGATCGAAAGAGTTCAATGATCCCTACATCACTAAGACTTTGTACGTCTCACTGGTTCGTCCTACCCTTGAGTATCTCTTGTCTGGAATCCCCAGTATAGGGTTTATCAAGATAGGATTGAATCGGTGCAGAAACAATTCTTATTATTTGCTCTTCGTAGTTTAAATTGGAATCCTAATATTAGATTACCACCGTATCGCAGTAGACTTTTATTACTAAACCTTCCTTCTCTTTCTGACCGCAGAACTATGCAAGGTGCTGTTTTCATTCAGAGACTAATTAATGGTGAAATAGACTCTTTGGAGCTGTTGAGTCAAATTAGTTTTGCAGTTCCTGTCAGGATCACTAGGAACTTTCTTCCTCTTCTCATTTCACGTAGATCTACTAACTTTGCTTGCCATAATCCCTTCCGTATTCTGTGTGTGAACTTTAATAATCTCAATAACGTAGTTTGCTATAGTAAATCTATTCCTTTGCTTAAAACCTTATTATTAGCTTATTTATCGAGTATTTAATTGTTATTTATCTTATTATACATATAACATATTTTTAATTTAATTTAATTAGCTGTCCAGCGTCTTTTAATATTTATTCGCGGTTTTCGTGTAATGCATGCTGTTCACAAATTTATTTTGTTTTGTCCGTGCGTCAACAAGCCCGTGCTTGGTATCGCTGGGCCACTTGATAGTACTGCCGTTAGTACGTCAACGTCCAAATAAAATAATAATAATATTTTTAGTTTATGTTGTCTAGTTCAAATGTGCATTTCTAAGTGAGTGTCAATAAGTGTTGTAAGTGTATTATGATGTAGCGAGAAATTGAATGTAATCGCCTTTCTTGACCCCGTCTAATACAATTACATCCTAGTTAAGGTACAAAGTACCAATCGCAATCAGTTAAAAATGCATATCAGGCAATATAAATAGGCAGATTATAATTGTAAATTTATATTTAGTTATGAAATTTCATGGCTGGCAAACATCCTCTACTGAACCCTCCTTGAGGGTGCCGGCTGGGTAAGATCTGCATAACCTCATTGTCATCGGGTAGCAGATCTTGTCCTTGTCTTTCGGGTACCCGTCTGCCTGGGGACAAGTAGCAGAATCCATGGTACGAGGTGTCTGGCGGTAAGACTGAAAGCGCTATGGGGGGCTCCCATGAACAAAATTAGCCAATATGTTTCGGAATGGAGCACATGCAAAATTCAACCCGAGCTGGGATGTCAGCTCAAACGTCGGTGGAACGCGGTGGAAGAAAACCTCTCTGCGTGTCGCCAGCGGTCACAACTCTGATGCGGTGGGAGCAGGTCAAATCAATTGTGACAATACTGCTACTAACAAAAACTCGAGGTTGATGCGCGCGGGTGCTGTGGTCTTAGCCGACTCGGACCAAAAGAGCGCTGCGTCAATCTCTACGGTGGAGAAGGAATGTCTTCTTCTTGAGTCACCTCGGCCTATCGCCAGCACCTCCATGGTTGCGCAGCGGGGCACGGGAGGGCTGAAGGAGAAGGCAAAAAAGAAGGCGGCGACCCGCATTCACACAAGGCTCAGTGGCATAGCTAACTTGTCTGTCAAGGATAAGGAGAGGTTTCCCAGGGCTAACACTTGAATGCGTGAAAACCAAATAAGCCCCCTCCCAAAAGACAATAAGGTGCAAAACGGTTTTACCGGCCCTGCCAACAAGAAGGTGGAGTCCACGGCAAGCAAGCGCCAACAAGGGACCCCAGTGAGCAAGAGGCTGCGGGCACCTGGCTCAACGGAACAGACAAAGACAGAGAGCAACGGTTGCTGAAACCGCCAGGCGGCATCTCGCCATTGCTCTACCTTCGAACACATTGGCTGGATGAATGGTGTCAAGTTCCTGACATGCACTTGACATTTGCCAACGAAAACAGTATCACTGTGTGTGTATTATTTTTGAAGTTTTAGTTAATTCTTTCGTTTATTATTTTTTTAACATTCTTGTTTTTGTATATTTCACAGATTAATAGTAAATTTTCGTTAATGTAAGTTGATATATGGAAACGATCCCGGTGCCTTAACAGCGATTGTTGTACACATGTACGGTCGTTTATCACAAAATTTACATTTATTTCTGTAAACCACTGTGTACGGATGGTCCCGGTGTTGTCGGCGATGTGCACTTTGGCGTAAAGTTGGTATTAAAGAGCACGTGGTTATAATTACTTGCTTCTTGCTCAGTCTTGGTCACAAATCCAATGTTTGACGTCAGTAGTTGGAATATCACGTTTCTATACAAATCAAGTTCTTGTGCAAGGAAGTGCTAATTAGGATCACTTCTCATTAATGTCAATTTAGGGGTAATAAAGATGCAATTTAATTAGGGTCACCTATTGAAATGTCAAGTGTGAGGTAATAAAGATGCAATTTAATTAGGGTTAGCTGTGGAAATGACAAGTGTGGGATTTGTGTGACGAATCGTACGCGACCCGAGACGGGGCGATGAAAGGATCGGGATCGGGGTCGGGGGCGTTTCGTCACACAAATCCTTCGGAGTCGGGGTCGCTTGTCCCGAGACGCCCTCGGGGTCGAGATCGCTTCTCCCGACACGCCCTCGATGTCGGGGTCGCATTCGGTCTCGCACTCGGGGTCGCAATCGAAAACGATTCGTAGATCGAGGGCGAAAACGTATGACGAACACGTGCTACGATACGCTCTCGAGGTCGAGACGAGACGGTGAGGATCGGGGTCGGGGTCGCAGTCGAAAACGATTCGTAGATCGAGGGCGAAAACGTGCAACGAACACGTGCTACGATACACTCTCGAGGTTGTGTGTCCCGAGACGAGACGGTGAGGGGATCGGGGTCGCAGTCGATTCGTAGATCGTACACGAAAACGTGAGACGAAGTCGTCCTACGAAAACGTGATACGCTCTTTAACGAACGTAGCGTATGAACGCGCGAACACCCACCTCGAAAACGTAGGTCGTGGGGCAACGCATCATACTAGATCGAAACGTTACGAAACGAATGGACGGAAACGTGACGCAGTGCCACATCCAAGACGATCGAATACGGGAACGTCTAACACGAATCAACGTTACGAAACGTGACGAAATATGTTCGGAAGCCCAACGCTACCTGAAAAACGATCGAAGGCGCCTTGCACGTGACGCATCGCTACCTGTAAAACGATCGTAGGCGTCACGCTACCTGTAAAACGAACGAAGGTGTGACGCCCACTTCTCTCGTCAATTCGAATGTAATTGAAATCGGAGCGGAGGAAGGAAGACGTGATGAACGTTAAAAAGGATGGGAACGTGATGTAATTCAGACGAGAGTAGAACACCATTTCCGAGACACTTGAAGATAAAATAGAAAATCTGAAAGAAAAAACCGAATAGTGCTATAAAAATTCCATTTCCCTTAAAGATATAGTATTCTTCTTTGCATGTTCTGTATCTAACATAATTTTATTTCCAAATACATTGTTTAAAATCGATTCTCTAAACTAACATACATTTTATAATTTTTGTTGATTTTTGTGAGCGAACAGTATAGAAATGACAGGCACATGTATCGACTCCATCCTCCACATCGTTATGAGCCCAACAGCAGGATGCTAAATGTTGACCATGAACATTAGAAACCAATGGTCCATCACATATTCTATTATTAAAATATTTCAATGATTCTGATAAATATTCCATGTGTTCTGGAAAAATTTTATCGTTAAACATTTTCATAAAATTATTTATTCCAGTTATAAGTTGTTGTATCGAAATATGAGTTGTGGAGTTGGTCTTGTTTTCAATCAATATCATTTTAAATTTCTTTCGATCCGTTGACGTCTACTCGTAATGATTTCCAAAAGGTGAATGAAGAAATATTTTGAGAAAAATTATACGATACGTTGAACTAATCCGGTCAGTGGGGTATATTCAACTAGACGATCGTGAATGAGAAGGCAATATACCTTTGTATTCAACTCACTTGGTACTCTTAATTCAGTTGAAATTTTAACATCAATTGGCCCTGATTTGACCGACTCGTTTTGATATGAAAGATCAACAACAACAATAGGAGCCTTTGACTTGAAGTCTAGTGGTGATAAAAGTGGACGAGGCTCACGGTTGTAGTAACTCTCTTGGAATTTCACGTACATATCATACAAGGCAGCAAACCGATTTTCATTGAATTTTACATTTAAATCTTCATATGGATAGACTTCAGAATTTAAATACACTTTTGCATTTCTCAAATTGTTTGTAATTAGATTGCCATTTAATGTAAACGCAATAACTGCAAACCGTGGTCGTTCTCTATTTGCAGCTAGCTTAACGTTCCATACATGATGAGTCCCCTGTACCAACGAGGGATTTATATAACAATCCCAGCTGCGGAATGAAAGTGGAAGTGTAGCTCCACTTTTGACTACATTGAACATTTTAATTTTAGTAGTATCGCTTGGAACAATTTGGGATACTTTCCAACTAATGTTCTGTATAGCAATTTTATATTCAACACCTCCGACCGTTTTTTCAAACATATCATTCATATTTTTAGCTAGCAAGAGATTGAGTTCATGTTTACAATTTAATATAACTTTTTTTATGATCTTCAGCGAATCCCATTAGCATTTTTAGTGGTATTGAAAAGCTGAAATGACCTCCGGAAGATATACTCTCTCCTCCACTCCACCCGGCATTACGATAACATAGAGACTCCTGTCGACCAATGGAAAGAAAGTTTTTCAGAGTAGATGTGATTCCAGTAAACCGTGTACTATCCAGTTTGCATCTGTTCAATTCATATCTTATTTCATCCAAAAAATAGGCCATGCAATTATTTTTAAGCAAGCCGGCAACATCATTTGTTGTACTTGTGCCCGAATTTTGGTTAGTAATTTTACTAAGTGTCCCTTCAAAGTGGAGGAAACTTTCAGACGGCAACACATACAAATCTTGGTTTTGTATTGTAATACGAACTTCATCATTTGTTTTGAAGTTCTGCTGATATGGGTAATAAGTGTGATATTCTTTTTTCGTGATACTCTCATCATTGTGAGGTTTATCTTGCACAAACAAAATTTCATTCATTTAAAATGAAGGTAGTAATTTTACTGAATATTAAATCCAAGTGATTTTAAAATCAGTTTATTTTTTTAATGTTACCGCAGGTCGTGGATATGATGGTCCTCGAGATGATAATGATGATGGTGTTTTCACTTCACATTTACATTTAGTAATGGGAGTTGTGAGGTGATGTGACGACCTTTATTATAAATAATCATTCTGTTGCTCGTAAATGAAGACGAATTGATATAGTTTCCCTCGAAAATTGATTAATTCCCCCTCCTGATCAGTTATCCGTACTTCGAGCGTGCTTATTTCTCTAGTGTTGATAGGTAAATAAATCAAGTTTCGTGGTGTAATACTCATTTTATATCCCGGAGGAACATTGATCCCAAATTCACGAAGCACATGATTTGGTCTATTACCTACATATGAGCCACTGATAATGTTGCATTCCAATCTAATTGTATTTACTTTTAAAATATTCACAGGGTTAGACATAAATTTCAGTATTGTGCGGTTTTAGAATACGTGCACCAAATCCAAATAGCTTTCCAATACTTCGTTCACGATTAAAATATACTGTTTCTTTTTTAGTGGTAACTTGAACTTTCAGCGTATTATTATTGGTTTCTATTTTTAACACATCATAAGAACCATACCCCTTTAGGACATCAATAATATATGTTGCAATCTCTTCGAGTTCATACGATCCAACAGGTATTTCTATACATTTATTTCCAATATGAAATAGATTGTTCCCTCTATCTACGTTTGGTATAGAATTGTATGTGTGAAAGTCAATGAGAGCACACTCATAATTTCTATTTAATTCAATTTGTGGGAAAAAATTTTCGGTTATAACTGATGTGTTTCCATTTAATGCAAATGTTAGTGATGTAGACATTTTGAAGTCTGAGTTTGGACTGTTGTTTAATCATCATATCATTAGTTTTATATTCATATTTTTAAAGTATAATGAATTGATCAAAGCCTTTTCTGTATCGCCCATTTTTCATATCATCATCTTTAGAGATTAGTAGAAATCCAAATTTCTCCTCCCAGCATTTTCGTGAAATTTCCATAAATGATTCATAGTTCATGTCACTGTTTACGTGATCTCGATATATATGACGCATGTTCAAATCATCTTGTTTTAACATTATAATAAAATTAGCATTGTCACGTATTAAATGCTTCGGTATATGTGTGTATGTTTGACATTAATAGAATGAATCAATATTCTTATGTCTTCCCATACAAAAATAGTTTCGGATATTATCCTGCTTTTCACATGCCACATCATCGAATATCATAATGGAATTATTTTTAGCTTCGTGCGGTGATAACACTGCTTCGTTTCCGGAGAATGTAAAATATCCCATTCCTTGAATTGGTTTGATAAGTTTTTCCAAATATTCATATTTGGGTTGGTATAAACTCTTTGAAAATACATAAATATTTTCAAATTTGAGACCATTGGGACTCTCTATAAGACTAAGCATCACATTGGTTGTTTCCACAATTTGATGGTCCAACAATTAATGCTCTAATTGTATTGGGTAGCAAAACACTATGTCGAGGTTATTGATTATTCTCTCCATGTCCACCACCCTCAATGTTTCGTACTAGTATGCTTTTCTTATGTCTTAAAAAACGCATGCTAGTGAGAGAAGTACTTCATTCAATGGGAAACGTTTGTTGATTGAGGTTGTTATAAAATGGCCAAACGTTTTTATAATTTAATTAGTTCAAAATCAAAATTCAAACAGGGTAGTGGTCTTGTAAACAATATAATAGACTCTCTACCTTTTGAGGCTCATATACCTGGATACAATTACTGTGGACCTGGAACAAAGTTAGAGAAACGATTAGCACGTGATGATCGTGGAATTAATAGTTTGAATGAAGCGTGTAGAGAGCATTATATTGCATATTCAAACAGTTGAGTGAACGTCATAAAGCTGACTCAGTTTTAATTGAAAAGGCTTGGAATCGTGTAAAAGCGTTCGATAGTGGTATTGGAGAGAGAGCAGCAGCATACTTTGTAACAAACATGACGAAGACGAAGAAAAAATTTGGAATGGGATCAAATCAGGAGAGAAAGAAAAGAGTGAAAAGATCATTGACTACAATAATCAAAAAGGCTACAAAGGAATTGAAAAGAATAAACCGCTTGATATCTTGAGTGCAATAAAAGTTGCACGTAAAGCAGTATCGAACTCGATGGGATGTAGGAAAAATGTTGTTATTCCACGTATTATAAATGTACCCAAGATAGGTGGGTTCTTACCACTTGTCCCAATTTTAACAGCTCTGGGCGCTGTGGGTAGTTTGGCGTCAGGTAGTGCAGCAATAGTAAAATCTATTAACAATGCAAAGATGGCTAAACAACATCTAGAGGAAAACAAGAGGCATAATAAAAAAAATGGAAACGGTTGCATTGGGAGCTGGCTTGTATTTACAACCATACAACAATGGATATGGTATATCATTTGCTAGAAATAATCAAAGTCAAAAACGCATTCAAAAAAACTAATAGGTAAGCTACCCAAGAGAGCATTATCAAACTTTGATATAATGAAGGTTGCCTTTAGAAAGATTCCTCATTTTCGAGGTGTTTATATGAAGGATCAATTACCCATATTTCCACATCATTTCGAGTGTGGAATAATAAATTTAGCAGACTCAACATCGAATGGAACGCATTGGGTAGCATATTACAAGAGAGGATCAGATTCTTATTATTTCGATAGTTTTGGGAATTTACAGCCACCATTAGAAGTAGTCAGATATTTAGGAAAAAACATTAAGTACAATTATGAACGTTTTCAAAATTTTGGGACTGTAAACTGTGGACATTTGTGTTTAGAATTTTTAATGTGGTGTATGTCGGTTGAAGGGTAGGGAGACACTTATCAGTGGGATGGTTGTCCTTCCCTAGCACTTGAGAAGTCCTACAGCTAGCAACAGGTAGAAAGTCAACCAATCAAAGGAAAACGTCCTTAGGTAATGAAAATCTTTGAAAACAACAGTGGAAGGGGAAAGTGTCAACTATAAAATCAGCTAGCCACTCGAAGGAAAATATCATTCGGTCATCACCACTCATCACTCAACAACACCAGCAGCAGTATCATCACCGTCAGGAGCACACACGATCAACACTGAAGAGCAAGAGCAGTAGCAGCAGCAGTACTAGATACACACACACCCACACACACACACAGACACCAAATAATCAGGATGAATCCATCGTTTGAGGCTAGCAACGGAGAGGAGATTGACTTCACCGAAGTTAATCTTCCTCTTATTACTCCTCTTGCTGAGGACATTCAATTCCTCGCCAATTATTTGAATGCAATCAAGAATAAACAGAAGCTCCCTTTCCGCCCTCTTCCAAGGAATACGGAATTCAGAATATATGGAGCGTCTAAGGTTCCTAGTAAATTTAATAGCAATTCGCTAAAATTAACATTGGAAAAGTATTTAATTTACCTCCCGAAATGGTATGATGAAGTTAAACCTGTATACATTAAAGAATTAAATACTGGTAATTATACTATAACAAAACAGGATGATGGAGAAATTGTATTCAAATTGAAAATGTAATAAAATATATGCAAAACAATAAATTATATTAACAAAATAAAATAAAAAAAAATAAATTTTAAATGGGGACTGATAAATTTGGGGAATTTACAGCTTTCTTTTTCAGCCACTTTTCTCCTTTTTACATTGTGTGAATAAATGTAATTAAAAATTTAATTTCATAATTTTAAATGGGGATATGGGAAATTGAAACAGATCTGTTAACAGAAACAGGTCCGTTATCAGAACCGGATACCTGATCTGTACAACCAGGTCTGTTTAAAAGAACAGCTAGCTGTTTGATACAACCAGGTACCTGATCTATACAACCAGGTATGTTTAAAAGAACAGTTACCTGGTCGATACAACCAGGTACCTGATCTGTACAACCAGGTCTGTTTAAAAGAATAGCTAGCTGATCTATTTAACAGTCTGATAGCTGATCTGTACAATCAACTCTCTTCATAAAAACATGCTAATGTATCTGTTTATTGGTTATATATGATTATGTTTCGTAAAATAGATCACAGTACACTAATGACCACAAGACTGAAATAATCATTAATCCACTAACAGTTGAATGAGATAAATTTGAAAGAAAATGAATCAAAAAGTTTTAACTCAATTAACTAAAAGCCGAAATGCTCTAAAAAAAAATTTTATGATCTTAAACAACTCAAAAGTCAGAACAGTATTGGTCTGGAGGAAACATTTAAACCTATAACTGAACCACTACATGAACTTGTGAATGATAACAAAAAATTTCAGACATTGATACCATCAGAGTTTAATAATGTTGAGACTGGAAAAAAACTATGCAAAACTACTCTCCAATCGACCGAGAGAGAAACACACCACCTAACAAGAAAAAGAAACTCACATTTCACAGTGCTAAGAGTCAATTCTCAAAACCTAAATATGATATTGAGAAGGCATTGGACTGGGGAATGGATAGTGTTAATGCTCAAGATGATGATGATGATGATGATGATGATGATGATGATCAATTCTATTCTCAACCAGCTATAGAAGACACATCGTTTGAAGGCTTACCTCATACCTCGAAATCGTTAGCGAGAGAAGGTTCTCCTTATTCATCAACTAAGTTTATGAAACAAATATCCCCCCACACTTCGCTTCCATTACCGGTTCAAGACTCACCCCATTCATCATTGCCGTTAACGAGTCAAGAGCCCTCTCATTCATCGAACGTGTTATCAAATGAAACAGCTATACATTCAACGCCTTCGATAACGAGTCAATCAATCCAACATGAAGACAACTCAAAAATTTGAATATCAGTGAACTGGCACGGGAAGATCTTTTGGATAAGACATATGGTCCATACAAAATGCAAGTGGACAATTAATGTTGGGGAATTCACACATTAATGTGACTCACAAAAAAATTGAATTGGATGATGGAAAAAACTGGCGTCTTACAAGTGGATTATATTCATCAATATTCCACCGCCTACCTCAAAATTATAATTCAAATGATCTAGAAATATATAATGAAATTTTATTGATAACTAATGTGCACCGGAGAAATTTTAATTCCGATGGACAGATCAGAGGAACAAGGGCAAAAGAAATATACAAAAATTATTAAACCACTCTTAACAAAATCATGTACTGCTGAGTCTACACCTAAATTCTCAAAATCAATTGTTTCTGGGACTGGATTCATGTCACTCGCGACGAATAAACCCAATTATGTATATTGGGACGATCCAAATGAGTTGGTTGAACGATTACAAATCTTAATTGCCTCTCAAACAGCTGGAAATACGAATCATACTAATGAAATTACGTCAATAATTGAAGAATTGAGAGAGGCTCAAATTATGCACTAAATTCATATATAATTGATTGATAATATTGAAATGAAATTATAATCATCATGTCTGTTGACAAGTTTGGACGTTATGTAAATGATAAGCAGATCTCTATTCATTTAAAACGACGTGACAAAATACCAGGACTCTACATTGATAATGATGGAAGTTACAATATACAAGGAAGACGTTTAAAAATGGTCGCTTACCAATTGAGAATGCCGACTTGGCGATAAAAGAATATGTTGACCAAGTTGTAAACGATCTGAGAAATTTTCTAACATCAATGATTTCAAGTCATCAAGAAAGGAATGAGAGATTATTATCCGATAAATTGACTACAGTTGATCAGCGAATAATCAAGACTGAAAACTACATTAGATATTCTTGATCAAATTGTACGCTCTCATATTCGAAAGTAATAAATATGTCTAGACGGGGAATAATTAATGAAATACATGCTCCTTCACGTAAGCATTTTCTTAGACGTAGAGTCATAACAAAGGGATAAACGAATTATGGCAAGCTGACTTGGTTGAAATGGGGAAGTATGCACACTCAAACAATGGGTATCGCTACATGCTAACAGTGATAGACACATTCTTAAAATTTGGATGGGGGAAGCAATAAAGTCTAAAAATGCAAAAGACGTTGCTGAGGCCATGGAGAAAATATTTCAATCAGGGAGAGGATTCCCCAAAATCTTCAAACAGACGATGGAAAAGAGTTCTTTAACACCCAATTTAAGATATTAATGAAACGATATGGAATCAACCACTATTCAACATTTAGTAGTCTAAAGGCCTCAATTGTTGAACGATTTAATAGATCATTAAAAGACCTAATGTGGCGTGAATTCAGTTTCAATGGGACATACAAGTGGGTTGATATATTCAAATCACTAATTTCCGTTAACAACAATAGACATCATAGAACTATACGAATGCCACCCGTTAATGTAAACACTAAAATGAGAAACATATTTTGAAAACTGTCTACAACAACATTAAAATGTTTATGGGTAGCAAATTGAAAATGGGTGATTATGTACGCATCAGCAAGTACAAACACGTATTTGAAAAAGGCTATACTCTAATTGGACAACTGAAATTTTTAAAATAAGCAAAGTACAAAATACTTACCCAACAACATACTTACTACAAGACTTCAATGGGAATCCAATTCGAGGTGGTTTCTACAAAGAGGAACTGAAAAAAACAAGTTTTCCTAACACTTATCTGGTTGAAAAAGTGTTAAAAAATAAAGGCAATAGAGCTCTAGTGCGCTGGTTGGGTTTCCCCAAAACCGAAGACAGCTGGATTCATAAGAATGAAATTTTGTAATATTATAAGATTGAAAACAATTTTGTGTTTTGTATTTTTTTTTTTTTTTTATTTTATCTTTAAGTTATTTATAATTTTTATTTTTCTTAATTTACTAATATGTACTTTTAAACATTTTTTATTTTTTAATTTATACATTTTAATTTTCAATAAAGTATTGTTTTATTAATCTAAACATCTAGTTTTCTTTTTTTCAACCTATCCATTAACATGAAATGTAATACTAATTGTCCTTCGTAAATGTTGATCGCACTTTCATTATTATCCAACTTTATTTTAAGATTATTTATTTTGTTCACACTAGTTTGATTACTGTGTGAGTTCTCTAGCGCAAACATTTGGCTGCGCCAAACTCTTGACTCCGCTTCTAGAATTGATATGGAACTCTCAATTTCAAAGGGAATTACTAAATAATGTGCTCTTGTTATAGTTGAAATCTTATCTTCTTCTATTATTCGCTTATCATCCTCACTATCTAATGTAGTTTTTGTTACTTCGACTGTAGTGATTTCATGCCCTCTAGACCTAAACATCTGCATACTAGAACGTTCTTGCTTTCCTGTATACAAAGTATTTGAATAATTTGATAATGAAATGCCCATCAAACAACATGCCTTTACCCCCTTATTTTTTTTGATACATATTTCACTAGAGTTATCGAAATTTTCATAAGTGTACGCATACATTTTTGAGCGTAAACCAACAAACTCAGTCATTGGTTTCCCATGCAACTCATCCTTAAAGAAACCCAATCGTTTCTTATTACATTTCTTAAACTTATACAACTCGGCCAATTCATCTGGATATTCGGACGTATCAAACTTTAACTCCACATCATCCCGAATATCTGCATAAAAATCATTTGTTTTTATGCTGTAAATAAATGAATCCGTATCCATATAATTTAATTTGAGTGCTTTCCCAAACTTTCATGTTTCATGTAGTCATAATGGAAGTCATACATTTTGTTTTTGACATCTCAACACTACAAATCCTAAATAAATTGGTTTATCACAAATGTTGTGTAACCTCTTCATTTGAATTGCATACATAGTTTCACTGAACTTTGATGCACTATGAAAATTAGATTTTGATATTAAATCCCTGGCACATAATTTGGGTCGTCCTGACTTCCTATTTTCAATTGGACACTCCGTTATTATCCTTACATCCACCCTTTTTTCACTGTTTTCCATGGTTTTTCCCTAAACAGCATTGTTCAATAATTTGAAAAAATCTTTTTCAAAATTATTTTTGGCTCTGGTCCTATGCTCAGTGTTTATATCAATATATTTCTTGAGCCAGGTTTTCTGTCTAAATTGAAGGATGGAGTGCATTTTTTTTAATTCCAAGCCATGTCTCATACACTGTTTTAAAGTCTTATAGTATATGATATAATTCTTCTATTCAGCGAGATCGGCTATTAACTTTGGAGTTTTACAAGTGCTTGATGGTAGCTTGTTATCCGGACACAATGGTAGAATGTTCATCATGGATTGAGTAAGGGTAATCTAGATCAACCTCTAGAATATACCCATACTCACTATTTTCATGAATATTTTCTAGATTAAAAATCTTAACCTGATTCGTGTCTAACTATTTGAACTCACCGTAAGGTAGTGGTTCAGACATAGCCCATCCATACAAATTGTTTGCATCCACATACATTAAAAATTCAGATTCTTTAGTAGGATCGAAATCTATTAAGTATTTGTGGTTTGCTTTTGTATGCCTATGACTACATTGCACCAACCCACCTCGAATTCCACTCTTAAAATATGTAATCATATCAATGTCAGTGAGTAACTCGAGTTCAATCTCTGTGGTTTTTAACATAGCATCCCACGACAATCCTGGTGTAGTGTATTCATGGGCGGGGTCAAGATTGTAAATTTAAGAACAAATTGCCCTAAAATTTTGGAAAACGTCTGTTAACAATAAAACATCAGTTTTCAAATACAATTCTAAGTATTCCTTCAATGAACGACAATTAAAATGATACCATACTTGGATGGCATGAGCGTAATCCTCTTCTGAACATTCTGACTCTGTTAAATTACTATAGAACTTGGACCTTGGTGGGAGAGAAGTTTCATCTAGTATTTCAACAGAATCTAAATATTCGTAGGGGAAAACACCTTTCCTGCGAAGTAGTTCAAAATCTGACTTGTTTTTGTACTGTGATTTCAGCACATTGAAATTCTCCTCACTCAAATTCCCCGCGAGTGTGTCTAGACTAGAGGGCATGAATCTGATAGTATCCAAAAACCTGATTTCTAGCGTATTTTTCCTTAGAGGGAGATATTTAGAAATTGAAATATATAATTCCTTATTCAAAGGAATAACTTTTATTTCCCCCTCAATTTCTCCAAGTTCTTTAACAAACAAATGAGAATCGTATTTGGAGAAATTGTGAAAGAATACGGGGATAAAATCACCCGTCTTGTATTTAAGGTTACATGAATTATGGGCTGCACCTCTATATCTACCTGTAAAATGACAGTGATCTTTCACTCTATCATTATTTAAAATACCCTTACATATGTGGCAAATGGTTGCTTTCCTTAAATTATCTAACTCATTATGACTCATGTGCATTGGAACCACTATTTTCATGTGGTTCTCATACAAATCGGACAAATCTGACGTTAAATTTTTAATGAAAGTGCGAGCGACATCACCTCCTGTCTTCGAAACAAACTTATCTAAGCCAGAGTCAAATGCACACTTTATGTAGTATGCAAATGCTACTGGCACATGCTTATTAATAATTTTTGTGTTTGCACTTACATCTAATGTTACTGGTTCCAATATGCATTCAAAGTCTGCATACACGACGAACGGAACCTCCAACTGACGGTGATGGTTTTTAAAGGTAATCCTCTAATCCTTCCTTGGTCCCTCGGTAACCACCCGACTACATCTCAATGTATGTTGAGCCGCCCTCTCTTCACTCGTTGAGTATTGTAAGCATTGATTACAGAACCAACGCTTAACTCGATGTTTACCCAGTTGTTTGGCAAGTAGACTGTGTATGAAAATTGAAATTGTAAGGTGATTGTGATATTTTCAAATTTAATGAATGTACTTACGATGAAATATTTTTAATCCACACATAGTGTCCATGAATACCCGCCGTTGGTCCGTCGACGAATAATAAATTAATGTGGATTCTCATTTCCACTCCATCGCAGTAAAGCGGTCCAATTATTTTGTCAGATTCCTCATCATACCCGAAAACATTTAAACTTATGTGAGGGTTTCGTTGAGTGAACTCTTTTATTTTTCGAATTTCCATCGGGAATGCTAATCCATCACATTTGTAAACATTAAGCTCCAGCCTAATAATTCGTGTCAAGGTCCATCCACTATCTTTTTCCTGAAACTCACTCATTTTTGCGTCTATCACATTTTTATGCGATTCAAAGAAGCGGGTGAAGTCGGATCCAGTCGTAACCTGAGACATTGTGCTCTGGAACGATTTTATTTCTTGTTGAATATCATACTCTTTTATTAGCATGTACTCAGCAAACAACTCAAAATTGCATTTGGATGATAGGTGGGTAGTCATCACGCATTCCAAGTGAGGGATCAGTGCTAATCCAGCCTCATTTAGGAATTCAATAGGCATCCTTACATCCGCTCCCTCATTCTCAAACATGTATTGGAGAATACGTCCCTTGTATCCACTCACAATCTGCTTGATTCTTCCGTCCACCGGACAGATAGACTTGTATTTATGTATCTCGGTGCGAGCGTGGAAATGCCATTGCATACCTGCAGGTAGGTAATGCTGGCAGGAATAGCAATACTCCCCATTGATGGTGTTGTTGAAGTTGTTGGTATTCTCGGGATTCATGTTGATGTTTTTGTTTATTTTTTTATTTTGTTGATTGAATTTAATAAAGTTTATTATATTTGTAGTATTGTTTTTAAAGTATTTGATTATGTATTGTAAAATTGATTTTTATACCCGCTACCCATAGGGTAGAAGGGTATTATAACTTTGTGCCGGCAGGAAATGTATGTAACAGGTAGAAGGAGGCATCTCCGACCCTATAAAGTATACATATTCTTGATCAGCGTCAACAGCCGAGACGATCTAGCCATGTCCGTCTGTCCGTCTGTCCGTCTGTGTGTCTGTCCGTCTGTCCGTATGAACACCTAGATCTCAGAGACTATAAGAGATAGAGCTATAATTTTTTTCGACAGCATTTGTTATGTTTGCACGCAGATCAAGTTTGTTTCAAATTTTGCCACGCCCACTTCAGCCCCGCAAATCAAAAATCGAATACCAAGCGTAATTTTAAAGCTAGATATGCGAATTTTGGTATATACAATAACTACTATAGTAGTTATGATTCCTGAAAATTTGGTTGCGATCAGATAAAAATTGTGGAAGTTATTAAAGAAATACTTTTGTATGGGCAAAAACGCCTACTTACTAGGGTTGTTAGTTGCTTTGGCCGACAATCTGGTATATTGTGCCGTCTATGGTATATTATGAATGGTGTACTATATCGATATACCAAACATACCATTTGGTATATTTTTAGTATATTTTTTTAGTATTTTCGGTATATTTTGAAAATAATACCGCAGTATTTTGCCTTTATTAAAAATGGGTAGCGGGTATCTCACAGTCGAGCACACTCGACTGTAACTTTCTTACTTGTTATAATGTTGATTAAGAATAATTTTTGAATTTTACAATTAGTTTAAACAAACTTTCGAAAGTTATTATCAATTTTCACTGCACAATTATAATTTGTTTTCGACGAGGGTTTTATTGTTAATATTGAAGGTTTAAACAATTTTCACTGCACAATTATTCACTTAACAATTTTTAAATATTGTTAACTTTGGAGAATCGCGGAGTCGATGTGTATCTTCGAGTCACAAACTAGAAGTGATTTTAAGGATTTTAGGTTTTTGGATGAAAACCGAGGAAAATTGAATAGTGGGCGAATATCTATGGGTATTCATAGTGTGCTACCCTCATTGCATCTTAGTTATAATATTCGGCTTTTCTTTTAGATTTTCTATTTTATCTTCTTGTGTGTCTTGGAAATGGTGTTGTACTCTCGTCTGAATTACATCACGTTCTCATCCTTTTTAACGTTCATCACGTCTTCGTTCCTCCGCTCCGATTTCGAATACATTCGAATTGACGAGAGAAGTGGGCGTCACACCTTCGTTCGTTTTATAGGTAGCGTGGCGCCTACGATCGTTTTACAGCTAGCGATGTGTCACGTGCAAGGCGCCTTCGATCTACGAATCGTTTTCGACTGCGACCCCGACCCCCTCACCGTCTCGTCTCGGGACACACGACCTCGAGAGCGTATCGTAGCACGTGTTCGTTGCACGTTTTCGCCCTCGATCTACGAATCGTTTTCGACTGCGCCCCCGACCCAGATCCCTCACCGTCTCGTCTCGACCTCGAGAGCGTATCGTAGCACGTGTTCGTCATACGTTTTCGCCCTCGATCTACGAATCGTTTTCGAGTGCGACCCCGAGTGCGAGACCGAATGCGACCCCGACCTCGAGGGCGTCTCGGGACAAGCGACCTCGACCCCGACCCCGACCCCGACTCCGAAGGATTTGTGTGACGAAACGCCCCCGACCCCGATCCTTTCATCGCCCCGTCTCGGGTCGCGTACGATTCGTCACACAAATCCCACACTTGTCATTTCCACAGCTAACCCTAATTAAATTGCATCTTTATTACCTCACACTTGACATTTCAATAGGTGACCCTAATTAAATTGCATCTTTATTACCCCTAAATTGACATTAATGAGAGGTGACCCTAATTAGCACTTCCTTGCACAAGAACTTGATTTGTATAGAAACGTGATATTCCAACTACTGACGTCTATCTGCTTACTGTCATTCTCTTGTGTGAAACAAAACGGTTATTGTCAAATCCACAAAAAACAGTGTTGCCATGCTAGCTTCAATTTGGTGACTCCCAAAATCTGGCAACACTGACTCGGCGACAGCGACGCCAGACGTCGTTTCATTACGGTTGTTCTCACAACTACAAAACCACAACGACCACTAAACAGGGTAGTGGTCTTGTAAACAATATAATAGACTCTCTACCTTTTGAGGCTTATATACCTTGATACAATTACTGCGGACCTGGGACAAAGTTAGAGAAACGATTAGCACGTGGTGACCGTGGAATCAATGCTTTAGATGAAACGTGTAGAGAGCATGATATTGCATATTCAAACAGTAAAGAGTTGAGTGAACGTCATAAAGCTGACTCAGTTTTAATTGAAAAGGCTTGGAATCGTGTAAAAGCGTTAGACAGTAGTATTGAGAGAGAGCAACAGCATACTTTGTAACAAACATGCTGAAGACGATGAAAATATTTGGAATGGGATCAAGTCAGGAGAGAAAGAAAAGAGTGAAAACCGTCTTGTATTTACCACCATACAGAAATGTATATGGTATAGAAATAATCAAAGACAAAAACGCGTTAAAAAAACTAATAGGTAAGCTACCCAAAAGAGCATTATCAAACTTTGATGAAGTTTGCCTTTAGAAAGATTCCTCATTTTCAAGGTGTTTATATAAAGGATCAATTACCCAAATTTCCACATCATTTCGAGTGTGGAATAATAAATTAAGCAGACTCAATATCGAATGGAACGCATTGGGTAGCATATTCAAGATGATCAAATAGTCAAATATTTAGGAAAAACATTAAGTACAATTATGAACGTTTACAAAATTTTGGGACTGTAAACTGTGGACATTTGTGTTTAGAATTGAAGGGTAGGGAGACAGTTATCAGTGGGTTGGTTGTCCTTCTTTAGCACTTGAGAAGTGCTACGGGTAGCACCAGGTAGCAACAGGTAGAAAGTCAACTAATCGAAGGAAAACGTTCTTAGATAACGAAAACCTTCCAAAACAACAGTGGAAGGGGAAAGTGACAAGTATAAAATCAGCCAGCCAATCGAAGGAAAAATCATTCGGTCATCAGCACTCACCAACAACACCAGCAGTAGCAGTATCATCACCACCAGGAGCACGCACGACCAACACTGAACAGCAGGAGCAGTAGCAGCACTGAATAGCACCAGCGGTACTACACACAAACACACACACATCAAATAATCAGGATGATTGACTTCACCGAAGTTTATTTTCCTCTTATTACTCCTCTTGCTGAGGACATCCAATTCCTCTCCGATGACATCGAGTTTTAATCAACAGCGAATTATTTGAATAGAATAAAGGAGAAGAAGAAGCTCCCTTTCCACGCTCTACCAAGGAATAAGGAATTCAGAATCTATGGAGCGGCTAGGGTTCCTAGTAAATTTAATACTAATTCCACGCTATGATAAAGTTAGTGATGTGCTCATTAAAAAACAAGTAAGAACAGCTACAGTCGAGTGTACTCGACTCTGAGATACCCGCTACCCATTTTGAATAAAAGAAATATATTTTGCGGTATTTTTCTCGAAATATGCTGAATATACTGAAAAAATACTGAAAATATACCAAATGGTATGTTTGGTATATCGATATAGTACCGCATTCAAAATATACCATAGACGGCACAATATATCAGATTGTCAGCCAAGGCAAATTAGACTCCTAGTAAGTAGGCGTTTTTGCCCATACAAAAGTATTTCTTTAATAACTTCGACAATATTTATCTGATCGCAACCAAATTTTCAGGAATCATAACTACTATAGTAGTTATAGTATATACCAAAATTCGCAACTCTAGCTTTAAAATTTCGCTTGTTATTCAATTTTTTTGATTTGCGGGGGCGGAAGTGGGCGTGGCAAAAATTTGAAATAAACTTGATCTGCGTGCAAACATAACAAATGCTGTCGAAAAAAAATTATAGCCCTATCTCTTATAGTCTCTGAGATCTAGGTGTTCATACGGACGGACGGACAGACACACAGACGGACAGACGGACAGACAGACAGACGGACATGGCTATATCGTCTCGGCTGTTGACGCTGATCAAGAATATATATACTTTATAGGGTCGGAGATGCCTCCTTCTACCTGTTACATACATTTCCTGCCGGCACAAAGTTATAATACCCTTCTACCCTATGGGTAGCGGGTATAATTAAATACTGGTAATTATACTCTATCAAAACTGGATGATGGAGATATTTTATTAAATTTGAAATTGTAATTGAATAAAAAATAAGCAAAACAATAAATTCTATTAACAAAATAAATTTAAAAATTTTTTAAATGGGGAATAGGAAATTGGGGAATTTTCAGCTTTATTTTTTTCAGCTTTCTTTTCCAGCTTTATTACTTCAAATACTTAATTCAATTTTTTCAGCTTTCTTTTCAGCATTTTTTACCTTTTTACATTGCGTGAATAAATGTATTTGAAATTTAATTTCATCATTTTTAAATGGGGTATGGGAAATTGAAACAGGTCTGCCAACAGAAACAGGAGCGTTATCAGAACCGGATACTTGATCTGTACGACCAGGTCTGTTAAAAAGAACAGCTCCCTGATCTATACAACCAGGTCTTTTTAAAAGAACAGCTACCTGATCTGTTTAACAATCAAATCAGATAGCTGATCTGTACAACTAGGTCTATCCATCAAACCATGTTAACCCAGATGTACATATGTGTTTATTGCATATATATGATTATGCTTCGTAAAAAGATCACAGCACATTCATAACCACAAGACTAAAATAGTCAGAGCTCCGCTAACAGCTAAATAAGATTAAAATGTATTAAAATGAATCAATGTACTTTAACCCAATTAACCAATAGCCGAAATGCCAGATAAACATTAACTTCAGCAAATTTAACCAAAAAATCTAAATTTTGTGTTTCATAACTAAACTAACTTAATTGCATCCAATTTTGTTAACATATTTTTCTTAATCAGATTAAACACTACATAAATCCTTTTAAGAAATTTAAAACTTTTAAAGCCATTCCTTATTTGACAATCTAGAACCACTTGAGAATTGCAATATTCAAATTAATAAAATCTACTGTTTACCCTTTTCATTTTAAACAAACCTGAACTTATTCCACCGAAATTTGTCATTGAAATACAAAAGAACATTGCATACTTTTGAGTTGATCATTTCATCTGCATGAAAAAATTATAGCACCTACCATACATTACATAGATGCTTTAGCCCGTACAAATTTTTGTATCATTAAAACAGTATTATTGCAGCCCCAGTCGGACCGTGCGCTGCGATTCGAACACCGAGCCTCTTCGGCTCATTCGAAAATTCGAAGTTCTAACGCAACGCGCAGCGTTGAGTTCAGTCGCAGATCAAATGCGGAGCGATGAGCTCGTTGCGCTCTGCTCTCGCTTCTATGTATGCGTGTATGTATCTACATGCTCGCCTATGTCAGTATGTGTATGCATGTGAAGTTTTGCAACATGCAGTTGCCTCACTGACAATCAGCTAGCGCACGTCAATAGCAGACTCAATATCGAATGGAACGCATTGGGTAGCATATTCAAGATGATCAAATTTTTATACCCGCTACCCATAGGGTAGAAGGGTATTATAACTTTGTGCCGACAGGAAATGTATGTAACAGGTAGAAGGAGGCATCTCCGACCCTATAAAGTATATATATTCTTGATCAGCGTCAACAGCCGAGACGATCTAGCCATGTCCGTCTGTCCGTCTGTGTGTCTGTCCGTCTGTGTGTCTGTCCGTCCTTCCGTATGAACACCTAGATCTCAGAGACTATAAGAGATAGAGTTATAATTTTTTTCGACAGCATTTGTTATGTTTGCACGCAGATCAAGTTTGTTTCAAATTTTTGCCACGCCCACTTCCGCCCCGCAAATAAAAAATCGAATAACAAGCGTAATTTTTAAGCAAGAGTTACGAATTTTGGTACATACTATAACTACTATAGTAGTTATGAAAATTTGGTTACGATCAGATAAAAATTGTGGAAGTTATTAAAGAAATACTTTTGTATGGGCAAAAACGCCTACTTACTAGGGGTCTTAGTTGCTTTGGCTGACAATCTGGTATATTGTGCCGTCTATGGTATATTTTGAATGGTGTGCTGTATCGATATACCAAACATACCCTTTGGTATTTTTTTTTAGTATTTTTTTAGTATTTTCGGTATATTTTGAGAATAATACCGCAATATTTTGCCCTTAAAAATGGATAGCGGGTATCTCACAGTCGAGCACACTCGACTGTAACTTTCTTACTTGTTATTATTTTGATAGTTTTGGGAATTTACAACCACCATTAGAAGTAGTCAGATATTTAGGAAAAAACATTAAGTACAATTATGAACGTTTACAAAATTTTGGGACTGTAAACTGTGGACATTTGTATTTAGAATTTAAGGGTAGGGAGACAGTTATCAGTGGGTTCGTTGTCCTTCTCTAGCACTTGAGAAGTGCTACGGTAGTCAACCAATCGAAGGAAAACGTTCTTAGATAACGAAAACCTTCCAAAACAACAGTGGAAGGGGAAAGTGACAAGTATAAAATCAGCCAGCCACTCGAAGGAAAATATCATTCGGTCATCAGCACTCACCAACAACACCAGCAGTAGCAGTATCATCACCACCAGGAGCACGCACGACCAACACTGAACAGCAGGAACAGTAGCAGCACTGAATAGCACCAGCGGTACTACACATAGACACACACACATCAAATAATCAGGATGAACCCATCAAAGGAGGGTACCAAGGGAGAGGAGATTGACTTCACCGAAGTTAATCTTCCTCTTATTACTCCTCTTGCTGAGGACATCCAATTCCTCTCCGATGACATCGAGTTTCAATCAACAGCGAATTATTTGAATAGAATAAAGGAGAAGAAGAAGCTCCCTTTCCACGCTCTACCAAGGAATAAGGAATTCAGAATCTATGGAGAGGCTAGGGTTCCTAGTAAATTTAATACTAATTCCATAAAATTAACATTGGAAATTAATTTTATTTACCTCCCGGCACGCTATGATAAAATTAGTGATGTGCACATTAAAGAATTAAATACTGGTAATTATACTCTATCAAAACTGGATGATGGAGATATTTTATTAAAATTGAAATTGTAATTGAATAAAAAATAAGCAAAACAATAAATTCTATTAACAAAATAAATTTAAAATTTTTTAAATGGAGAATAGGAAATTGGGAAATTTTCAGCTTTCTTTTCCAGCTTTATTACTTCAAATACTTAGCTGAAAAAATTGAATTTTCTTTTTCAGCACTTTTCACCTTTTTACATTGCGTGAATAAATGTATTTGAATTTTAATTTCATCATTTTTAAATGGGGTATGGGAAATTGAAACAGGTCTGCTAACAGAAACAGAAGCATTATCAGAACCGGATACTTGATCTGTACGACCAGGTCTGTTAAAAAGAACAGCTCCCTGATCTATACAACCAGGTATATTTAAAAGAACAGGTACCTGATCTGTTTAACAATCAAATCAGATAGCTGATGTGTACAACTAGATCTATCCATCAAACCATGTTAACCCAGATGTATCTGTTTATTGCATATATATGATTATGCTTCGTAAAAAGATCACAGCACATTCATAACCACAAGACTAAAATAGTCAGAGCTCCGCTAACAGCTAAATGAGATTAAAATGTATTAAAATGATTTAATGTACTTTAACCCAATTAACCAATAGCCGAAATGCCAGATAAACATTGACTTCAGAAAATTTAACCAAAAAAATCAAAATTTTGAGTTTTAAAACTAAATAACTTAATTGCATCCAATTTTGTTAACATTTTTTTCTTAATCAGATTAAACACTACATAAATCCTTTTAAGAAATTTAAAACTTTTAAAGCCATTCCTTATTTGACAATCTAGAACCACTTGAGAATTGCAATATTCTGTTTACCCTTTTCATTTATGTAAATAAACCTATTTGTCATTGAAATACAAAAGAACATTGCATACTTTTGAGTTGATCATTTCATCTGCGAGAAAAAATTATAGCATTATTCGCAGTAGACTTTTATTACTAAACCTTCCTTCTCTTTCTGACCGTAGAACTATGCAAGGTGCTGTTTTCATTCAGAGACTAATTAATGGTGAAATAGACTCTTTGTAGCTGTTGAGTCAAATTAGTTTTGCAGTTCCTGCCAGGATCACTAGGAATTTTCTTCCTCTTCTCATTTCACGTAGATCTACTAACTTTGCTTGCCTCCCTTCCGTATTCTGTGTGTGAACTTTAATAAGCTCAATAACGTAGTTTGCTATAGTAAATCTATTCCTTTGCTTAAAACCTTATTATTAGCTTATTTATCGAGTATTTAATTGTTATTTATCTTATTATACATATAACATATTTTTAATTTAATTTAATTAGCTGTCCAGCGTCTTTTAATATTTATTCGCGGTTTTCGTGTAATGCATGCTGTTCACAAATTTATTTTGTTTTGTCCGTGCGTCAACAAGCCCGTGCTTGGTATCGCTGGGCCACTTGATAGTACTGCCGTTAGTACGTCAACGTCCAAATAAAATAATAATAATATTGTTAGTTTATGTTGTCTAGTTCAAATGTGCATTTCTAAGTGAGTGTCAATAAGTGTTGTAAGTGTATTATGATGTAGCGAGAAATTTAATGTAATCGCCTTTCTTGACCCCGTCTAATACAATTACATCCTAGTTAAGGTACAAAGTACCAATCGCAATCAGTTAAAAAATGCATATCAGGCAATATAAATAGGCAGATTATAATTGTAAATTTATATTTAGTTATGAAATTTCATGGCTGGCAAACATCCTCTACTGAACCCTGCTTGAGGGTGCCGGCTGGGTAAGATCTGCATAACCTCATTGTCATCGGGTAGCAGATCTCTACTATGCGCCGAAGTTTCAGGTACTACCGATCCTAGCTGACGGATCTGCTCCTTGTCTTTCGGGTACCCGTCTGCCTGGGGACAAGTAGCAGAATCCATGGTACGAGGTGTCTGGCGGTAAGACTGAAAGCGCTATGGGGGGGCTCCCATGAACAAAATTAGCCAATATGTTTCGGAATGGAGCACATGCAAAATTCAACCCGAGCTGGGATGTCAGCTCAAACGTCGGTGGAACGCGTGACTGCTACCATCGGCGGACACGGGAGAAGAAAACCTCTCTGCGTGTCGCCAGCGGTCACAACTCTGATGCGGTAGGAGCAGGCCAAATCAGTTGTGACAATACTGCTACTAACAAAAACTCGAGGTTGATGCGCGCGGGTGCTGTGGTCTTAGCCGACTCGGACCAAAAGAGCGCTGCGTCAATCTCTACGGTGGAGAAGGAATGTCTTCTTCTTCAGTCACCTCGGCCAATCGCCAGCACCTCTAAGGTTGCGCAGCGTGGCACGGGGGGGGATGAAGATGGCATAAAAGAAGGCGGCGACCCGCATTCACGCAAGGCTCAGTGGCATAGCTAACGTGTCTGTCAAGGATAAGGAGAGGTTTCCCAGGGCTAACACTTGAATGCGTGAAAACCAAATTAGCCCCCTCCCAAAAAACAATAAGGTGCAAAACGGTTTTACCGGCCCTGCCAACAAGAAGGTGGAGTCCACGGCAAGCAAGCGCCAACAAGGGACCCCAGTGAGCAAGAGGCTGCGGGCACCTGGCTCAACGGAACAGACAAAGACAGAGAGTAACGGTTGCTGAAACCGCCAGGCGGCATCTCGCCGTTGCTCTACCTTCGAAGGCATTGGCTGGATGAATGGTGTCAAGTTCCTGACATGCAAGGACGACCCATCATCACATCACTTGACATTTGCAGACGGAAACAGTATCACTGTGTGTGTATTATTTGTGCACTTTTAGTTTATTCTTTCGTTTATTATTTTTTTTAACTTTCTTGTTTTTGTATATTTCACAAATTAATAGTAAATTTTCGTTAATGTAAGTTGATAAATGGAAACGATCCCGGTGCCTTAACAGCGATTGTTGTACACATGTACGGTCGTTTATCACATAACTTACATTTATTTCTGTAAACCACTGTGTACGGATGGTCCCGGTGTTGTCGGCGATGTGCACTTCGGCGTAAAGTTGGTATTAAAGAGCACGTGGTTATAATTACTTGCTTCTTGCTCAGTCTTGGTCACAAATCCAATGTTTGACGTCTATTTGCTTACTGTCATTCTCTTGTGTGAAACAAAACGGTTCCTGTCAAAACCACAAAACAAACAGTGTTGCCATGCTAGCTTATTTTTTCCTTCAATCTGGTGTCTCCCAAAATCTGGCAACACTGACTCGACGACAGCGACGCCAGACGTCGTTTCATTACGGTTGTTCTCACAACTACAAAACCACAACGACCACTAAACAGGGTAGTGGTCTTGTAAACAATATAATAGACTCTCTACCTTTTGAGGCTTATATACCTTGATACAATTACTGCGGACCTGGGACAAAGTTAGAGAAACGATTAGCACGTGGTGACCGTGGAATCAATGCTTTAGATGAAACGTGTAGAGAGCATGATATTGCATATTCAAACAGTCAAGAGTTGAGTGAACGTCATAAAGCTGACTCAGTTTTAATTGAAAAGGCTTGGAATCGTGTAAAAGCGTTAGACAGTAGTATTGTATTATTATTTTGATAGTTTTGGGAATTTACAACCACCATTAGAAGTAGTCAAATATTTAGGAAAAAACATTAAGTATAATTATGAACGTTTACAAAATTTTAGGACTGTAAACTGTGGACATTTGTGTTTAGAATTGAAGGGTAGGGAGACAGTTATCAGTGGGTTGGTTGTCCTTCTCTAGCACTTGAGAAGTGCTACGGGTAGCACCAGGTAGCAACAGGTAGAAAGTCAACCAATCGAAGGAAAACGTTCTTAGATAACGAAAACCTTCCAAAACAACAGTGGAAGGGGAAAGTGACAAGTATAAAATCAGCCTCGAACTCGAAGGAAAATATCATTCGGTCATCAGCACTCACCAACAACACCAGCAGTAGCAGTATCATCACCACCAGGGGCACGCACGACCAACACTGAACAGCAGGAGCAGTAGCAGCACTGAATAGCACCAGCGGTACTACACATAGACACACACACACATCAAATAATCAGGATGAACCCATCAAAGGAGGGTACCAAGGGAGAGGAGATTGACTTCATCGAAGTTAATCTTCCTCTTATTACTCCTCTTGCTGAGGACATCCAATTCCTCTCCGATGACATCGAGTTTCAATCAACAGCGAATTATTTGAATAGAATAAAGGAGAAGAAGAAGCTCCCTTTCCACGCTCTACCAAGGAATAAGAAATCTATGGAGCGGCTAGGGTTCCTAGTAAATTTAATACTAATTCCATAAAATTAACATTGGAAATGAATTTTATTTACCTCCCGGCACGCTATGATAAAGTTAGTGATGTGCACATTAAAGAATTAAATACTGGTAATTATACTCTATCAAAACTCGATGATGGAGATATTTTATTAAATTTGAAATTGTAATTGAATAAAAAATAAGCAAAACAATAAATTCTATTAACAAAATAAATTTAAAAATTTTGTAAATGGGAAATTGGGGAATTTTCAGCTTTCTTTTCCAGCTTTATTACTTCAAATACTTAATTCAAATAAATGTTATTGAAATTTAAATTCGAAATTTTCATTAGGGAATGGTAAATTGGGGAATTTTTCAGCTTTCTTTTTCAGCACTTTTCACCTTTTTACATTGCGTGAATAAATGTATTTGAAATTTAATTTCATCATTTTTAAATGGGGTATGGGAAATTGAAACAGGTCTGTTAACCCTCTAAGCCCCAAGAGTGCCTTGAGGCACTCATTACATTATTTACAATTTTAAAAATAATAAACGCTATTTTTACGTTTAAATATTTTTTAGCCGTTAAGAATAGATGTTCAATTATGTATAGAAGCTTTGAAAGCTCTCAGAAGCTTTTAACGGTACTTTTTGTTTATACTTGCACAGAACGTGTGTTTCGCCGCGTGTGAAATTTGAGCTGCAGTGAAGTGGGATTTCTTTTGAATATAAAAGTTAAAATATAAAACTAAACCAAACCATTAATTTTTTACTGAGATGTAAGTTAATTTAGTATTAAAATAATATTACAGATATGCAAATATGTAATTGGTATGCATTGTATCAGTGAAATAGAGATAAGTGCCTTGAGGCATCTTTGAGGCAGTAAGCAAACTTTTGTTCCAAGTAGCTATTTCACAATTATTTGCAATCTGCAGTGGCTTAAAGAGGTTTTTCTTAATAAAAATTCTTAAATTAGAAAATATGGCAAATCGAAAGCGCTTCAAGTTATTCGACTTGACAGATGATCAGTTAATGGAATTATTTGAGTCAGTCCCGTCAGATGAGGAGGTCTCAAATATTTCTAGTGACGACGAGGACAATGATTTAAATGTGGTGGAAGCTCTAAACGCTGCATTAGAGGAAGCCGATTCTGTCTCTTTTATAGTTGGCAATAAGGAAAATGTTTTAAATAGTGCCCAGGATCCTAAGTCTACTGGAAAGGCTACAAAACGTCCTCGATCGCCATTGCCAACTATAGAAGATTCGGGATGCGAATATTTACCAAATTCTGGAGGATTTAATGCTGCTGGTAAACAAATATAACTGAGATTTTTATATAAGTGATTAATAATTTATATATGGGTAGGTCTTGAATCGATTACAAAGGAACCCACTAAGATTCTCTGGAGGGAGCAATCGATGCAGTTGCATGTAAACTGTATAGCCTTTCGTGGAGATTCCTCGCTTACAGAAGAAATTGAGGGGCTGGAAACTCCATTTGAGATATTTTCTACTTTTTGATGGAGAAATTATGAAATTGATTGTCGAGGACACAATGCGCGCAGCTTTAACTGATAACATTTCAAATAATTTCAAAATTACCATCGATGACATTCATCATTACATCGGCATTCTAATTTACATGTCGATTTACCGCTATCCGAATTTGAGGAGTTATTGGGGACAAAATGCGTTCGGACCCATTCAAAATTGCATGACCCGACACAGATTTGAGACAATTAAAAGTACTTATCGCTGTGTGATGAGAGCCAGCGCATTAAAAAGGGTCAACCAGGCTACGATCCATTGTTTCGTACGCGAAAACTAGTTGATTACTTGAATCAACGGTTCGACTCGGTGCCCAAACAAGCCCGCCTTTGTGTTGATGAACAAATGTGCAGCACAAAAATGAAGCACCACTTGCGCCAATACATGCCAAATAAGCCACACAAGTGGGGTATCAAACTATTTGTACTATGCGATTCGTTTGGCTACGCATACCGCTTTGAAGTATACAGCGGTGCAGGAGATAATGTGATCTTGCCTGGTCACCCAGATCTTGGTGCTTCGGCTAACATTGTTGTCCGTCTGACACAAAGCGTTCAAAGTTTTAAAATCATATTATTTACTTTGACAATTTTTATACCTCACTGCCTCTGATGGTGTATCTACGTGCGAAAGGTATTTACAGTCTTGGCACGATTCGAGCAAATCGTATCCCCAATTGTAAGTTACCGAACGAAGGACCATCAACAAATTGCCAAGAGGTTCTATGATTGAGTACGTAGGTTGCTCATATGGAATTGAACTAACAAATGTTCTGTGGAAAGACAGCAAAGCCGTTCGTTTCTTGTCATCATATGTGGGTGTTAAACCATTTGCAAGGAAGGATCCGCGTCAAGGAACATCAAAAATTCCACGGTTCGACAGAAAATCTAAAAAATACGTTGAAATTGATTGCCCTCAAATTGTTAAGGAGTATAATGCTCACATGGGCGGCGTAGACCTTATGGATGGTTTAATGGGCCGTTACCATATTAGAGCCAAAACTCGGGATGCCGCAACTCGAATTTTTATCATTTAATTGATATGGCAGTAACGAACTCTTATATATTATACAGACGTATACAAATGGCGAACGAGGCGAACAAGGAAAAATGTTGGAGCTCCCAGATTTTAGAGAAGCGGTGGCCGCAGGTATGGTAACATACAAATGCAAAAATTTACCAGGTCGGCCATCTACATATAGATCGCCGTGCTCTCAGCTAGTGCGAGCTATAAACTCACCATCCTCTCGGATAGAGCAAACAGCACAGTCTCCACTGTCTCACCGATCACCACAGCTTGGCCTTAAACAAGGAAAAAATCAAAGCACCCTATATCAAGCTTGCGTTTTGATCAGGTAAACCATTTTCCTCATTGGTTTGAGCGAGAGAGTGGAAAACTTCGTGGCAAATTATGCAAAAATCACAAACACAATGCATTTTCCCTAAATGCAACTTACATTTATGTTGCACATCTAATAAAAACTGTTTCTTAGAGTATCATACCAAAAAATAAAATTTGACATGGCAAAACAAAATTGATTCTTTTTACTCAAGTGCCTAAGGGTGCCTTGAGGCACCTATTCAGTTTTTCTCACCTTACAGGTAAAAAAGGTTCTAAGTTCTTTTTAATAGCATTTTTGAGTTAAGAAGGCACAAATCAATTTAGAAAAAAATATTTCATTTAATTTCTTGCGTTATTGTGGAAAGTGGCATTAGAGGGTTAACAGAAACAGGAGCGTTATCAGAACCGGATACTTGATCTGTACGACCAGGTCTGTTAAAAGAACAGCTCCCTGATCTATACAACCAGGTCTTTTAAAAGAACAGCTACCTGATCTGTTTAACAATCAAATCAGATAGCTGATGTGTACAACTAGGTCTATCCATCAAACCATGTTAACCCAGATGTACATATGTGTTTATTGCATATATATGATTATGCTTCGTAAAAAGATCACAGTACATTCATAACCACAAGACTCAAATATTCAGAGCTCCGCTAACAGCTAAATGAGATTAAAATGTATTGAAATGAATCAATGTATTTTAACCCAATTAACCAATAGCCGAAATGCCAGATAAACATTGACTTCAGTAAATTGAACCCCAAAAATCAAAATTTTGTGTTTTAAAACTAAATAACTTAATTGCATCCAATTTTGTTAACATTTTTTTCTTAATCAGATTAAACACCACATAAATCCTTTTAAGAAATTTAAAACTTTTAAAGCCATTCCTTATTTGACAATCTAGAACCACTTGAGAATTGCAATATTCAAATTAATAAAATCTACTGTTTACCCTTTTCATTTATGTAAACAAACCTGAACTAATGCCACCGAAATTTGTCATTGAAATACAAAAGAACATTGCATACTTTTGAGTTGATCATTTCATCTGCATGAAAAAATTATAGCATTAAAAACAGTTTTATCACTAACCATACAATATGTTACATAGATGCTTCAGCCCGTACAAATTTTTGTATCATTAAAACAGTATTATTGCAGCACCAGTCGGACCGTGCGCTGCGATTCGAACAGCCTCTTCGGCTCATTCGAAAATTCGAAGTTCTAACGCAGCGCGCAGCGTTGAGTTCAGTCGGAGATCAAATGCGGAGCGATGAGCACGGGTGTATTTCGTTGCGCTCTGCTCTCGCTTCTATGTATGCGTGTATGTATCTACATGCTCGCCTATGTCAGTATGTGTATGCATGTGAAGTTTTGCAACGTGCAGTTGCCTCACTGACAAGCAGCTAGCGCATGTCAATTTTGTTTTGCCGCGACGAAAGTCTCGAAGATGAAGTCGAGTGACTGTGCGTGCCTTCGACTCTTCGTACCTATGTATATACTGGCAATTTACCGCCACCGAAAATCAAAGTGCGTTGGCTTTACTCGTAATGTGTTGGCGGGTGTGGAAAAGTGCTTGGGTTCAAACCCCGTCTTTTTATACCCGCTACCCATAGGGTAGAAGGGTATTATAACTTTGTGCCGGCAGGAAATGTATGTAACAGGTAGAAGGAGGCATTTCCGACCCTATAAAATATATATATTCTTGATCAGCGTCAACAGCCGAGACGATCTAGCCATGTCCGTCTGTGTGTCTGTCCGTCTGTCGGTTTTGGTATATACAATAACTACTGTAGTAGTTATGATTTCTGAAAATTTGGTTGCGATCAGATAAAAATTGTGGAAGTTATTAAAGAAATACTTTTGTATGGGCAAAAACGCCTACTTACAAGTTGAAATTATAAAATCTTAAAAATAAAAATCTAAGAAGCCTTATTAATCGCAAAGTCGTCAAAGCCAAGTTTGTCAGTCCGTATATGTGGGGTAACGTAAACGAAAACAAATAATTAGATTAGGTGGGGAACATGGAGATTTACAAATAATCTCAAGTCGACTCGGAGGTCATTTGATGACCCCATTGCACTTGCAATGGCCTCCTAGTGGTGTTCCCTGGATACCGATGAAGTAAATTTACTTAATTGGTAACTAATTCGAGCGGCGACAAACAAAAATAACAATTGGCGCGTGCCAATCACTTGTAGTTGCAACAACAACTCTTGCCATGTGTATACACATGCACACGGGCAAGCTACACACGCATACAACCCACCCCAATTCTAGACAGTTTGGCATTTAGAATTAGATAATATTTCTGAAATAAATAATAATTGTTTTTCAGCGACTAATAATATATTTTCTGAAAAATATTGTTTCTATTTTGTAATATTTTAGTTAGTAAAAAATTGAATCAAAAGCTTTAATAAAAAAATAAAGAATTTATAAATGAATATTTAAATTTTTTATTTGTAAAAAATGAAAAAAAATGAAAATATAAATAAAAATGAAAATAAAATATAAATAAAAAAGACGGGATTTGAACCCAATCACTTTTCCACACCCGCCAACACATTACGAGTAAAGCCAACGCACTTTGATTTTCGGTGGCGGTAAATTGCCAGTATATAGGCACGAAGAGTCGAAGGCACGAACAGTCACTCGACTTCATCTTCGAGACTTTCGTCGCGGCAAAACAAAATTGACGTCCGCTAGCTGCTTGTCAGTGAGGCAACTGCACGTTGCAAAACTTCACATGCATACACATACTGACATAGGCGAGCATGTAGATACATACACGCATCCATAGAAGCGAGAGCAGAGCGCAACGAGCTCATCGCTCCGCATTTGATCTGCGACTGAACTCAACGCTGCGCGCTGCGTTAGAACTTCGAATTTTCGAATGAGCCGAAGAGGCTGTTCGAATCGCAGCGCACGGTCCGACTGGGGCTGCAATAATACTGTTTTAATGATACAAAATTTATACGGGCTGAAGCATCTATGTATTGTATGGTTAGTGATAATACTGTTTTTAATGCTATAATTTTTTTCATGCAGATGAAATGATCAACTCAAAAGTATGCAATGTTCTTTTGTATTTCAATGACAAATTTCGGTGGCATTAGTTCAGGTTTGTTTACATAAATGAAAAGGGTAAACAGTAGATTTTATTAATTTGAATATTGCAATTCTCAAGTGGTTCTAGATTGTCAAATAAGGAATGGCTTTAAAAGTTTTAAATTTCTTAAAAGGATTTATGTGGTGTTTAATCTGATTAAGAAAAAAATGTTAAAAAATTGGAAGCAATTAAGTTATTTAGTTATGAAACACAAAATTTAGATTTTTTGGTTAAATTTGCTGAAGTCAATGTTTATCTGGCATTTCGGCTATTGGTTAAAGTACATTGATTCATTTTAATACATTTTAATCTCATTTAGCTGTTAGCGGAGCTCTGACTATTTTAGTCTTGTGGTTATGAATGTGCTGTGATCTTTTTACGAAGCATAATCATATATGTGCAATAAACAGATACATCTGGGTTAACATGGTTTGATGGATAGACCTAGTTGTACACATCAGCTATCTGATTTGATTGTTAAACAGATCAGGTAGCTGTTCTTTTAAAAAGACCTGGTTGTATATATCAGGGAGCTGTTCTTTTTAACAGACCTGGTCGTACAGATCAAGTCTCCGGTTCTGATAACGCTCCTGTTTCTGTTAGCAGACCTGTTTCAATTTCCCATACCCCATTTAAAAATGATGAAATTAAATTTCAAATACATTTATTCACGCAATGTAAAAAGGTGAAAAGTGCTGAAAAAGAAAGCTGAAAAAATTGAATTAAGTATTTGAAGTAATAAAGCTGGAAAAGAAAGCTGAAAAATAAAGCTGAAAATTCCCCAATTTCCTATTCCCCATTTAAAAAATTTTTAAATTTATTTTGTTAATAGAATTTATTGTTTTGCTTATTTTTTATTCAATTACAATTTCAAATTTAATAGAATATCTCCATCATCCAGTTTTGATAGAGTATAATTACCAGTATTTAATTCTTTAATGTGCACATCACTAACTTTATCATAGCGTGCCGGGAGGTAAATAAAATTAATTTCCAATGTTAATTTTATGGAATTAGTATTAAATTTACTAGGAACCCTAGCCGCTCCATAGATTCTGAATTCCTTATTCCTTGGTAGAGCGTGGAAAGGGAGCTTCTTCTTCTCTTTTATTATATTCAAATAATTCGCTGTTGATTGAAACTCGATGTCATCGGAGAGGAATTGGATGTCCTCAGCAAGAGGAGTAATAAGAGGAAGATTAACTTCGGCGAAGTCAATCTCCTTTCCTTGGTACCCTCCTTTGATGGGTTCATCCTGATTATTTGATGTGTGTGTGTCTATGTGTAGTACTGCTGGTGCTATTCAGTGCTGCTACTGTTCCTGCTGTTCAGTGTTGGTCGTGCGTGCTCCTGGTGGTGATAATACTGCTACTGCTGGTGTTGTCGGTGAGTGCTGATGACCGAATGATATTTTCCTTCGAGTGGCTGGCTGATTTTATACTTGTCACTTTCCCCTTCCACTGTTGTTTTGGAAGGTTTTCGTTATCTAAGAACGTTTTCCTTCGATTGGTTGACTTTCTACCTGTTGCTACCTGGTGCTATCCGTAACACTTCTCAAGTGCTAGAGAAGGACAACAGTAGGTGGAATATCAAGTTTCTATACAAATCAAGTTCTTGTGCAAGGAAGTGCTAATTAGGGTCACCTCTCATTAATGTCAATTTAGGGGTAATAAAGATGCAATTTAATTAGGGTTAGCTGTGGAAATGACAAGTGTGGGATTTGTGTGACGAATCGTACGCGACCCGAGACGGGGCGATGAAAGGATCGGGATCGGGGCGTTTCGTCACACAAATCCTTCGGAGTCGGGGTCGGGGTCGAGGTCGCTTGTCCCGAGACGCCCTCGGGGTCGGGGTCGAGATCGCTTATCCCGACACGCCCTCGAGGTCGGGGTCGCATTCGGTCTCGCACTCGGGGTCGCAATCGAAAACGATTCGTAGATCGAGGGCGAAAACGTGCAACGAACACGTGCTACGATACACTCTCGAGGTTGTGTGTCCCGAGACGAGACGGTGAGGGATCGGGGTCGCAGTCGATTCGTAGATCGTACACGAAAACGTGAGACGAAGTCGTCCTACGAAAACGTGATACGCTCTTTAACGAACGTAGCGTATGAACGCGCGAACACCCACCTCGAAAACGTAGGTCGTGGGGCAACGCATCATACTAGATCGAAACGTTACGAAACGAATGGACGGAAACGTGACGCAGCGCCACATCCAAGACGATCGAATACGTGAACGTCTAACACGAATCAACGTTACGAAACGTGACGAAATATGTTCGGAAGCCCAACGCTACCTGAAAAACGATCGAAGGCGCCTTGCACGAGACACATCGCTAGCTGTAAAACGATCGTAGGCGCCACGCTACCTATAAAACGAACGAAGGTATGACGCCCACTTCTCTCGTCAATTCGAATGTAATCGAAATCGGAGCGGAGGAAGGAAGACGTGATGAAGGTTAAAAGGATGGGAACGTGATGTAATTCAGACGAGAGTACAACACCATTTCCAAGACACTTGAAGATAAAATAGAAAATCTGAAAGAAAAACCGAATAGTGCTGTAAAAATTCCATTTCCCTTAAAGATATAGTATTCGTCTTCTTCTGTATCTAACATAATTTTATTTCCAAATTCATTGTTTAAAATCGATTCTCTAAACTAACATACATTTTTATAATTTTTTTTGTTTTTTGTGAGCGAACAGTATAGAAATGACAGGCACATGTATCGACTCCATCCTCCACATCGTTATGAGCCCAACAGCAGGATGCGAAATGTTGACCATGAACATTAGAAACCAATGGTCCATCACATATTCTATTATTAAAATATTTCAATGATTCTGATAAATATTCCATGTGATCAGGAAAAATTTTATCGTTAAACATTTTCATAAAATTATTTATTTCAGTTATAAGTTGTTGTATCGAAATATGAGTTGTGGAGTTGGTCTTGTTTTCAATCAATATCATTTTAAATTTCTTTCGATCCGTTGACGTCTACTCGTAATGATTTCCAAAAGGTGAATGAAGAAATATTTTGAGAAAAATTATACGATACGTTGAACTAATCCGGTCAGTGGGTTATATTCAACTAGACGATCGTGAATGAGAAGGCAATATACCTTTGTATTCAACTCACTTGGTACTCTTAATTCAGTTGAAATTTTAACATCAATTGGCCCTGATTTGACCGACTCGTTTCGATATGAAAGATCAACAACAACAATAGGAGCCTTTGACTTGAAGTCTAGTGGTGATAAAAGTGGACGAGGCTCACGGTTGTAGTAACTCTCTTGGAATTTCACGTACATATCATACAAGGCAGCAAACCGATTTTCATTGAATTTTACATTTAAATCTTCATATGGATAGACTTCAGAATTTAAATACACTTTTGCATTTCTCAAATTGTTTGTAATTAGATTGCCATTTAATGTAAACGCAATAACTGCAAACCGTGGACGTTTGCATTTATCTATTTGCAGCTAGCTTAACGTTCCATACATGATGAGTCCCCTGTACCAACGAGGGATTTATATAACAATCCCAGCTGCGGAATGAAAGTGGAAGTGTAGCTCCACTTTTGACTACATTGAACATTTTAATTTTAGTAGTATCGCTTGGAACAATGTGGGGTACTTTCCAACTAATGTTCTGTATAGCAATTTTATATTCAACACCTCCGACCGTTTTTCAAACATATCTTTCATATTTTTAGCTAGCAAGAGAATGAGTTCATGTTTACAATTTAATATAACTTTTTTATGATCTTCAGCGAATCCCATTAGCATTTTTAGTGGTATTGAAAAGCTGAAATGACCGGCATTACGATAACATAGAGACTCCTGTCGACCAATGGAAAGAAAGTTTTTCAGAGTAGATGTGATTCCAGTAAACCGTGTTCTCTCCAGTTCGCATCCGTTCAATTCATATCTTATTTCATCCAAAAATAGGCCATGCAATTATTTTTAAGCAAGCCGGCAACATCATTTGTTGTACTTGTGCCCGAATTTTGGTTAGTAATTTTACTAAGTGTCCCTTCAAAGTGGAGGAAACTTTCAGACGGAAACACATACAAATCTTGGTTTTGTATTGTAATACGAACTTCATCATTTGTTTTGAAGTTCTGCTGATATGGGTAATAAGTGTGATATTCTTTTTCGTGATACTCTCATCATTGTGAGGTTTATCTTGCACAAAAAAAATTTCATTCATTTGAAATGGAGATAGTAATTTTAATGAATATTAAAACCAAGTGATTTTAAAATCAGTTTATTTTTTAATGATACCGCAAGTCGTGGATATGATGGTCCTCGAGATGATAATGATGATGGTGTTTTCACTTCACCTTTACATTTAGTAATGGGAGTTGTAAGGTGATGTAACGACCTTTTATTATAAATAATCATTCTGTTGCTCGTAAATGAAGACGAATTGATATAGTTTCCCCTCGAAAATTGATTAATTCCCCCTCCTGATCAGTTATCCGTACTTCGAGCGTGCTTATTTCTCTAGTGTTGATAGGTAAATAAATCAAGTTTCGTGGTGTAATACTCATTTTATATCCCGGAGGAACATTGATTCCAAATTCATGAAGCACATGATTTGGTCTATTACCTACATGTGAGCCACTGATAATGTTGCATTCCACTCTAATTGTATTTACTTTTAAAATGTTTACAGGGTTATCTGAGACATAAATTTCAGTATTGTGCGGTTTTAGAATACGTGCACCAAATCCAAATAGCTTTCCAATACTTCGTTCACGATTAAAATATACTGTTTCTTTTTTAGTGGTAACTTGAACTTTCAGCGTATTATTGTTGGTTTCTATTTTTAACACATCATAAGAACCATACCCCTTTAGGACATCAATAATATATGTTGCAATCTCTTCGAGTTCATACGATCCAACAGGTATTTCTATACATTTATTTCCAATATGAAATAGATTGTTCCCTCTATCTACGTTTGGTATAGAATTGTATGTGTGAAAGTCAATGAGAGCACACTCATAATTTCTATTTAATTCAATTTGTGGGAAAAAATTTTCGGTTATAACTGATGTGTTTCCATTTAATGCAAATGTTAGTGATGTAGACATTTTGAAGTCTGAGTTTGGACTGTTGTTTAATCATCATATCATTAGTTTTATATTCATATTTTTAAAGTATAATGAATTGATCAAAGCCTTTTCTGTATCGCCCATTTTTCATATCATCATCTTTAGAGATTAGTAGAAATCCAAATTTCTGCTCCCAGCATTTTCGTGAAATTTCCATAAATGATTCATAGTCCATGTCACTGTTTACGTGATCTCGATATATATGACGCATGTTCAAATCATCTTGTTTAAACATTATAATAAAATTAGCATTGTCACGTATTAAATGCTTCGGGATATGTGTGTATGTTTGACATAAATAGAATGAATAAATATTCTTATGTCTTCCCATACAAAAATAGTTTCGGATATTATCCTGCTTTTCACATGCCACATCATCGAATATCATAATGGAATTATTTTTAGCTTCGTGCGGTGATAACACTGCATCGTTGCCGGAGAATGTAAAATATCCCATTCCTTGAATTGGTTTGATAAGTTTTTCCAAATATTCATATTTGGGTTGGTATAAACTCTTTGAAAATACATAAATATTTTCAAATTTGAGACCATTGGGACTCTCTATAAGACTAAGCATCACATTGGTTTTCCACAATTTGATGGTCCAACAATTAATGCTCTAATTGTATTGGGTAGCAAAACACTATGTCGAGGTTGTTGATTATTCTCTCCATGTCCACCACCCTCAATGTTTCGTACTAGTATGCTTTTCTTATGTCTTAAAAAACGCATGTTAGTGAGAGAAGTACTTCATTCAATGGGAAACGTTTGTTGATTGAGGTTGTTATAAAATGGCCAAACGTTTTTATAATTTAATTAGGTCAAAATCAAAATTCAAACAGGGTAGTGGTCTTGTAAACAATATAATAGACTCTCTACCTTTTAAGGCTCATATACCTGGATACAATTACTGTGGACCTGGAACAAAGTTAGAGAAACGATTAGCACGTGGTGATCGTGGAATTAATAGTTTGGATGAAGCGTGTAGAGAGCATGATATTGCATATTCAAACAGTAAAGAGTTGAGTGAACGTCATAAAGCTGACTCAGTTTTAATTGAAAAGGCTTGGAATCGTGTAAAAGCGTTAGATAGTAGTATTAGAGAGAGAGCAGCAGCATACTTTGTAACAAACATGATGAAGACGAAGAACAAATTTGGAATGGGATCAAATCAGGAGAGAAAGAAAAGAGTGAAAAGATCATTGACTACAATAATCAAAAAGGCTACAAAGGAATTGAAAAAGAATAAACCGCTTGATATCTTGAGTGCAATAAAAGTTGCACGTAAAGCAGTATCGAACTCGATGGGATGTAGGAAAAATGTTGTTATTCCACGTATTATAAATGTAACCAAGATAGGTGGGTTCTTACCACTTGTCCCAATTTTAACAGCTCTGGGCGCTGTGGGTAGTTTGGCGTCAGGTAGTGCAGCAATAGTAAAATCTATTAACAATGCAAAAGATGGCTAAACAACATCTAGAGGAAAACAAGAGGCATAATAAAAAAATGGAAACGGTTGCATTGGGAGCTGGCTTGTATTTACAACCATACAAAAATGGATATGGTATATCATTTGCTAGAAATAATCAAAGTCAAAAACGCATTCAAAAAACTAATAGGTAAGCTACCCAAGAGAGCATTATCAAACTTTCATATAATGAAGTTTGCCTTTAGAAAAGATTCCTCATTTTCGAGGTGTTTATATGAAGGATCAATTACCCAAATTTCCACATCATTTCGAGTGTGGAATAATAAATTTAGCAGACTCAATATCGAATGGAACGCATTGGGTAGCATATTACAAGAGAGGATCAGATTCTTATTATTTCGATCGTTTTGGGAATTTACAGCCACCATTAGAAGTAGTCAGATATTTAGGAAAAAACATTAAGTACAATTATGAACGTTTTCCAAATTATTATTTTGATAGTTTTGGGAATTTACAACCACCATTAGAAGTAGTCAAATATTTAGGAAAAACATTAAGTATAATTATGAACGTTTACAAAATTTTAGGACTGTAAACTGTGGACATTTGTGTTTAGAATTGAAGGGTAGGGAGACAGTTATCAGTGGGTTGGTTGTCCTTCTCTAGCACTTGAGAAGTGCTACGGGTAGCACCAGGTAGCAACAGGTAGAAAGTCAACCAATCGAAGGAAAACGTTCTTAGATAACGAAAACCTTCCAAAACAACAGTGGAAGGGGAAAGTGACAAGTATAAAATCAGCCTCGAACTCGAAGGAAAATATCATTCGGTCATCAGCACTCACCAACAACACCAGCAGTAGCAGTATCATCACCACCAGGGGCACGCACGACCAACACTGAACAGCAGGAGCAGTAGCAGCACTGAATAGCACCAGCGGTACTACACATAGACACACACACACATCAAATAATCAGGATGAACCCATCAAAGGAGGGTACCAAGGGAGAGGAGATTGACTTCATCGAAGTTAATCTTCCTCTTATTACTCCTCTTGCTGAGGACATCCATTCCTCTCCGATGACATCGAGTTTCAATCAACAGCGAATTATTTGAATAGAATAAAGGAGAAGAAGAAGCTCCTTTCCACGCTCTACCAAGGAATAAGAAATCTATGGAGCGGCTAGGGTTCCTAGTAAATTTAATACTAATTCCATAAAATTAACATTGGAAATGAATTTTATTTACCTCCCGGCACGCTATGATAAAGTTAGTGATGTGCACATTAAAGAATTAAATACTGGTAATTATACTCTATCAAAACTCGATGATGGAGATATTTTATTAAATTTGAAATTGTAATTGAATAAAAATAAGCAAAACAATAAATTCTATTAACAAAATAAATTTAAAATTTTTGTAAATGGGAAATTGGGGAATTTTCAGCTTTTTCCAGCTTTATTACTTCAAATACTTAATTCAAATAAATGTTATTGAAATTTAAATTCAAGAAATTTTCATTAGGGAATGGTAAATTGGGGAATTTTTCAGCTTTCTTTTCAGCACTTTTCACCTTTTACATTGCGTGAATAAATGTATTTGAAATTTAATTTCATCATTTTTAAATGGGGTATGGGAAATTGAAACAGGTCTGTTAACCCTCTAAGCCCCAAGAGTGCCTTGAGGCACTCATTACATTATTTACAATTTTAAAAATAATAAACGCTATTTTTACGTTTAAATATTTTTAGCCGTTAAGAATAGATGTTCAATTATGTATAGAAGCTTTGAAAGCTCTCAGAAGCTTTTAACGGTACTTTTGTTTATACTTGCACAGAACGTGTGTTTCGCCGCGTGTGAAATTTGAGCTGCAGTGAAGTGGGATTTCTTTTGAATATAAAAGTTAAAATATAAAACTAAACCAAACCATTAATTTTTTACTGAGATGTAAGTTAATTTAGTATTAAAATAATATTACAGATATGCAAATATGTAATTGGTATGCATTGTATCAGTGAAATAGAGATAAGTGCCTTGAGGCATCTTTTGAGGCAGTAAGCAAACTTTTGTTCCAAGTAGCTATTTCACAATTATTTGCAATCTGCAGTGGCTTAAAGAGGTTTTTCTTAATAAAAATTCTTAAATTAGAAAATATGGCAAATCGAAAGCGCTTCAAGTTATTCGACTTGACAGATGATCAGTTAATGGAATTATTTGAGTCAGTCCCGTCAGATGAGGAGGTCTCAAATATTTCTAGTGACGACGAGGACAATGATTTAAATGTGGTGGAAGCTCTAAACGCTGCATTAGAGGAAGCCGATTCTGTCTCTTTATAGTTGGCAATAAGGAAAATGTTTTAAATAGTGCCCAGGATCCTAAGTCTACTGGAAAGGCTACAAAACGTCCTCGATCGCCATTGCCAACTATAGAAGATTCGGGATGCGAATATTTACCAAATTCTGGAGGATTTAATGCTGCTGGTAAACAAATATAACTGAGATTTTTTATATAAGTGATTAATAATTTATATATGGGTAGGTCTTGAATCGATTACAAAGGAACCCACTAAGATTCTCTGGAGGGAGCAATCGATGCAGTTGCATGTAAACTGTATAGCCTTTCGTGGAGATTCCTCGCTTACAGAAGAAATTGAGGGGCTGGAAACTCCATTTGAGATATTTTTCTACTTTTTTGATGGAGAAATTATGAAATTGATTGTCGAGGACACAATGCGCGCAGCTTTAACTGATAACATTTCAAATAATTTCAAAATTACCATCGATGACATTCATCATTACATCGGCATTCTAATTTACATGTCGATTTACCGCTATCCGAATTTGAGGAGTTATTGGGGACAAAATGCGTTCGGACCCATTCAAAATTGCATGACCCGACACAGATTTGAGACAATTAAAAAGTACTTATCGCTGTGTGATGAGAGCCAGCGCATTAAAAAGGGTCAACCAGGCTACGATCCATTGTTTCGTACGCGAAAACTAGTTGATTACTTGAATCAACGGTTCGACTCGGTGCCCAAACAAGCCCGCCTTTGTGTTGATGAACAAATGTGCAGCACAAAAATGAAGCACCACTTGCGCCAATACATGCCAAATAAGCCACACAAGTGGGGTATCAAACTATTTGTACTATGCGATTCGTTTGGCTACGCATACCGCTTTGAAGTATACAGCGGTGCAGGAGATAATGTGATCTTGCCTGGTCACCCAGATCTTGGTGCTTCGGCTAACATTGTTGTCCGTCTGACACAAAGCGTTCAAAGTTTTAAAAATCATATTATTTACTTTGACAATTTTTATACCTCACTGCCTCTGATGGTGTATCTACGTGCGAAAGGTATTTACAGTCTTGGCACGATTCGAGCAAATCGTATCCCCAATTGTAAGTTACCGAACGAAGGGACCATCAACAAATTGCCAAGAGGTTCTATGATTGAGTACGTAGGTTGCTCATATGGAATTGAACTAACAAATGTTCTGTGGAAAGACAGCAAAGCCGTTCGTTTCTTGTCATCATATGTGGGTGTTAAACCATTTGCAAGGAAGGATCCGCGTCAAGGAACATCAAAAATTCCACGGTTCGACAGAAAATCTAAAAAATACGTTGAAATTGATTGCCCTCAAATTGTTAAGGAGTATAATGCTCACATGGGCGGCGTAGACCTTATGGATGGTTTAATGGGCCGTTACCATATTAGAGCCAAAACTCGGGATGCCGCAACTCGAATTTTTTATCATTTAATTGATATGGCAGTAACGAACTCTTATATATTATACAGACGTATACAAATGGCGAACGAGGCGAACAAGGAAAAAATGTTGGAGCTCCCAGATTTTAGAGAAGCGGTGGCCGCAGGTATGGTAACATACAAATGCAAAAATTTACCAGGTCGGCCATCTACATATAGATCGCCGTGCTCTCAGCTAGTGCGAGCTATAAACTCACCATCCTCTCGGATAGAGCAAACAGCACAGTCTCCACTGTCTCACCGATCACCACAGCTTGGCCTTAAACAAGGAAAAAAATCAAAGCACCCTATATCAAGCTTGCGTTTTGATCAGGTAAACCATTTTCCTCATTGGTTTGAGCGAGAGAGTGGAAAACTTCGTGGCAAATTATGCAAAAAATCACAAACACAATGCATTTTCCCTAAATGCAACTTACATTTATGTTGCACATCTAATAAAAACTGTTTCTTAGAGTATCATACCAAAAAATAAAATTTGACATGGCAAAACAAAATTGATTCTTTTTACTCTCAAGTGCCTAAGGGTGCCTTGAGGCACCTATTCAGTTTTTCTCACCTTACAGGTAAAAAAAAGGTTCTAAGTTCTTTTTAATAGCATTTTTGAGTTAAGAAGGCACAAATCAATTTAGAAAAAAATATTTCATTTAATTTCTTGCGTTATTGTGGAAAGTGGCATTAGAGGGTTAACAGAAACAGGAGCGTTATCAGAACCGGATACTTGATCTGTACGACCAGGTCTGTTAAAAAGAACAGCTCCCTGATCTATACAACCAGGTCTTTTTAAAAGAACAGCTACCTGATCTGTTTAACAATCAAATCAGATAGCTGATGTGTACAACTAGGTCTATCCATCAAACCATGTTAACCCAGATGTACATATGTGTTTTATTGCATATATATGATTATGCTTCGTAAAAAGATCACAGTACATTCATAACCACAAGACTCAAATATTCAGAGCTCCGCTAACAGCTAAATGAGATTAAAATGTATTGAAATGAATCAATGTATTTTAACCCAATTAACCAATAGCCGAAATGCCAGATAAACATTGACTTCAGTAAATTGAACCCCAAAATCAAAATTTTGTGTTTTAAAACTAAATAACTTAATTGCATCCAATTTTGTTAACATTTTTTCTTAATCAGATTAAACACCACATAAATCCTTTTAAGAAATTTAAAACTTTTTAAAGCCATTCCTTATTTGACAATCTAGAACCACTTGAGAATTGCAATATTCAAATTAATAAAATCTACTGTTTACCCTTTTCATTTATGTAAACAAACCTGAACTAATGCCACCGAAATTTGTCATTGAAATACAAAAGAACATTGCATACTTTTGAGTTGATCATTTCATCTGCATGAAAAATTATAGCATTAAAAACAGTTTTATCACTAACCATACAATATGTTACATAGATGCTTCAGCCCGTACAAATTTTTGTATCATTAAAAACAGTATTATTGCAGCACCAGTCGGACCGTGCGCTGCGATTCGAACAGCCTCTTCGGCTCATTCGAAAATTCGAAGTTCTAACGCAGCGCGCAGCGTTGAGTTCAGTCGGAGATCAAATGCGGAGCGATGAGCACGGGTGTATTTCGTTGCGCTCTGCTCTCGCTTCTATGTATGCGTGTATGTATCTACATGCTCGCCTATGTCAGTATGTGTATGCATGTGAAGTTTTGCAACGTGCAGTTGCCTCACTGACAAGCAGCTAGCGCATGTCAATTTTGTTTTGCCGCGACGAAAGTCTCGAAGATGAAGTCAGTGACTGTGCGTGCCTTCGACTCTTCGTACCTATGTATATACTGGCAATTTACCGCCACCGAAAATCAAAGTGCGTTGGCTTTACTCGTAATGTGTTGGCGGGTGTGGAAAAGTGCTTGGGTTCAAACCCCGTCTTTTTATACCCGCTACCCATAGGGTAGAAGGGTATTATAACTTTGTGCCGGCAGGAAATGTATGTAACAGGTAGAAGGAGGCATTTCCGACCCTATAAAATATATATATTCTTGATCAGCGTCAACAGCCGAGACGATCTAGCCATGTCCGTCTGTGTGTCTGTCCGTCTGTCGGTTTTGGTATATACAATAACTACTGTAGTAGTTATGATTTCTGAAAATTTGGTTGCGATCAGATAAAAATTGTGGAAGTTATTAAAGAAATACTTTTGTATGGGCAAAAACGCCTACTTACAAGCTGAACTTATAAAATCTTAAAAATAAAAATCTAAGAAGCCTTATTAATCGCAAAGTCGTCAAAGCCAAGTTTGTCAGTCCGTATATGTGGGGTAACGTAAACGAAAACAAATAATTAGATTAGGTGGGGAACATGGAGATTTACAAATAATCTCAAGTCGACTCGGAGGTCATTTGATGACCCCATTGCACTTGCAATGGCCTCTAGTGGTGTTCCCTGGATACCGATGAAGTAAATTTACTTAATTGGTAACTAATTCGAGCGGCGACAAACAAAATAACAATTGGCGCGTGCCAATCACTTGTAGTTGCAACAACAACTCTTGCAATGTGTATACACATGCACACGGGCAAGCTACACACGCATACAACCCACCCCAATTCTAGACAGTTTGGCATTTAGAATTAGATAATATTTCTGAAATAAATAATAATTGTTTTTCAGCGACTAATAATATATTTTCTGAAAAAATATTGTTTCTATTTTGTAATATTTTAGTTAGTAAAAAATTGAATCAAAAGCTTTAATAAAAAAATAAAGAATTTATAAATGAATATTTAAATTTTTTATTTGTAAAAAATGAAAAAAAATGAAAATATAAATAAAAAATGAAAATAAAATATAAATAAAAAAAGACGGGATTTGAACCCAATCACTTTTCCACACCCGCCAACACATTACGAGTAAAGCCAACGCACTTTGATTTTCGGTGGCGGTAAATTGCCAGTATATAGGCACGAAGAGTCGAAGGCACGAACAGTCACTCGACTTCATCTTCGAGACTTTCGTCGCGGCAAAACAAAATTGACGTCCGCTAGCTGCTTGTCAGTGAGGCAACTGCACGTTGCAAAACTTCACATGCATACACATACTGACATAGGCGAGCATGTAGATACATACACGCATCCATAGAAGCGAGAGCAGAGCGCAACGAGCTCATCGCTCCGCATTTGATCTGCGACTGAACTCAACGCTGCGCGCTGCGTTAGAACTTCGAATTTTCGAATGAGCCGAAGAGGCTGTTCGAATCGCAGCGCACGGTCCGACTGGGGCTGCAATAATACTGTTTTTAATGATACAAAAATTTATACGGGCTGAAGCATCTATGTATTGTATGGTTAGTGATAATACTGTTTTTAATGCTATAATTTTTTTCATGCAGATGAAATGATCAACTCAAAAGTATGCAATGTTCTTTTGTATTTCAATGACAAATTTCGGTGGCATTAGTTCAGGTTTGTTTACATAAATGAAAAGGGTAAACAGTAGATTTTATTAATTTGAATATTGCAATTCTCAAGTGGTTCTAGATTGTCAAATAAGGAATGGCTTTAAAAGTTTTAAATTTCTTAAAAGGATTTATGTGGTGTTTAATCTGATTAAGAAAAAAATGTTAAAAAAAATTGGAAGCAATTAAGTTATTTAGTTATGAAACACAAAATTTAGATTTTTTGGTTAAATTTGCTGAAGTCAATGTTTATCTGGCATTTCGGCTATTGGTTAAAGTACATTGATTCATTTTAATACATTTTAATCTCATTTAGCTGTTAGCGGAGCTCTGACTATTTTAGTCTTGTGGTTATGAATGTGCTGTGATCTTTTACGAAGCATAATCATATATGTGCAATAAACAGATACATCTGGGTTAACATGGTTTGATGGATAGACCTAGTTGTACACATCAGCTATCTGATTTGATTGTTAAACAGATCAGGTAGCTGTTCTTTTAAAAAGACCTGGTTGTATATATCAGGGAGCTGTTCTTTTTAACAGACCTGGTCGTACAGATCAAGTCTCCGGTTCTGATAACGCTCCTGTTTCTGTTAGCAGACCTGTTTCAATTTCCCATACCCCATTTAAAAATGATGAAATTAAATTTCAAATACATTTATTCACGCAATGTAAAAGGTGAAAAGTGCTGAAAAAGAAAGCTGAAAAAATTGAATTAAGTATTTGAAGTAATAAAGCTGGAAAAGAAAGCTGAAAAATAAAGCTGAAAATTCCCCAATTTCCTATTCCCCATTTAAAAAATTTTTAAATTTATTTTGTTAATAGAATTTATTGTTTTGCTTATTTTTTATTCAATTACAATTTCAAATTTAATAGAATATCTCCATCATCCAGTTTTGATAGAGTATAATTACCAGTATTTAATTCTTTAATGTGCACATCACTAACTTTATCATAGCGTGCCGGGAGGTAAATAAAATTAATTTCCAATGTTAATTTTATGGAATTAGTATTAAATTTACTAGGAACCCTAGCCGATCCATAGATTCTGAATTCCTTATTCCTTGGTAGAGCGTGGAAAGGGAGCTTCTTCTTCTCTTTTATTATATTCAAATAATTCGCTGTTGATTGAAACTCGATGTCATCGGAGAGGAATTGGATGTCCTCAGCAAGAGGAGTAATAAGAGGAAGATTAACTTCGGCGAAGTCAATCTCCTTTCCCTTGGTACCCTCCTTTGATGGGTTCATCCTGATTATTTGATGTGTGTGTGTCTATGTGTAGTACTGCTGGTGCTATTCAGTGCTGCTACTGTTCCTGCTGTTCAGTGTTGGTCGTGCGTGCTCCTGGTGGTGATAATACTGCTACTGCTGGTGTTGTCGGTGAGTGCTGATGACCGAATGATATTTTCCTTCGAGTGGCTGGCTGATTTTATACTTGTCACTTTCCCCTTCCACTGTTGTTTTGGAAGGTTTTCGTTATCTAAGAACGTTTTCCTTCGATTGGTTGACTTTCTACCTGTTGCTACCTGGTGCTATCCGTAACACTTCTCAAGTGCTAGAGAAGGACAACAGTAGGTGGAATATCAAGTTTCTATACAAATCAAGTTCTTGTGCAAGGAAGTGCTAATTAGGGTCACCTCTCATTAATGTCAATTTAGGGGTAATAAAGATGCAATTTAATTAGGGTTAGCTGTGGAAATGACAAGTGTGGGATTTGTGTGACGAATCGTACGCGACCCGAGACGGGGCGATGAAAGGATCGGGATCGGGGGCGTTTCGTCACACAAATCCTTCGGAGTCGGGGTCGGGGTCGAGGTCGCTTGTCCCGAGACGCCCTCGGGGTCGGGGTCGAGATCGCTTATCCCGACACGCCCTCGAGGTCGGGGTCGCATTCGGTCTCGCACTCGGGGTCGCAATCGAAAACGATTCGTAGATCGAGGGCGAAAACGTGCAACGAACACGTGCTACGATACACTCTCGAGGTTGTGTGTCCCGAGACGAGACGGTGAGGGGATCGGGGTCGCAGTCGATTCGTAGATCGTACACGAAAACGTGAGACGAAGTCGTCCTACGAAAACGTGATACGCTCTTTAACGAACGTAGCGTATGAACGCGCGAACACCCACCTCGAAAACGTAGGTCGTGGGGCAACGCATCATACTAGATCGAAACGTTACGAAACGAATGGACGGAAACGTGACGCAGCGCCACATCCAAGACGATCGAATACGTGAACGTCTAACACGAATCAACGTTACGAAACGTGACGAAATATGTTCGGAAGCCCAACGCTACCTGAAAAACGATCGAAGGCGCCTTGCACGAGACACATCGCTAGCTGTAAAACGATCGTAGGCGCCACGCTACCTATAAAACGAACGAAGGTATGACGCCCACTTCTCTCGTCAATTCGAATGTAATCGAAATCGGAGCGGAGGAAGGAAGACGTGATGAAGGTTAAAAAGGATGGGAACGTGATGTAATTCAGACGAGAGTACAACACCATTTCCAAGACACTTGAAGATAAAATAGAAAATCTGAAAGAAAAACCGAATAGTGCTGTAAAAATTCCATTTCCCTTAAAGATATAGTATTCGTCTTCTTCTGTATCTAACATAATTTTATTTCCAAATTCATTGTTTAAAATCGATTCTCTAAACTAACATACATTTTTATAATTTTTTGTTTTTTGTGAGCGAACAGTATAGAAATGACAGGCACATGTATCGACTCCATCCTCCACATCGTTATGAGCCCAACAGCAGGATGCGAAATGTTGACCATGAACATTAGAAACCAATGGTCCATCACATATTCTATTATTAAAATATTTCAATGATTCTGATAAATATTCCATGTGATCAGGAAAAATTTTATCGTTAAACATTTTCATAAAATTATTTATTCCAGTTATAAGTTGTTGTATCGAAATATGAGTTGTGGAGTTGGTCTTGTTTTCAATCAATATCATTTTAAATTTCTTTCGATCCGTTGACGTCTACTCGTAATGATTTCCAAAAGGTGAATGAAGAAATATTTTGAGAAAAAATTATACGATACGTTGAACTAATCCGGTCAGTGGGTTATATTCAACTAGACGATCGTGAATGAGAAGGCAATATACCTTTGTATTCAACTCACTTGGTACTCTTAATTCAGTTGAAATTTTAACATCAATTGGCCCTGATTTGACCGACTCGTTTCGATATGAAAGATCAACAACAACAATAGGAGCCTTTGACTTGAAGTCTAGTGGTGATAAAAGTGGACGAGGCTCACGGTTGTAGTAACTCTCTTGGAATTTCACGTACATATCATACAAGGCAGCAAACCGATTTTCATTGAATTTTACATTTAAATCTTCATATGGATAGACTTCAGAATTTAAATACACTTTTGCATTTCTCAAATTGTTTGTAATTAGATTGCCATTTAATGTAAACGCAATAACTGCAAACCGTGGACGTTTGCATTTATCTATTTGCAGCTAGCTTAACGTTCCATACATGATGAGTCCCTGTACCAACGAGGATTTATATAACAATCCCAGCTGCGGAATGAAAGTGGAAGTGTAGCTCCACTTTTGACTACATTGAACATTTTAATTTTAGTAGTATCGCTTGGAACAATGTGGGGTACTTTCCAACTAATGTTCTGTATAGCAATTTTATATTCAACACCTCCGACCGTTTTTCAAACATATCTTTCATATTTTTAGCTAGCAAGAGAATGAGTTCATGTTTACAATTTAATATAACTTTTTTATGATCTTCAGCGAATCCCATTAGCATTTTTAGTGGTATTGAAAAGCTGAAATGACCGGCATTACGATAACATAGAGACTCCTGTCGACCAATGGAAAGAAAGTTTTTCAGAGTAGATGTGATTCCAGTAAACCGTGTTCTCTCCAGTTCGCATCCGTTCAATTCATATCTTATTTCATCCAAAAATAGGCCATGCAATTATTTTTAAGCAAGCCGGCAACATCATTTGTTGTACTTGTGCCCGAATTTTGGTTAGTAATTTTACTAAGTGTCCCTTCAAAGTGGAGGAAACTTTCAGACGGAAACACATACAAATCTTGGTTTTAGATTGTAATACGAACTTCATCATTTGTTTTGAAGTTCTGCTGATATGGGTAATAAGTGTGATATTCTTTTTCGTGATACTCTCATCATTGTGAGGTTTATCTTGCACAAAAAATTTCATTCATTTGAAATGGAGATAGTAATTTTAATGAATATTAAAACCAAGTGATTTTAAAATCAGTTTATTTTTTAATGATACCGCAAGTCGTGGATATGATGGTCCTCGAGATGATAATGATGATGGTGTTTTCACTTCACCTTTACATTTAGTAATGGGAGTTGTAAGGTGATGTAACGACCTTTTATTATAAATAATCATTCTGTTGCTCGTAAATGAAGACGAATTGATATAGTTTCCCTCGAAAATTGATTAATTCCCTCCTGATCAGTTATCCGTACTTCGAGCGTGCTTATTTCTCTAGTGTTGATAGGTAAATAAATCAAGTTTCGTGGTGTAATACTCATTTTATATCCCGGAGGAACATTGATTCCAAATTCATGAAGCACATGATTTGGTCTATTACCTACATGTGAGCCACTGATAATGTTGCATTCCACTCTAATTGTATTTACTTTTAAAATGTTTACAGGGTTATCTGAGACATAAATTTCAGTATTGTGCGGTTTTAGAATACGTGCACCAAATCCAAATAGCTTTCCAATACTTCGTTCACGTTTAAAATATACTGTTTCTTTTTTAGTGGTAACTTGAACTTTCAGCGTATTATTGTTGGTTTCTATTTTAAACACATCATAAGAACCATACCCCTTTAGGACATCAATAATATATGTTGCAATCTCTTCGAGTTCATACGATCCAACAGGTATTTCTATACATTTATTTCCAATATGAAATAGATTGTTCCCTCTATCTACGTTTGGTATAGAATTGTATGTGTGAAAGTCAATGAGAGCACACTCATAATTTCTATTTAATTCAATTTGTGGGAAAAATTTTCGGTTATAACTGATGTGTTTCCATTTAATGCAAATGTTAGTGATGTAGACATTTTGAAGTCTGAGTTTGGACTGTTGTTTAATCATCATATCATTAGTTTTATATTCATATTTTTAAAGTATAATGAATTGATCAAAGCCTTTTCTGTATCGCCCATTTTTCATATCATCATCTTTAGAGATTAGTAGAAATCCAAATTTCTGCTCCCAGCATTTTCGTGAAATTTCCATAAATGATTCATAGTCCATGTCACTGTTTACGTGATCTCGATATATATGACGCATGTTCAAATCATCTTGTTTAAACATTATAATAAAATTAGCATTGTCACGTATTAAATGCTTCGGGATATGTGTGTATGTTTGACATAAATAGAATGAATAAATATTCTTATGTCTTCCCATACAAAAATAGTTTCGGATATTATCCTGCTTTTCACATGCCACATCATCGAATATCATAATGGAATTATTTTTAGCTTCGTACTGCATCGTTGCCGGAGAATGTAAAATATCCCATTCCTTGAATTGGTTTGATAAGTTTTTCCAAATATTCATATTTGGGTTGGTATAAACTCTTTGAAAATACATAAATATTTTCAAATTTGAGACCATTGGGACTCTCTATAAGACTAAGCATCACATTGGTTTTTCCACAATTTGATGGTCCAACAATTAATGCTCTAATTGTATTGGGTAGCAAAACACTATGTCGAGGTTGTTGATTATTCTCTCCATGTCCACCACCCTCAATGTTTCGTACTAGTATGCTTTTCTTATGTCTTAAAAAACGCATGTTAGTGAGAGAAGTACTTCATTCAATGGGAAACGTTTGTTGATTGAGGTTGTTATAAAATGGCCAAACGTTTTATAATTTAATTAGGTCAAAATCAAAATTCAAACAGGGTAGTGGTCTTGTAAACAATATAATAGACTCTCTACCTTTTAAGGCTCATATACCTGGATACAATTACTGTGGACCTGGAACAAAGTTAGAGAAACGATTAGCACGTGGTGATCGTGGAATTAATAGTTTGATGAAGCGTGTAGAGAGCATGATATTGCATATTCAAACAGTAAAGAGTTGAGTGAACGTCATAAAGCTGACTCAGTTTTAATTGAAAAGGCTTGGAATCGTGTAAAAGCGTTAGATAGTAGTATTAGAGAGAGAGCAGCAGCATACTTTGTAACAAACATGATGAAGACGAAGAACAAATTTGGAATGGGATCAAATCAGGAGAGAAAGAAAAGAGTGAAAAGATCATTGACTACAATAATCAAAAAGGCTACAAAGGAATTGAAAAAGAATAAACCGCTTGATATCTTGAGTGCAATAAAAGTTGCACGTAAAGCAGTATCGAACTCGATGGGATGTAGGAAAATGTTGTTATTCCACGTATTATAAATGTAACCAAGATAGGTGGGTTCTTACCACTTGTCCCAATTTTAACAGCTCTGGGCGCTGTGGGTAGTTTGGCGTCAGGTAGTGCAGCAATAGTAAAATCTATTAACAATGCAAAAGATGGCTAAACAACATCTAGAGGAAAACAAGAGGCATAATAAAAAAATGGAAACGGTTGCATTGGGAGCTGGCTTGCTAGAAATAATCAAAGTCAAAAACGCATTCAAAAAAACTAATAGGTAAGCTACCCAAGAGAGCATTATCAAACTTTCATATAATGAAGTTTGCCTTTAGAAAGATTCCTCATTTTCGAGGTGTTTATATGAAGGATCAATTACCCAAATTTCCACATCATTTCGAGTGTGGAATAATAAATTTAGCAGACTCAATATCGAATGGAACGCATTGGGTAGCATATTACAAGAGAGGATCAGATTCTTATTATTTCGATCGTTTTGGGAATTTACAGCCACCATTAGAAGTAGTCAGATATTTAGGAAAAAACATTAAGTACAATTATGAACGTTTTCCAAATTTTGGGACTGTAAACTGTGGACATTTGTGTTTAGAATTTTTAATGTGGCGTATGTCGGTTGAAGGGTAGGGAGACACTTATCAGTGGGATGGTTGTCCTTCTCTAGCACTTGAGAAGTCCTACAGCTAGCAACAGGTAGAAAGTCAACCAATCAAAGGAAAACGTCCTTAGGTAATGAAAACCTTTGAAAACAACAGTGGAAGGGGAAAGTGACAAGTATAAAATCAGCTAACCACTCGAAGGAAAATATCATTCGGTCATCAGCACTCATCACTGAACAATACCAGCAGCAGTATCATCACCGCCAGGAGCACACACGATAAACACTGAAGAGCAGGAGCAGTACCAGCACTTAATAGTACCAGCAGTACTAGACACACACACACACACACATACACACACACACACACACACACACACACACACACACACACACACACACACACGCCACCGTGTGGTGGCGGTTATGAGAATACCACCTCAGCCAACCACTGCTTGTCGTAAAAGGCGACTAAAGTGGTATCAAGGCCGAGCCCAGTACCGCCTTGATTAGGATACTGGAAACACCACCTCTGACTTGATGAGTTGGGCTGACAATCACAGTATTCTAGTATCTGAGTAGACAGAGTGATATCTTGTCGAAACGACTACTAGGCTAATGCTGTGATTGCCCCCGTCCCGTTAAAATCGTGGCTGACCTCTAGGCACGCTCAATGGTTCGTCCCCATTCAGTTGGGCGTACAGGCTCAGTTGAGAATACTCCTGACCTACGTGGATCTGGCTCTGAACATACGACCCCATGAAGGCGTATGTCAACCCTCGCATGGCCTCCCTGTTACATAGACAACCATGAGATCATTAGACACGACTGCACTACGAACATTGATAACGACTTAGAGTTGGGACCCAATCACAACGATGTTTACAACAAGAGAAGGAAGGAAGGGAGGAGAGGAGAGAGAGATGAGAGATTTGCATGAGTCAGCAGATCGACAGCGATCGGAAGGAGTGGCGAAGGTTGACCCGTTCGCAAGGAAGTCAAGGGTTTCGCACTCGCCGATAAGAGTGCCAGTAATTGCTGCGGTATCTGTGACATCTGAACGAGCGTCCGAATCGGTTACAGGTTTGGAAGCACAGCAGGGAGAACAACGACCCCGCCAATGCAACTTAACCTTAAGGTTGCGCAAACGCAGAGGTCAAAATCAGTCCCACCATCGGACAACCCTACGAAGGAGGGCTCGTCGACGCTAAGACCGGACCCGGCGAAATTCTCGGTACTCGGGGATAAAATAGGACTGCTTAACGAGATGCTCGAGGGTCGGAGATCTATTCATCAACCAATGAGGAATCTGATCGAGGAGATCACAAACCTGTACAAGGAGATTAAGGTGGATAGCCTCGGCACCTCTTCGCCCGTGCAGAAAGGCGAAGACAAATCATCCCAGAAGAGAAACGTTGGAAAGGAGTCGTCAAGGAACCCCGGAGGCGGAAAGGTGACAGCCCCCGCAGACACAGCGGCAACAGTTGCGTCCCGCGCAAGGGAGCCAATGATACAGGCTGGTAAACCTATGAAGGAAAACAAGGCAAGAGAGGGTAGATGCAAAGGCGGCGATAAGCAGCAGCGCGAGAGTTGGACGAAGGTGGAGCCAAAGAAGAAGCGAGTTAGGCAGTCAAGACCAGATGCGATTGTCATTCAAGGAGCGACGGGAGTGAGCTACGTGGATATCTTGCGTTCAGTGAAGACCGAACCTCGACTCAAGGATCTAGCTCAATTAGTGAAGGGAATCAGGAAGACCGCGAAAGGCGAACTACTCTTCGAACTGGTGCGCGCTTCTGATCCTAACACGAAGGTCGTGCAAGAGGCTGTGAGCACACTCTTAGGTGACAAGGCGGAAGTCCGGACGCTATCGGAAACCGTGTCGTTAGAGGTTAAAGACATTGATGAGCTGACGACGGAAGCAGAAATCCTGGAGGCTCTGGTCACCCAGTTTGGAGGTACTGACATTAGCCGATCCTCACTACAATCGCTTCCGCCAGCGTATGGAGGCACCCAAACAGCCACACTGAGAGTATCCGGCGGCTTGGCGGGGAAGTTACTATCTGCAGGCAAAATCAGGATAGGCTGGGTCATCTGTCGCATTAGACAGAAGGTACAGCCTTTTCGCTGCTTCAGATGCATGGAGTTCGGTCATGTAGCAAGTAGATGTACATCCGAGACGGACTGTAAGGACCACTGCTTTAACTGTGGTGGAAGAGGGCACCAGGCCAGGAACTGCAAGGAGGATAAAGCCTGCATGCTGTGCACGAGAAAAGGAGAAAAGGATTGCAAGCACGCAACAAATAGTCCGCTTTGTCCGTATTTCAAGAAGGCTGTCGCTCGGTCACATAAATGATGCGCATATATCAATTAAATTTGAATCACTGCGCAGCGGCAGGACCTGCTAGAACAGACCCTTAGGGAAAGGAAAATTGATGTTGCCATTCTATGCGAACCCTACAGACAGAAATCCCCAAATACGTGGGTCGGGGACAGAAATGGTAAGGCAGCGGTGTGGAGTTGCGGGGGAAACCCGGCGATGGTGTCAGAAGTAAAGAGCGGTAGCTTTTTTGTTCGAGCCAGGATAGGCCCGATTTACTTCTATAGTTGCTATCTGCCTCCATCCATGGATCTACAAAGCTTCAGGACGGCTGCGGACGAACTTGCGGATGACGCGAGGACAAAGACGCCCTGCCTTATTGCAGGGGACTTTAACGCTTGGGCCACGGAGTGGGGGAGTGCGAGGACTAACGACAAAGGTCAAGCTCTGCTGGAGGCGTTGGCAACCCTGGATGTTGTGCTGCTAAATTCTGGCAACCAGTACACGTTTAGTAGGGGTAGTATGGGATCCACCATCGATGTTACTTTCGTAAGTGGCAGCCTTTCACGCAGAGCATCCTGGAAGGTATGCGGGGATTACACGCATAGCGACCACTCTGCGATTATTACGGAGATTGGAGGAAACCTGCTACGGAGAAACACCCCAGGAGACTCTCATATAATACGAAGTCCTTCGATAGTGAGGTCTTCAATTATATGATCAGAGGAGCAGAGCTCGATGGCACGGTGGAGGTTATGGCCAGCAAGGTAATGGCAAGGATAGCGAGTGCCTGCGATGCCTCAATGTCCAAGAGAGTGCAGGGAGGAAGTCGTCTTCCGCAAGTCCACTGGTGGAACGACGGGATTGCGGACGCAAGGAGAGAGTGCCTCCGAGCTAGGAGAAACTACCAGCGTGCTGCCCCTGGCTCCGCGTATGAGTACCTAAGAGGAGTACACAAAACCAAGAGACGGATTCTGGCAAACCTTATCAAGGAAAGCAAGAAGGCGTCCTTCCAGCATCTGGTGAATGAGGCGGACAACGACCCGTGGGGTATGGCATACAAGCTGACGATGAAGAGGCTGAAAGCGTTTAGAACTCCCAGTCCATCCTGCCCAACCCTCCTTGGCAGGATTGTGCGCGAACTATTCCCACTACAGAGTAGGGTAGGAAGGCCAAATATGTTACTGCAAGGACACCGTATCAGCTTCCCCGCAGTTACTCGGGAAGAGCTCCGGGATGTCGCTAGAGGCATCAAGGTGAACAAGTCGCCCGGCCCCGATGGTATCCCTGGTCTGGCCATCAAAGCCGCCTTGGAGAATTATCCGGAGGACCTGTTGAGGCTGTACAATAGGTGCCTAGAGGAAGGAGTGTTCCCTGCCCGATGGAAAAAGCAGTCGCTCGTGCTAATCCCGAAAGGTGGGAAACCTCCGGAGGAGCCTTCTTCGTACAGACCGATCTGCTTACTAGACACGGCGGGCAAAGCGCTAGAAACGTTAATACGGGAGCGCCTGGAGGTCGCTATAAACCGTGCAGGGGGCCTATCACCATGGCAGTTTGGTTTCCGGAAGGGTCGCACTACGATTCAGGCTATCAGACAAATTATGGACAAGGCGGAGAAGGCAATCGCGGGGGAGCGCTGGCTCTGGGGCAGTAAGGAGTACTGCCTCATCACCGCACTTGATATAAGAAATGCCTTTAATTCTGCCAGCTGGCATAGGATCCTGCACGCGTTGCAGCATTTCGATATCCCGTGCTATCTCACCCGGATAATCGCAAGTTACCTTAGCGACAGAAAGCTCTGGTACACGACCAGTACAGGCACTGAAAACTACGAGGTCACTGGAGGCGTTCCTCAGGGATCAGTGCTCGGCCCCACCTTGTGGATTGCTATGTACGACGGAGTCCTCCGCCTAAGGTTGCCGGACGGTGTAAATATTGTCGGATTTGCGGACGACATAGCGATCGTGACGGTCGCGAAGCACCTGACAGACATAGAGGCAAAGACGAATACTGCAGTCAAAGCAGTACGGGATTGGCTGGAAGAAGTAGGGCTCCGACTGGCGGAGCATAAAACCGAGGCCGTGTTAGTTACTTCCAGGAAAAAGGTGGAGTTTGTTGACATCGTAGTTGGGGATACAACGATACGGTCGCAAGCCACTATGACCTATCTCGGAGTCAAGGTGGACAACAGACTCAACTTTCGAGCACACCTCACGTACGCGGCGAGTAAGGCAGCAACCGCATCCACGGCCTTAGCTCGAATAATGCCGAACACAGGGGGCCCTAGGCAGAAAAGAAGGTTACTGCTCACCAACGTGGTCAGGTCCATCAGCCTTTACGCAGCCCCGATCTGGCTAAAGGGAACGGAGAGCGGTACCTTCCTGAGGCAGATGAACTCGGTGCACAGGATCTGCGCGCTCAGAATGTGCTGCGCATTTCGGACGGTATCGGGAGAAGCTGCGATGGTCCTTGCAGGAACAGCGCCATTCGATCTACAGGCAGCAGAGTGCGCGAAGGCCAGGGATAGAGCCAGCATCATCCAGGAGTGGCAGGCAAGGTGGAACAGCGGCACGAAAGGTCGGTGGACACATCGCCTGATACCGGACGTGTCAATGTGGTTAGACAGAGGTCACGGAGAGATGAACTTTACCTAACACAATTATTAAGTGGTCACGGGTGTTTTAAGGGATACCTGCACCGTTTCGGCCATGCATCAGACCCTTACTGCGCACACTGCGAGCCGCAGGAGGTGGAAGATGCAGAGCACGTCCTTTGCACTGCGGACGCTTCGCGGGTGCTAGAGAAGAATTAGAAGTCCGCCTTGAGGGGCGTGTCGAGACGGAGACCGTAGTCGAGCATATGGTAAGCTCGAAGGATAAATGGGTGGCGGTGAACACGATGGCAGTGGCAGTAATGAAGCAGCTAAGAAGAGAAGAAAGAGCGCGAATCGCAGCCAACCCAGAAGAGGGCTGATAAAGGCCGAACCCTCCCCCTGAAGTAATACCTCACGGCAGTTCCGGGGAGTGCGTTGAATGCGGGAGAAACAGGCGTTAGCCTGGTTTAAAAACACACACACACACACACACACACACAAACACACACACACACAGGCAGCAGAGCACGCGAACGCCAGGGATAGAGCCAGCATCATCCAGGAGTGGCAGGCAAGGTGGAACAGCGGCACGAAAGGTCGGTGGACACATCGCCTGATACCGGACGTTTCAAGGTGGTTAGGCAGAGGTCACGGAGAGATGAATTTTTACCTAACACAATTACTAAGTGGTCACGGGTGTTTCAAAGGATACCTGCACCGTTTCGGCCATGCATCAGACCCTTACTGCGCCCACTGCGAGCCGCAGGTGGTGGAGGATGCAGAGCACGTCTTTCTGCACTGCGGACGCTTCGCAGGTGCTAGAGAAGAACTAGAAGCCCGCCTTGAGGGGCGTGTCGAGACGGAGTCCATAGTCGAGCATATGATAAGCTCGAGGGAGAAATGGGTGGCGGTGAACACGATGGCAGTGGCAGTAATGAAGCAGCTAAGAAGAGAAGAGAGAGCACAAATGCCAGCCAACTCAGAAGAGGGCCGATAAATGCCGAACCCTTCCCCTGAAGTATTACCTCACGGCAGTTCCGGGGGGAGTGCGTTGAAAGCGGGAGACCAGCAGGACCACTTGAACGTACTGCGGTGCGTCAACGTCCAGGAAAAAAAACACACACACACACACATACACACACACACACACACACACACACACACACACACACACACACACACGCACACACACACACACACACACACACACACACGCACACACACACACACACCGACACCAAATAATCAGGATGAGTCCATCGTTTGAGGCTAGCAACGGAGAGGAGATTGACTTCACCGAAGTTAATCTTCCTCTTATTACTCCTCTTGCTGAGGACATTCAATTCCTCGCCAATGACATGGAGATTGAATCAACAGCGAATTATTTGAATGCAATCAAGAAGAAACAGAAGCTCCCTTTCCGCGCTCTTCCAAGGAATACGGAATTCAGAATATATGGAGCGTCTAAGGTTCCTAGTAAATTTAATAGCAATTCTCTAAAATTAACATTGGAAAAGTATTTAATTTACCTCCCGAAATGGTATGATGAAGTTAAATCTGTATACATTAAAGAATTAAATACTGGTAATTATACTATAACAAAACAGGATGATGGAGAAATTGTATTCAAATTGAAAATGTAATAAAATATATGCAAAACAATAAATTATATTAACAAAATAGAATAAAAAAAAAAAATTTTAATGGGGACTGGTAAATTTGGGGAATTTCAGCCTTCTTTTCCAGCTTTATTAGTTCTGATACTTATTACAAATAAATGTTAATAAAATTTAGTTCAGAAATTTTCATTAGGGAATGGGAAATTGGGGAATTTTTCAGCTTTCTTTTCAGCCACTTTTCTCCTTTTACATTGTGTGAATAAATGTAATTGAAAATTTAATTTCATAATTTTAAATGGGGATATGGGAAATTGAAACAGATCTGTTAACAGAAACAGGTCCGTTATCAGAACCGGATACCTGATCTGTACAACCAGGCCTGTTTAAAAGAACAGCTAGCTGATCTATTTAACAGTCTGATAGCTGATCTGTACAACCAACTCTCTTCATAAAAACATGCTAATGTATCTGTTTATTGGTTATATATGATTATGTTTCGTAAAATAGATCACAGTACACTAATGACCACAAGACTGAAATAGTCACTGATCCACTAACAGTTGAATGCGGTAAATTTTAATCAAAATGTGTGGAAATGTAGCATCACATTGGATGCAATAACAGTATATATACATATATTATCGGAACATCTCATCACTAAAATGTTAAAACAGTATATAGTACATATAAAGATATCGAATATCGATTGGCCTTACATGGCCTCACTTTTTCTAAACCTCTTCCTCTTTCGTCGTTAATTATCGAAGAATAAAGACGTGTCCGCTAGTTGCTGCATAAAATATACAACTGTTTTATTTGATAAACACGAATCACACGAATCAACGTTACGAAACGTGACGAAATATGTTCGGAAGCCCAACGCTTCCTGAAAAACGATCGAAGGCGCCTTGCACGAGACACATCGCTAGCTGTAAAACGATCGTAGGCGCCACGCTACCTATAAAACGAACGAAGGTATGACGCCCACTTCTCTCGTCAATTCGAATGTAATCGAAATCGGAGCGGAGGAAGGAAGACGTGATGAAGGTTAAAAAGGATGGGAACGTGATGTAATTCAGACGAGAGTACAACACCATTTCCAAGACACTTGAAGATAAAATAGAAAATCTGAAAGAAAAACCGAATAGTGCTGTAAAAATTCCATTTCCCTTAAAGATATAGTATTCGTCTTCTTCTGTATCTAACATAATTTTATTTCCAAATTCATTGTTTAAAATCGATTCTCTAAACTAACATACATTTTTATAATTTTTTTGGTTTTTTGTGAGCGAACAGTATAGAAATGACAGGCACATGTATCGACTCCATCCTCCACATCGTTATGAGCCCAACAGCAGGATGCGAAATGTTGACCATGAACATTAGAAACCAATGGTCCATCACATATTCTATTATTAAAATATTTCAATGATTCTGATAAATATTCCATGTGATCAGGAAAAATTTTATCGTTAAACATTTTCATAAAATTATTTATTTCAGTTATAAGTTGTTGTATCGAAATATGAGTTGTGGAGTTGGTCTTGTTTTCAATCAATATCATTTTAAATTTCTTTCGATCCGTTGACGTCTACTCGTAATGATTTCCAAAAGGTGAATGAAGAAATATTTTGAGAAAAATTATACGATACGTTGAACTAATCCGGTCAGTGGGGTATATTCAACTAGACGATCGTGAATGAGAAGGCAATATACCTTTGTATTCAACTCACTTGGTACTCTTAATTCAGTTGAAATTTTAACATCAATTGGCCCTGATTTGACCGACTCGTTTCGATATGAAAGATCAACAACAACAATAGGAGCCTTTGACTTGAAGTCTAGTGGTGATAAAAGTGGACGAGGCTCACGGTTGTAGTAACTCTCTTGGAATTTCACGTACATATCATACAAGGCAGCAAACCGATTTTCATTGAATTTTACATTTAAATCTTCATATGGATAGACTTCAGAATTTAAATACACTTTTGCATTTCTCAAATTGTTTGTAATTAGATTGCCATTTAATGTAAACGCAATAACTGCAAACCGTGGACGTTTGCATTTATCTATTTGCAGCTAGCTTAACGTTCCATACATTATGAGTCCCTGTACCAACGAGGATTTATATAACAATCCCAGCTGCGGAATGAAAGTGGAAGTGTAGCTCCACTTTTGACTACATTGAACATTTTAATTTTAGTAGTATCGCTTGGAACAATGTGGGGTACTTTCCAACTAATGTTCTGTATAGCAATTTTATATTCAACACCTCCGACCGTTTTTTCAAACATATCTTTCATATTTTTAGCTAGCAAGAGAATGAGTTCATGTTTACAATTTAATATAACTTTTTTATGATCTTCAGCGAATCCCATTAGCATTTTTAGTGGTATTGAAAAGCTGAAATGACCGGCATTACGATAACATAGAGACTCCTGTCGACCAATGGAAAGAAAGTTTTTCAGAGTAGATGTGATTCCAGTAAACCGTGTTCTCTCCAGTTCGCATCCGTTCAATTCATATCTTATTTCATCCAAAAAATAGGCCATGCAATTATTTTTAAGCAAGCCGGCAACATCATTTGTTGTACTTGTGCCCGAATTTTGGTTAGTAATTTTACTAAGTGTCCCTTCAAAGTGGAGGAAACTTTCAGACGGAAACACATACAAATCTTGGTTTTGTATTGTAATACGAACTTCATCATTTGTTTTGAAGTTCTGCTGATATGGGTAATAAGTGTGATATTCTTTTTTCGTGATACTCTCATCATTGTGAGGTTTATCTTGCACAAAAAAAATTTCATTCATTTGAAATGGAGATAGTAATTTTAATGAATATTAAATCCAAGTGATTTTAAAATCAGTTTATTTTTTAATGATACCGCAAGTCGTGGATATGATGGTCCTCGAGATGATAATGATGATGGTGTTTTCACTTCACCTTTACATTTAGTAATGGGAGTTGTAAGGTGATGTAACGACCTTTTATTATAAATAATCATTCTGTTGCTCGTAAATGAAGACGAATTGATATAGTTTCCCCTCGAAAATTGATTAATTCCCCCTCCTGATCAGTTATCCGTACTTCGAGCGTGCTTATTTCTCTAGTGTTGATAGGTAAATAAATCAAGTTTCGTGGTGTAATACTCATTTTATATCCCGGAGGAACATTGATTCCAAATTCATGAAGCACATGATTTGGTCTATTACCTACATGTGAGCCACTGATAATGTTGCATTCCACTCTAATTGTATTTACTTTTAAAATATTCACAGGGTTATCTGAGACATAAATTTCAGTATTGTGCGGTTTTAGAATACGTGCACCAAATCCAAATAGCTTTCCAATACTTCGTTCACGTTTAAAATATACTGTTTCTTTTTTAGTGGTAACTTGAACTTTCAGCGTATTATTGTTGGTTTCTATTTTAAACACATCATAAGAACCATACCCTTTAGGACATCAATAATATATATTTGCAATCTCTTCGAGTTCATACGATCCAACAGGTATTTCTATACATTTATTTCCAATATGAAATAGATTGTTCCCTCTATCTACGTTTGGTATAGAATTGTATGTGTGAAAGTCAATGAGAGCACACTCATAATTTCTATTTAATTCAATTTGTGGGAAAAAATTTTCGGTTATAACTGATGTGTTTCCATTTAATGCAAATGTTAGTGATGTAGACATTTTGAAGTCTGAGTTTGGACTGTTGTTTAATCATCATATCATTAGTTTTATATTCATATTTTTAAAGTATAATGAATTGATCAAAGCCTTTTCTGTATCGCCCATTTTTCATATCATCATCTTTAGAGATTAGTAGAAATCCAAATTTCTGCTCCCAGCATTTTCGTGAAATTTCCATAAATGATTCATAGTCCATGTCACTGTTTACGTGATCTCGATATATATGACGCATGTTCAAATCATCTTGTTTAAACATTATAATAAAATTAGCATTGTCACGTATTAAATGCTTCGGTATATGTGTGTATGTTTGACATAAATAGAATGAATAAATATTCTTATGTCTTCCCATACAAAAATAGTTTCGGATATTATCCTGCTTTTCACATGCCACATCATCGAATATCATAATGGAATTATTTTCCATATTTGATAACACTGCATCGTTGCCGGAGAATGTAAAATATCCCATTCCTTGAATTGGTTTGATAAGTTTTTCCAAATATTCATATTTGGGTTGGTATAAACTCTTTGAAAATACATAAATATTTTCAAATTTGAGACCATTGGGACTCTCTATAAGACTAAGCATCACATTGGTTTGAAAGCGGGAGACCAGCAGGACCACTTGAACGTACTGCGGTGCGTCAACGTCCAGGAAAAAAACACACACACACACACATACACACACACACACACAGCACCCGTGTGGATGGCGGGCAATAGAATTCCTCCACAGTATACCCGCTTGTCGTACGAGGCGACTAAAGGGTGAACAAAAACGGTGTTGGTCGTGACCGATTGGCGCCTCACAGCGGAAAGACTCTGACTGCCTCTAACTTGGTAGGGGCCAGATCGATTCCAATCGTAGCTCGACAAGTAGCTCGCTACCGCCGACCACTAGGGTCAGGTAACGCCCGGGTAGCCCTCTGAACACCCGTCCAAGGGCCAGCAAAAGCGAGAAGGCGATCATGGTCTGGCAGTGAGACCTTAAACAAATGCTATGGGTGATTCCCAGAAGATAATAATCAATATGGAAGGTCCTAAAGGAACCAACCTTACGGTGCAGGAGTCGGATCCCCAGTACCGGCGATTTCGAGGGGTGAGCAAGCGGGCCCCCGGTCGTCGAAATCCTTTGACCGCAATGCCTCGGTGGTGGCGAACTTGGCCACCGACGCAGATAACATGACAAGCGCCCTACACAGGAGAGTGAAATACGGCGAGAGCGGATATAGTTCGGAGCCCATATTTAATCCTTTCCAGGGCAGTAAGAAGACGATTAGATCTCCAAAGGCAAATCCGAAGGATCCTACAGAGGAACCCACGTGTTCGGTGGCCCCACAGAATAGAGGAGGGGCATCGCAAGGAGCCGTTATCGATAGTACTCGAAGCTTCGACGTGTTGGGAGAAAAGATAAGAGCTCTTAGCAAGATGTTGGAAGGAGACGCACAATCCACCAACCAATGAGGAACCTGATCGATAACATCATGGAGCTCTACGCGGCAGTGGATGAAGAGAGGGCAGCGAAAACATCTCCGGAGCCAAGGGCTGCAGAAGGCAAGAGAACCAGAGAGGAGAGAGGCGACAAGGTGTCACCGCCGCCTACACCCAAAAAACCAAGAGGGCAGGTTCACAAACCCAAACCGGCGGCAGCTCCTCAAGAGAGGCCGCAAACCCACCAACCAGGCGTCGATACCAACAAGAGCAAGGAGTGGAAGAAGGTGCCAAAGCGGGCCAGAAGGACCAAATCAGCTAAGCCGGACGCAATAATAGTGAGAGGGTCCAACGACGTATCGTATGCTGACATACTGCGATCCGTGAAAGCCGAGCCAAAGCTGAAGGAGCTTGCCAACCATGTCAGAGGCATACGGAAAACAGCAAAGGGTGAACTTCTCTTCGAGCTCGAAAAGTCAGCAGACCCAATCACGAAGGGTATACACGAGGCAGTCCAAGACTTCCTGGGCCCTAGTGTAGAGGTGATAGCGCTGACGGAGTCCTCAGTCATAGAGGTGAAGGACATAGACGAAGTGACATCTGAGGAGGAACTTGGAGGCACTGATAACACAGTTCGGAGAGGTGAGGATCACAAAATCCTGCATTGTCTCATTCCGGAAGGCCTACGGAGGAACGCAGACAGCAACGCTGAGACTCCCAGTCGATTCGGCCAATAAGATGGTAGAAGCTGGTAAAGTGCGAGTAGGCTGGGTTATCTGTCGCATAAGAAGGAAGGTTCAGCTAGTCCGCTGCTTTAAATGCATGGATTTCGGTCACGTAGCAAGTAGATGCACCGAAACAGTTGAGTACAAGGACACATGCTTCAGTTGTGGGGAAACAGGCCACAAGGCGAAGCTATGCAACAAGGCCCCAAAATGTATACTCTGCAGCAGAAAAGGAGAGAAGGTAGTAGACCACCCGGCGAATAGCAGTAGGTGCCCATACCTCAAAAAGCGCTCAGCAAAACAAGCGGAAGATGACACGGTTCTATCAACTGAACCTGAACCACTGCGAGGCAGCACAGGACCTGCTTATGCAAAAGTTAGAGAGACAAGGACAGACGTGGCTATATTGAGCGAACCCTATCGCATTAAATCCTCCAACACTTGGGTTGGAGATAAATCGCGTAAGGCAGCCGTCTGGAGTTGTGGGCAGCAGGCCCCACCAGCTACCGAGGTCATGACCCAAAACGGCTTTATCCGTGCCAAGGTACAGGGTCTGTACATATACAGTTGCTATCTGGCCCCGTCACTCAGCCAGGCGGACTACAACAGCATACTCGACAAGCTGGTCAACGATGCGAGAAGTAAAACCCCGTGCCTCATTGCTGGAGACTTCAATGCTTGGGCGACCGAATGGGGAAGCACATGCACCAACTCAAGAGGTAGGGCAGTCCTGACTCTGTTGCTCTGCTAGATGTAGTACTCCTAAATCGGGGTGCAAACACATTTAGTAGAGGAACGGCAGGTTCAGTGATTGATCTGACTTTTGTGAGTAGCTCACTAGCCCCGAGAGCCTCCTGGAGTCTTAGCAGTGAATACACCCATAGTGACCACCAAGCTGTAATTACGGAAATTTACAGACACTCCTCCCCCTCGGTACCCAACAGGCCAATCCGATACAGAGCAGAAACTTTCGATAAAGAGATTTTCGAATCCATGCTCTATGGACTGGAGATCAACGGCTCGGCAGCAAACAGCACGAGGCAGCTCATGTCCAAGTTAACCCAGGCATGCGATGCATCAATGCGTAAAGCAGGACGAGGTACAAAGCACCAACCTGTATACTGGTGGAACCAGGATATCGCCAAGGCCCGCAAGGATTGCTTTCAGGCACGACGAAGGTACCAGAGGACCCTTACACTTGATCCCACAGAGCAGACGCCCATCACCAGGCACTGAGGGAAAAAGGCGCATATTGAAATCGCTGATTAAAAGCAGCAAGAGGAAGCTGTTCCTAGAGCTTTGCGACGAAGCCGACGCCGACCCCTGGGGTTCAGCCTACAAACTGGCTATGAAAAAACTCCACGCATTCAGACCAGCTTGCCCAACATGCCCAGAATTATTGGCGAAAACAGTAGCACACCTATTCCCGAGCCAGCCGAGATCGGCATATGGGATGGCTACTGATACTTCGACGTTCGCCCGCGACAGAGGATGAAGTCCTGTCGGCAGCACGCTTGATCAAGCCAGGGAAAGCTCCAGGCCCAGACGGAATACCGAGTGCAGTTGCTAGAAAGGCCCTCGAGATCCAACCAAGGTGCTTCGCCTCCACCTTTAGCAAATGCATGCTGGAAGGAGTGTTTCCTAATGTCTGGAAGATACAAGACCTGGTCCTAATACCAAAAGGGAACAAGCCACCTGAAGACCCTTCCGGGTACAGACCCATTTGTCTGCTCGATTCGGTAGGCAAGGCTCTCGAGAGAGTAATCTGCACGCGACTCAATGCAGAGATTGACAGAGTTGGGGTCTCTCTGAGTCGCAGTTTGGCTTCCGGAAGGCCCGATCAACAAGGCACGCAATCCACGAGGTGACAGACCTGGCAAAAAAGGCCATAGAAGGCAAACGCTGGCTGTGGGGTGAAAAGAGTACTGCCTGGTAGTAACCCTAGACGTCAGGAATGCGTTCAATTCAGCGAACTGGGACAAGATTATGCAAAGTCTGAACAACCTGAGCATAAACCCACATCTGATAGGCATAATAGGAAGCTACCTAAATGGCAGAATTCTTCGCTACCAAACCAGTGAAGGAACGAAAACTTACGAAGTCACAGGAGGAGTCCCACAGGGATCGGTCCTCGGCCCGACCCTCTGGAATCTCATGTACGATGGCATTCTACGGCTGAGACTTCCACCAGGCGTGAAAATGATCGGGTTTGCGGACGATGTGGCGATAGTGGCAGTAGGCAAACACCTACGTGAACTGGAGATAGCCACCAACAGGGCAATTGTACAGGCCCAAGAATGGCTAACCAATGCAGGATTGAGCCTAGCAGAGCACAAAACGGAGGCGGTACTCATAAGCTCGAGGAAGAACGTGGAAACCGCGAACCTGACAGTAGGACGTACAGCCATAAAATCCCGACCGTACATCAAGTACCTGGGGGTTATACTGGACCACAGATTGTCCTTCAAGGTACATTTGAAGCTAGTAGCCGACAAGGCATCAGTGGCATGCTCTGCATTGGCCCGCATAATGCCAAATACCAGAGGTCCGAAGGAGTTGCGCCGCAGACTCATCAGTGGTGTAGTGCGTTCGATAACCACATACGCAGCATCAATCTGGGTAGGTGCAATCGAATGCAGGACGTACACGAGGATATACAAGCGGTATACAGGACGTGCGCGCTCAGAATCACAAGTGCGTTTCGCACTGTGTCGGGTGAAGCCGCCGAAGTACTGGCAGGTCTGATGCCTTTTGATATCCACGTCCGAGAACTCGTGCTGAACAGTAACACCCACAGCGGAAGCAGAGCAGCGAACAGGCAGATTTCCCTAAGCGAGTGGCAGCGCAGGTGGAGTTCATCCAACAAAGGCGCATGGACGCGTACCCTCATCCCGGAGTGAGTGAATGGGTAAATAGGAAACACGGACAGGTGAACTACTACCTGACGCAACTTTTGAGCGGACACGGCTGTTTTAAAGACTACCTCTTCCGTTTTGGGCATGAGGCAGACCCACTCTGTCCCAGATGCGGGATAGGATACCCGGAAGACGCCGAGCACGTGTTTTTAACCGTCCGAGATCCAGAAGAGAACGAGAAAGAGTGGAACGGAAGTATGGGGGAACCGGTGACGCCATCGAATCTTGTATACCACATGCTGGCAAACATGGACAACTGGGAGGCTGCAGATGAAATGGCGAACGCAGTCATGAAGGAGCTACGGCGGGAAGAAAGATCCCGGAGAACGGAAGACGGCCGATAAGGCCATACTCTCCGCCGAAGTAATACTTAACGGTCGTTCCGGCGGAGAAGTAGACAGGAGTTTAAACAGGCATAGTCCTGGTTTCGCAGGGGCCACTTGTACGTACCGCGGTGCGTCAACGTCCCTGTTTAAAAAACACACACACACACACATACACACACACACACACACGTGTGTGTATGTGTCCTGAGACTAACCCTCCCCCCGGGCACGCACATGGTTGGCTTCGCAGACGACATCGCTGTCCTTGTCGTGAGGAAGGAGCTGATGCAGGCCGAGAGTGTGTGCAACCAAGCAATTGCGACCATCCAGCAGTGGCTTGGCTCAGTTGGGCTGGCACTTGCGCCGCATAAAACTGAAGCCGTGCTGATAAGCAGCAGAAAACATGTAGAGGTAGCGCAAATTTCGGTTGGCTGTACAACTATTTCGTCCAAAAAGAGCGATCAAGTATCTGGGAGTTTGATCGATACAAGGCTCAGCTTTCGAGAGCACCTGGAAGCGACGAGCAATAAAGCTGCAGGCATGAACCGGCTACTGTCAAGGCTCATGGCGAATGTTGGAGGCCCAAAACAATTGCGACGATCGTTAATCGCGGGTGCCATGCGATCCATCGCACTGTTCGCGGCACCAGTATGGGTTCGAGCATTGGACACCAGAAGCTACTGCCAAGGGCTGGAGGCAGCGTTCAGGAAGAGTGCCATCCGCATCATTAGTGGATTCCGCACAATCTCTGAGGACGCAGCGTTCGTCATCGCTGGTGTACCTCCGTTTGTGGAAATGGCCAGAGAGCGAGCTGCTACCTATCGGCAGCTGCGATCCCGGCACCACAGCAACGCCGAAACGCGAACCGTTCGACAGCAGGACGGCAAGAATGCCTAGAGAGGTGGCAGCGACGTTGGGATATGTCTCCAAAAGGCCGTTGGACGCATCGGCTTATCCCGAACATCGGGAATGGACCAGCAGGAAGCACGGCCAAGTCAACTTCCACTTGACTCAGGTTCTAAGTGGCCATGGATGCTTCAGAAGCTATCTGCACCGATTTGGTCGCGAAGCTTCTGGCAACTGCTCTGAGTGTGGAACACTGGAGGATGCTGAGCATACCATCTTCGCCTGCAAGCTATATGGATCACTACGCAACGACTTGGAAAGGGCACTGGGCGTATCGATTGCGGTGGGAAATTTGGTCCCGCTTATGCTGCAATCAGTGGACAACTGGGTTGCGATTTGTGAGTTTGTGTCAACTGTGATGCAGACCCAAAGAAGCATGGAGAGAGCCAGGAGAGAGTCGATGGAATAGGTGGCGCTATGTCTCTTGTGAAGCAATGCTTTACGGCCGTACCACAGGAGATCGCACTGCCCTTTACCCATCATAATTTAGTTATATCATGTATCTCGTTATCATATTAACATTAGTAATAGTAGAGCAAAGTCGAAATAAAAAAAAAACACACACACACGCACACACACACACACACACACACACACACACCGACACCAAATAATCAGGATGAGTCCATCGTTTGAGGCTAGCAACGGAGAGGAGATTGACTTCACCGAAGTTAATCTTCCTCTTATTACTCCTCTTGCTGAGGACATTCAATTCCTCGCCAATGACATGGAGATTGAATCAACAGCGAATTATTTGAATGCAATCAAGAAGAAACAGAAGCTCCCTTTCCGCGCTCTTCCAAGGAATACGGAATTCAGAATATATGGAGCGTCTAAGGTTCCTAGTAAATTTAATAGCAATTCTCTAAAATTAACATTGGAAAAGTATTTAAATTACCTCCCGAAATGGTATGATGAAGTTAAATCTGTATACATTAAAGAATTAAATACTGGTAATTATACTATAACAAAACAGAATGATGGAGAAATTGTATTCAAATTGAAAATGTAATAAAATATATGCAAAACAATAAATTATATTAACAAAATAGAATAAAAAAAAAAAAATTTTTAATGGGGACTGGTAAATTTGGGGAATTTCAGCCTTCTTTTCCAGCTTTATTAGTTCTGATACTTATTACAAATAAATGTTAATGAAATTTAATTCGAAATTTTCATTAGGGAATGGGAAATTGGGGAATTTTCAGCTTTCTTTTTCAGCCACTTTTCTCCTTTTTACATTGTGTGAATAAATGTAATTGAAAATTTAATTTCATAATTTTAAATGGGGATATGGGAAATTGAAACAGATCTGTTAACAGAAACAGATCCGTTATCAGAACCGGATACCTGATCTGTACAACCAGGCCTGTTTAAAAGAACAGCTAGCTGTTCGATACAACCAGGTACCTGATCTCTACAACCAGGTCTGTTTAAAAGAACAGTTACCTGGTCGATACAACCAGGTCTGTTTAAAAGAATAGCTAGCTGATCTATTTAACAGTCTGATAGCTGATCTGTACAACCAACTCTCTTCATAAAACATGCTAATGTATCTGTTTATTGGTTATATATGATTATGTTTCGTAAAATAGATCACAGTACACTAATGACCACAAGACTGAAATAGTCACTGATCCACTAACAGTTGAATGCGGTAAATTTTAATCAAAATGTGTGGAAATGTAGCATCACATTGGATGCAATAACAGTATATATACATATATTATCGGAACATCTCATCACTAAAATGTTAAAACAGTATATATTACATATAAAGATATCGAATATCGATTGGCCTTACATGGCCTCACTTTTTCTAAACCTCTTCCTCTTTCGTCGTTAATTATCGAAGAATAAAGACGTGTCCGCTAGTTGCTGCATAAAATATACAACTGTTTTATTTGATAAATTGAATAAAAATATATAAAACTGATTAAGTGATACATCAAAAGGATTGATTGGATTTCCAACAGGTTATATACCCAGGCACCCATCAAAGATAAGTGCACAATGTGAATTATAATCCTAAGGATGGATAAATCTAAAAGAAATATTAAGCCGTTTGACGGCGAAAAATATGCCATCTGGAAGTTTCGTATAAGAGCGCTTTTGAGTGAAAATGACTCAATTAAAGTAATTGACAACAATCGAGGTGTAGAAAATGATGAAAATACGGATGAGTGGAAGAAGTTAGAAAAATATGGATTTTATAAATCATTTTAATATTTTTGACGATTTAATAACCGAACTATCTGCATCTGGGTCAAAATTAGATGATATGGACAAAATCAGCCATCTTTTTTTTTCTGCTTCTATCGTATAATGGTGTCATTACTGCCATCGAAACACTTGTAGAGAACAATTTGACTTCAGCTTACGCAAAAAACAGATTACTTGATCACGAAATTAAATTAAAGCAGAAATCTAAAGATACAAAGTTAAAAGTTTTGCAAGCTGTGAATAAATTAAAGAATTTTCAAAATAAAAAATAAACAATTTCAACATAATAAACAATTTCAATACAAAACTAATAAGTTTCATGATAAAGCACAGTTCAAATCAAAGTTCAAATTCAACAATAATAAATCAAAATGTTTTCACTGTGGCAAGAAAGAAGGATTGCTATAAGTGTAAGAGAGAGAAAGAAAATGAGAAAAATAAAGTAAAAAAGGCACAATTGCCTCAAGGGCAAAATGAAAAAGAAAGATCTGGTTTTGCAAACGTCAAATAACGTCACAATAATATTGGCGATAAGCATATTTCTTTCCTATTGGATTCGGGTGCATCTGATCACTTGACCAACAATGAAAATCTACTCTCAAACATTCGCCATCTTGAATCACCTATCAAAATTGCTGTAGCAAAGTCAGACGAATTTATAATTGCAACTAAAAGGGATCAATGGAATTGTTAACCGATACTTTGACCAATATCAACCTAAACGATGTATTATTTTGTCCGGATGTATCACAAAACCTTATCTCTGTTAAAAGATGCAAGATGCAGATTTTACAATTGCATTTCATCCAGGAGGTGTGGTTGTGAATAAAAATAAAATAAATATTATGAACGCATATTTTAGTGATAATGTTCCTTCTGAAAGGTTCACAATACCTAAAAGGCATTTGTATTAAATAAAAAATTATAACATGGCATGAGAGGTTAGGGCAAGTCTGGGAAAATTTGTTGAAATTAAAACCATAATTCATTTGAAGATACTAATATACTAACTAATGTTAATCCAGGTAATGATTTATGCGAAGCCTGCATAAAAAGGAAAACAAACTAGGCTTCATTTTGAAATGATGATAGGCCATTATTCGAAGTACATTCCGATGCCTGTGGTCCGAAAAGTCCTCCCACAATAAATAAAAGGAATTACTATGTTGTTTTATAGCTCAATATACACATTACTGTGTAGCATATTTGTTAACTTACAAGTCAGATGTTTTTGCTGCCTTTAGGGATTTTATTCTAAAGAGCGAAGCCCATTTTAATCTGAAAGAACTTAATTTGTACATAGATAATGGGAGGGAATATTTATCGAATGAAATGCGAGAATTTTGTGTTGAAAAAGGCATTAGCTACCATTTAACAGTTCTCCACAGACCTCAGCAGAATGGTGTATCCGAAAGGATGATAAGGTCTATAACTGAAAAAGCTCGTGTTTTAATTATAGGAGCCGACCTACAGAAAAGTTTCTGGGGTGAAGCTGTGTTAACAGCAATGTATTTAATAAATAGAAGTCCAAGTAATGCACTTAAAAATGTATTGAAAACACCATATGAAATGTGGCATAACAAAAGACCAAGCTTAAAATATTTATAAGTTTTTGGTTCCACAGAATATGTTCATAGTAAACTACCTAAAAGGAAGTTTGATGATAAATCTTGGAAAGGTATACTTGTGGGGTATGAACCAAATAGATATAGAGTATGGTGTGTTGAAAAGAAATATTTGTAACAGCAAGAGATGTTGTTGTTGATGAAACAAATATGGTATAGTTTAGAGCTGTGGTTGAGAAGGACATGCATCTTAATAATGAAGATGGTGAAAGTATTCTGTCGAATACTGATAATGAAAATATCCTCAATAATAATGAGAATTCTGACCAAGCAGATGAACAGCCTAGCGACATGGTAGAATTGAGAATGCCGATCCAGAAATTTCTGGTGAAAAGTCTTATGAAAAAGGAGACTTGGAATCGCAGATAAATATTAGAAAAAGTGATTTAAATGACACAAACCAAAAGTATCTTATCGAGATTTAATAAATAATTGTGTGATCAATACTCAGTCTTTAATCTATTCTGTACCATATAAATTTGTCGAGGTTAAATACAATAAAGATAGATCACATTGGGAGAAAGCTATTTAAGAAGAACTGGACACACATATGTTAAATAAAACTTGGTCAAATGTACAAAAGCCTAAAAATAAAAATATAGTGGATTGTAGATGGGTTTTTACAATCAAACAAAATGAATTCGGTGAACCAATAAAATATAAAGCCAAACTTATTGCTCGCGGTTTTACGTAAGAATACTTAGTTGATTATAATGAAACATTTGCACCTGTAGCGAGAATATCTAGATTAAGATTGATTATATCCATATCAAATCAGTATGACCTTTAAGTACACCATATGGATGTGAAGACAGCATTTTTGAATGGAATATTAAAAGAAGAAATATATATGCAAATACCTGAAGGTCTTAAAGTTAGAGAAATTAGGTTTGTAGACTACATAAAGAAAGAAAATTTATGGCCGCAAGCAAGCTGCTAGGTGTTGGTTTGAAATATTGGAGAAAGCATTAACAAAAATAGGCTTTATTAATTTACCAGTTGATCGTTGTATATATCTTCTTGATAAAGGAGATATATTCTCTAATATATATATATTCTTTTATATGTAGATGACTTAGTGATATCTACCAACAACAAACAAGTAATGATGGAATTAAATTATACCTAATGAACAAATTCAGAATGACGGATTTAAATTAAATTAAATTTTTCTTAGGTATTAAAGTTGATAGAAGTGATGGTCAACTTAGTCTAAGTCAATCTGCTTATATAAAATCAATACTTTTAAAATATAATATGGAAAATTGCAATCCTGTTAACTGTCCTCTACCAACTAAACGTAATCATTTTGCTCTTAGCTCAGATGATACATGTCGAAATGAAATTGGATGTTTAATGTACATTATGTTATGTACAAGACTAAATCTAAGTACAGCTGTTAATTTTTATACCCGCTCCCCATAGGGTATTATAACTTTGTCCCGCAGGAAATGTATGTAACAGGTAGAAGTAGGCATCTCCGACCCTATAAAGTATATATATTCTTGATCAGCGTCAACAGCCGAGACGATCTAGCCATGTCCGTCTGTCTGTCTGTCCGTCTGTCTGTCCGTCTGTCTGTCTGTCCGTCTGTCCGTATGAACACCTAGATCTCAGAGACTATAAGAGATAGAGCTATAATTTTTTCGACAGCATTTGTTATGTTTGCACGCAGATCAAGTTTGTTTCAAATTTTTGCCAGCAGCTTTTCTTTAGTTTACTTTTACTCAAAATTTTAGTGATGTTTAAATTGAATTTAACAGCTGAAATGCTAAAAATATATTTCTATCGACAAAATATCGATATTTACTTGTATCGAATAACTTCCCTCAAAAGTTTGCACCTAAATTGAAGCGACTTGCATATCTAACATTGCACTATGGGCAAAAAGCTTTTACATTTGTTTTGTGTTCGGTATTTTTAAATTGACTTTATTTTTTAAATTAGAATACTTCAAATATACTGAAACATATTTTTAAAAAATTTTAGACATCGCTGGTATTTTGTTATTCGTCCATATTTAAAGACTATGATCTGATCTATGATCTAAAAAAAAAGAATTTGGCGCGAAAGTTTATGATTTTTTCAAAACATTAAGTACAATTATGAACGTTTTCCAAATTTTGGGACTGTAAACTGTGGACATTTGTGTTTAGAATTTTTAGTGTGGCGTATGTCGGTTGAAGGGTAGGGAGACACTTATCAGTGGGATGGTTGTCCTTCTCTAGCACTTGAGAAGTCCTACAGCTAGCAACAGGTAGAAAGTCAACCAATCAAAGGAAAACGTCCTTAGGTAATGAAAACCTTTGAAAACAACAGTGGAAGGGGAAAGTGACAAGTATAAAATCAGCTAACCACTCGAAGGAAAATATCATTCGGTCATCAGCACTCATCACTGAACAATACCAGCAGCAGTATCATCACCGCCAGGAGCACACACGATAAACACTGAAGAGCAGGAGCAGTACCAGCACTTAATAGTACCAGCAGTACTAGACACACACACACACACATACACACACACACACACACACACACACACACACACACAGGCAGCAGAGCGCGCGAACGCCAGGGATAGAGCCAGCATCATCCAGGAGTGGCAGGCAAGGTGGAACAGCGGCACGAAAGGTCGGTGGACACATCGCCTGATACCGGACGTTTCAAGGTGGTTAGGCAGAGGTCACGGAGAGATGAATTTTTACCTAACACAATTACTAAGTGGTCACGGGTGTTTCAAAGGATACCTGCACCGTTTCGGCCATGCATCAGACCCTTACTGCGCCCACTGCGAGCCGCAGGTGGTGGAGGATGCAGAGCACGTCTTTCTGCACTGCGGACGCTTCGCAGGTCCTAGAGAAGAACTAGAAGCCCGCCTTGAGGGGCGTGTCGAGACGGAGTCCGTAGTCGAGCATATGATAAGCTCGAGGGAGAAATGGGTGGCGGTGAACACGATGGCAGTGGCAGTAATGAAGCAGCTAAGAAGAGAAGAGATAGCACAAATGCCAGCCAACTCAGAAGAGGGCCGATAAATGCCGAACCCTTCCCCTGAAGTATTACCTCACGGCAGTTCCGGGGGGAGTGCGTTGAAAGCGGGAGACCAGCAGGACCACTTGAACGTACTGCGGTGCGTCAACGTCCAGGAAAAAAAAAAAACACACACACACACACACACACACACACACACACACACACACACACACACACACACACACACACACACACACACACACACACACACACACACACACACACACACACACACACACACACACACACACACCGACACCAAATAATCAGGATGAGTCCATCGTTTGAGGCTAGCAACGGAGAGGAGATTGACTTCACCGAAGTTAATCTTCCTCTTATTACTCCTCTTGCTGAGGACATTCAATTCCTCGCCAATGACATGGAGATTGAATCAACAGCGAATTATTTGAATGCAATCAAGAAGAAACAGAAGCTCCCTTTCCGCGCTCTTCCAAGGAATACGGAATTCAGAATATATGGAGCGTCTAAGGTTCCTAGTAAATTTAATAGCAATTCTCTAAAATTAACATTGGAAAAGTATTTAATTTACCTCCCGAAATGGTATGATGAAGTTAAATCTGTATACATTAAAGAATTAAATACTGGTAATTATACTATAACAAAACAGGATGATGGAGAAATTGTATTCAAATTGAAAATGTAATAAAATATATGCAAAACAATAAATTATATTAACAAAATAGAATAAAAAAAAAAAAAAATTTTTAATGGGGACTGGTAAATTTGGGGAATTTCAGCCTTCTTTTCCAGCTTTATTAGTTCTGATACTTATTACAAATAAATGTTAATGAAATTTAATTCGAAATTTTCATTAGGGAATGGGAAATTGGGGAATTTTCAGCTTTCTTTTCAGCCACTTTTCTCCTTTTTACATTGTGTGAATAAATGTAATTGAAAATTTAATTTCATAATTTTAAATGGGGATATGGGAAATTGAAACAGATCTGTTAACAGAAACAGATCCGTTATCAGAACCGGATACCTGATCTGTACAACCAGGCCTGTTTAAAAGAACAGCTAGCTGTTCGATACAACCAGGTACCTGATCTCTACAACCAGGTCTGTTTAAAGAACAGTTACCTGGTCGATACAACCAGGTCTGTTTAAAAGAATAGCTAGCTGATCTATTTAACAGTCTGATAGCTGATCTGTACAACCAACTCTCTTCATAAAACATGCTAATGTATCTGTTTATTGGTTATATATGATTATGTTTCGTAAAATAGATCACAGTACACTAATGACCACAAGACTGAAATAGTCACTGATCCACTAACAGTTGAATGAGGTAAATTTTAATCAAAATGTGTGGAAATGTAGCATCACATTGGATGCAATAACAGTATATATACATATATTATCGGAACATCTCATCACTAAAATGTTAAAACAGTATATATTACATATAAAGATATCGAATATCGATTGGCCTTACATGGCCTCACTTTTTCTAAACCTCTTCCTCTTTCGTCGTTAATTATCGAAGAATAAAGACGTGTCCGCTAGTTGCTGCATAAAATATACAACTGTTTTATTTGATAAATTGAATAAAAATATATAATATAAAACTGATTAAGTGATACATCAAAAGGATTGATTGGATTTCCAACAGGTTATATACCCAGGCACCCATCAAAGATAAGTGCACAATGTGAATTATAATCCTAAGGATGGATAAATCTAAAAGAAATATTAAGCCGTTTGACGGCGAAAAATATGCCATCTGGAAGTTTCGTATAAGAGCGCTTTTGAGTGAAAATGACTCAATTAAAGTAATTGACAACAATCGAGGTGTAGAAAATGATGAAAATACGGATGAGTGGAAGAAGTTAGAAAAATATGGATTTTATAAATCATTTTAATATTTTTGACGATTTAATAACCGAACTATCTGCATCTGGGTCAAAATTAGATGATATGGACAAAATCAGCCATCTTTTTTTTTTCTGCTTCTATCGTATAATGGTGTCATTACTGCCATCGAAACACTTGTAGAGAACAATTTGACTTCAGCTTACGCAAAAACAGATTACTTGATCACGAAATTAAATTAAAGCAGAAATCTAAAGATACAAAGTTAAAAGTTTTGCAAGCTGTGAATAAATTAAAGAATTTTCAAAATAAAAATAAACAATTTCAACATAATAAACAATTTCAATACAAAACTAATAAGTTTCATGATAAAGCACAGTTCAAATCAAAGTTCAAATTTAACAATAATAAATCAAAATGTTTTCACTGTGGCAAGAAAGAAGGATTGCTATAAGTGTAAGAGAGAGAAAGAAAATGAGAAAAATAAAGTAAAAAAGGCACAATTGCCTCAAGGGCAAAATGAAAAAGAAAGATCTGGTTTTGCAAACGTCAAATAACGTCACAATAATATTGGCGATAAGCATATTTCTTTCCTATTGGATTCGGGTGCATCTGATCACTTGACCAACAATGAAAATCTACTCTCAAACATTCGCCATCTTGAATCACCTATCAAAATTGCTGTAGCAAAGTCAGACGAATTTATAATTGCAACTAAAAGGGATCAATGGAATTGTTAACCGATACTTTGACCAATATCAACCTAAACGATGTATTATTTTGTCCGGATGTATCACAAAACCTTATCTCTGTTAAAAGATGCAAGATGCAGATTTTACAATTGCATTTCATCCAGGAGGTGTGGTTGTGAATAAAAATAAAATAAATATTATGAACGCATATTTTAGTGATAATGTTCCTTCTGAAAGGTTCACAATACCTAAAAAGGCATTTGTATTAAATAAAAAATTATAACATGGCATGAGAGGTTAGGGCAAGTCTGGGAAAATTTGTTGAAATTAAAAACCATAATTCATTTGAAGATACTAATATACTAACTAATGTTAATCCAGGTAATGATTTATGCGAAGCCTGCATAAAAGGAAAACAAACTAGGCTTCATTTTGAAATGATGATAGGCCATTATTCGAAGTACATTCCGATGCCTGTGGTCCGAAAAGTCCTCCCACAATAAATAAAAGGAATTACTATGTTGTTTTTATAGCTCAATATACACATTACTGTGTAGCATATTTGTTAACTTACAAGTCAGATGTTTTTGCTGCCTTTAGGAATTTTATTCTAAAGAGCGAAGCCCATTTTAATCTGAAAGAACTTAATTTGTACATAGATAATGGGAGGGAATATTTATCGAATGAAATGCGAGAATTTTGTGTTGAAAAAGGCATTAGCTACCATTTAACAGTTCTCCACAGACCTCAGCAGAATGGTGTATCCGAAAGGATGATAAGGTCTATAACTGAAAAAGCTCGTGTTTTAATTATAGGAGCCGACCTACAGAAAAGTTTCTGGGGTGAAGCTGTGTTAACAGCAATGTATTTAATAAATAGAACTCCAAGTAATGCACTTAAAAATGTATTGAAAACACCATATGAAATGTGGCATAACAAAAGACCAAGCTTAAAATATTTATAAGTTTTGGTTCCACAGAATATGTTCATAGTAAACTACCTAAAAGGAAGTTTGATGATAAATCTTGGAAAGGTATACTTGTGGGGTATGAACCAAATGGATATAGAGTATGGTGTGTTGAAAAAGAAATATTTGTAACAGCAAGAGATGTTGTTGTTGATGAAACAAATATGGTATAGTTTAGAGCTGTGGTTGAGAAGGACATGCATCTTAATAATGAAGATGGTGAAAGTATTCTGTCGAATACTGATAATGAAAATATCCTCAATAATAATGAGAATTCTGACCAAGCAGATGAACAGCCTAGCGACATGGTAGAATTGAGAATGCCGATCCAGAAATTTCTGGTGAAAAGTCTTATGAAAAAGGAGACTTGGAATCGCAGATAAATATTAGAAAAAGTGATTTAAATGACACAAACCAAAAGTATCTTATCGAGATTTAATAAATAATTGTGTGATCAATACTCAGTCTTTAATCTATTCTGTACCATATAAATTTGTCGAGGTTAAATACAATAAAGATAGATCACATTGGGAGAAAGCTATTTAAGAAGAACTGGACACACATATGTTAAATAAAACTTGGTCAAATGTACAAAAGCCTAAAAATAAAAATATAGTGGATTGTAGATGGGTTTTTACAATCAAACAAAATGAATTCGGTGAACCAATAAAATATAAAGCCAAACTTATTGCTCGCGGTTTTACGTAAGAATACTTAGTTGATTATAATGAAACATTTGCACCTGTAGCGAGAATATCTAGATTAAGATTGATTATATCCATATCAAATCAGTATGACCTTTAAGTACACCATATGGATGTGAAGACAGCATTTTTGAATGGAATATTAAAAGAAGAAATATATATGCAAATACCTGAAGGTCTTAAAGTTAGAGAAATTAGGTTTGTAGACTACATAAAGAAAGAAAATTTATGGCCGCAAGCAAGCCGCTAGGTGTTGGTTTGAAATATTGGAGAAAGCATTAACAAAAATAGGCTTTATTAATTTACCAGTTGATCGTTGTATATATCTTCTTGATAAAGGAGATATATTCTCTAATATATATATATATTCTTTTATATGTAGATGACTTAGTGATATCTACCAACAACAAACAAGTAATGATGGAATTAAATTATACCTAATGAACAAATTCAGAATGACGGATTTAAATTAAATTAAATTTTTCTTAGGTATTAAAGTTGATAGAAGTGATGGTCAACTTAGTCTAAGTCAATCTGCTTATATAAAATCAATACTTTTAAAATATAATATGGAAAATTGCAATCCTGTTAACTGTCCTCTACCAACTAAACGTAATCATTTTGCTCTTAGCTCAGATGATACATGTCGAAATGAAATTGGATGTTTAATGTACATTATGTTATGTACAAGACTAAATCTAAGTACAGCTGTTAATTTTTATACCCGCTCCCCATAGGGTATTATAACTTTGTCCCGCAGGAAATGTATGTAACAGGTAGAAGTAGGCATCTCCGACCCTATAAAGTATATATATTCTTGATCAGCGTCAACAGCCGAGACGATCTAGCCATGTCCGTCTGTCTGTCTGTCCGTCTGTCTGTCCGTCTGTCTGTCTGTCCGTCTGTCCGTATGAACACCTAGATCTCAGAGACTATAAGAGATAGAGCTATAATTTTTTTCGACAGCATTTGTTATGTTTGCACGCAGATCAAGTTTGTTTCAAATTTTTGCCAGCAGCTTTTTCTTTAGTTTACTTTTACTCAAAATTTTAGTGATGTTTAAATTGAATTTAACAGCTGAAATGCTAAAAATATATTTCTATCGACAAAATATCGATATTTACTTGTATCGAATAACTTCCCTCAAAAGTTTGCACCTAAATTGAAGCGACTTGCATATCTAACATTGCACTGTGGGCAAAAAGCTTTTACATTTGTTTTGTGTTCGGTATTTTTAAATTGACTTTATTTTTTAAATTAGAATACTTCAAATATACTGAAACATATTTTTAAAAAATTTTAGACATCGCTGGTATTTTGTTATTCGTCCATATTTAAAGACTATGATCTGATCTATGATCTAAAAAAAAAGAATTTGGCGCGAAAGTTTATGATTTTTTCAAAACAATTAGTACAATTATGAACGTTTTCCAAATTTTGGGACTGTAAACTGTGGACATTTGTGTTTAGAATTTTTAGTGTGGCGTATGTCGGTTGAAGGGTAGGGAGACACTTATCAGTGGGATGGTTGTCCTTCTCTAGCACTTGAGAAGTCCTACAGCTAGCAACAGGTAGAAAGTCAACCAATCAAAGGAAAACGTCCTTAGGTAATGAAAACCTTTGAAAACAACAGTGGAAGGGGAAAGTGACAAGTATAAAATCAACTAACCACTCGAAGGAAAATATCATTCGGTCATCAGCACTCATCACTGAACAATACCAACAGCAGTATCATCACCGCCAGGAGCACACACGATAAACACTGAAGAGCAGGAGCAGTACCAGCACTTAATAGTACCAGCAGTACTAGACACACACACACACACACATACACACACACACACACACACACACACACACACACACAAACACACAGGCAGCAGAGCGCGCGAACGCCAGGGATAGAGCCAGCATCATCCAGGAGTGGCAGGCAAGGTGGAACAGCGGCACGAAAGGTCGGTGGACACATCGCCTGATACCGGACGTTTCAAGGTGGTTAGGCAGAGGTCACGGAGAGATGAATTTTTACCTAACACAATTACTAAGTGGTCACGGGTGTTTCAAAGGATACCTGCACCGTTTCGGCCATGCATCAGACCCTTACTGCGCCCACTGCGAGCCGCAGGTGGTGGAGGATGCAGAGCACGTCTTTCTGCACTGCGGACGCTTCGCAGGTCCTAGAGAAGAACTAGAAGCCCGCCTTGAGGGGCGTGTCGAGACGGAGTCCGTAGTCGAACATATGATAAGCTCGAGGGAGAAATGGGTGGCGGTGAACACGATGGCAGTGGCAGTAATGAAGCAGCTAAGAAGAGAAGAGAGCACAAATGCCAGCCAACTCAGAAGAGGGCCGATAAATGCCGAACCCTCCCCCTGAAGTATTACCTCACGGCAGTTCCGGGGGGAGTGCGTTGAAAGCGGGAGACCAGCAGGACCACTTGAACGTACTGTGGTGCGTCAACGTCCAGGACACACACACACACACACACACACACACACACACACACACACACACACACACACACACACACACACACACACACACACACACACAACACACACACACACACACCGATACCAAATAATCAGGATGAGTCCATCGTTTGAGGCTAGCAACGGAGAGGAGATTGACTTCACCGAAGTTAATCTTCCTCTTATTACTCCTCTTGCTGAGGACATTCAATTCCTCGCCAATGACATGGAGATTGAATCAACAGCGAATTATTTGAATGCAATCAAGAAGAAACAGAAGCTCCCTTTCCGCGCTCTTCCAAGGAATACGGAATTCAGAATATATGGAGCGTCTAAGGTTCCTAGTAAATTTAATAGCAATTCTCTAAAATTAACATTGGAAAAGTATTTAAATTACCTCCCGAAATGGTATGATGAAGTTAAATCTGTATACATTAAAGAATTAAATACTGGTAATTATACTATAACAAAACAGAATGATGGAGAAATTGTATTCAAATTGAAAATGTAATAAAATATATGCAAAACAATAAATTATATTAACAAAATAGAATAAAAAAAAAATTTTTAATGGGGACTGGTAAATTTGGGGAATTTCAGCCTTCTTTTCCAGCTTTATTAGTTCTGATACTTATTACAAATAAATGTTAATGAAATTTAATTCGAAATTTTCATTAGGGAATGGGAAATTGGGGAATTTTCAGCTTTCTTTTTCAGCCACTTTTCTCCTTTTTACATTGTGTGAATAAATGTAATTGAAAATTTAATTTCATAATTTTAAATGGGGATATGGGAAATTGAAACAGATCTGTTAACAGAAACAGATCCGTTATCAGAACCGGATACCTGATCTGTACAACCAGGCCTGTTTAAAAGAACAGCTAGCTGTTCGATACAACCAGGTACCTGATCTCTACAACCAGGTCTGTTTAAAGAACAGTTACCTGGTCGATACAACCAGGTCTGTTTAAAAGAATAGCTAGCTGATCTATTTAACAGTCTGATAGCTGATCTGTACAACCAACTCTCTTCATAAAAACATGCTAATGTATCTGTTTATTGGTTATATATGATTATGTTTCGTAAAATAGATCACAGTACACTAATGACCACAAGACTGAAATAGTCACTGATCCACTAACAGTTGAATGCGGTAAATTTTAATCAAAATGTGTGGAAATGTAGCATCACATTGGATGCAATAACAGTATATATACATATATTATCGGAACATCTCATCACTAAAATGTTAAAACAGTATATATTACATATAAAGATATCGAATATCGATTGGCCTTACATGGCCTCACTTTTCTAAACCTCCTCCTCTTTCGTCGTTAATTATCGAAGAATAAAGACGTGTCCGCTAGTTGCTGCATAAAATATACAACTGTTTTATTTGATAAATTGAATAAAAATATATAAAAAAACTGATTAAGTGATACATCAAAAGGATTGATTGGATTTCCAACAGGTTATATACCCAGGCACCCATCAAAGATAAGTGCACAATGTGAATTATAATCCTAAGGATGGATAAATCTAAAAGAAATATTAAGCCGTTTGACGGCGAAAAATATGCCATCTGGAAGTTTCGTATAAGAGCGCTTTTGAGTGAAAATGACTCAATTAAAGTAATTGACAACAATCGAGGTGTAGAAAATGATGAAAATACGGATGAGTGGAAGAAGTTAGAAAAATATGGATTTTATAAATCATTTTAATATTTTTGACGATTTAATAACCGAACTATCTGCATCTGGGTCAAAATTAGATGATATGGACAAAATCAGCCATCTTTTTTTTTTCTGCTTCTATCGTATAATGGTGTCATTACTGCCATCGAAACACTTGTAGAGAACAATTTGACTTCAGCTTACGCAAAAACAGATTACTTGATCACGAAATTAAATTAAAGCAGAAATCTAAAGATACAAAGTTAAAAGTTTTGCAAGCTGTGAATAAATTAAAGAATTTTCAAAATAAAAATAAACAATTTCAACATAATAAACAATTTCAATACAAAACTAATAAGTTTCATGATAAAGCACAGTTCAAATCAAAGTTCAAATTCAACAATAATAAATCAAAATGTTTTCACTGTGGCAAGAAAGAAGGATTGCTATAAGTGTAAGAGAGAGAAAGAAAATGAGAAAAATAAAGTAAAAAAGGCACAATTGCCTCAAGGGCAAAATGAAAAAGAAAGATCTGGTTTTGCAAACGTCAAATAACGTCACAATAATATTGGCGATAAGCATATTTCTTTCCTATTGGATTCGGGTGCATCTGATCACTTGACCAACAATGAAAATCTACTCTCAAACATTCGCCATCTTGAATCACCTATCAAAATTGCTGTAGCAAAGTCAGACGAATTTATAATTGCAACTAAAAAGGGATCAATGGAATTGTTAACCGATACTTTGACCAATATCAACCTAAACGATGTATTATTTTGTCCGGATGTATCACAAAACCTTATCTCTGTTAAAAAGATGCAAGATGCAGATTTTACAATTGCATTTCATCCAGGAGGTGTGGTTGTGAATAAAAATAAAATAAATATTATGAACGCATATTTTAGTGATAATGTTCCTTCTGAAAGGTTCACAATACCTAAAAAGGCATTTGTATTAAATAAAAAAATTATAACATGGCATGAGAGGTTAGGGCAAGTCTGGGAAAATTTGTTGAAATTAAAAACCATAATTCATTTGAAGATACTAATATACTAACTAATGTTAATCCAGGTAATGATTTATGCGAAGCCTGCATAAAAGGAAAACAAACTAGGCTTCATTTTGAAATGATGATAGGCCATTATTCGAAGTACATTCCGATGCCTGTGGTCCGAAAAGTCCTCCCACAATAAATAAAAGGAATTACTATGTTGTTTTTATAGCTCAATATACACATTACTGTGTAGCATATTTGTTAACTTACAAGTCAGATGTTTTTGCTGCCTTTAGGGATTTTATTCTAAAGAGCGAAGCCCATTTTAATCTGAAAGAACTTAATTTGTACATAGATAATGGGAGGGAATATTTATCGAATGAAATGCGAGAATTTTGTGTTGAAAAAGGCATTAGCTACCATTTAACAGTTCTCCACAGACCTCAGCAGAATGGTGTATCCGAAAGGATGATAAGGTCTATAACTGAAAAAGCTCGTGTTTTAATTATAGGAGCCGACCTACAGAAAAGTTTCTGGGGTGAAGCTGTGTTAACAGCAATGTATTTAATAAATAGAAGTCCAAGTAATGCACTTAAAATGTATTGAAAACACCATATGAAATGTGGCATAACAAAAGACCAAGCTTAAAATATTTATAAGTTTTTGGTTCCACAGAATATGTTCATAGTAAACTACCTAAAAGGAAGTTTGATGATAAATCTTGGAAAGGTATACTTGTGGGGTATGAACCAAATAGATATAGAGTATGGTGTGTTGAAAAAGAAATATTTGTAACAGCAAGAGATGTTGTTGTTGATGAAACAAATATGGTATAGTTTAGAGCTGTGGTTGAGAAGGACATGCATCTTAATAATGAAGATGGTGAAAGTATTCTGTCGAATACTGATAATGAAAATATCCTCAATAATAATGAGAATTCTGACCAAGCAGATGAACAGCCTAGCGACATGGTAGAATTGAGAATGCCGATCCAGAAATTTCTGGTGAAAAGTCTTATGAAAAAGGAGACTTGGAATCGCAGATAAATATTAGAAAAAGTGATTTAAATGACACAAACCAAAAGTATCTTATCGAGATTTAATAAATAATTGTGTGATCAATACTCAGTCTTTAATCTATTCTGTACCATATAAATTTGTCGAGGTTAAATACAATAAAGATAGATCACATTGGGAGAAAGCTATTTAAGAAGAACTGGACACACATATGTTAAATAAAACTTGGTCAAATGTACAAAAGCCTAAAAATAAAAATATAGTGGATTGTAGATGGGTTTTTACAATCAAACAAAATGAATTCGGTGAACCAATAAAATATAAAGCCAAACTTATTGCTCGCGGTTTTACGTAAGAATACTTAGTTGATTATAATGAAACATTTGCACCTGTAGCGAGAATATCTAGATTAAGATTGATTATATCCATATCAAATCAGTATGACCTTTAAGTACACCATATGGATGTGAAGACAGCATTTTTGAATGGAATATTAAAAGAAGAAATATATATGCAAATACCTGAAGGTCTTAAAGTTAGAGAAATTAGGTTTGTAGACTACATAAAGAAAGAAAATTTATGGCCGCAAGCAAGCTGCTAGGTGTTGGTTTGAAATATTGGAGAAAGCATTAACAAAAATAGGCTTTATTAATTTACCAGTTGATCGTTGTATATATCTTCTTGATAAAGGAGATATATTCTCTAATATATATATATTCTTTTATATGTAGATGACTTAGTGATATCTACCAACAACAAACAAGTAATGATGGAATTAAATTATACCTAATGAACAAATTCAGAATGACGGATTTAAATTAAATTAAATTTTTCTTAGGTATTAAAGTTGATAGAAGTGATGGTCAACTTAGTCTAAGTCAATCTGCTTATATAAAATCAATACTTTTAAAATATAATATGGAAAATTGCAATCCTGTTAACTGTCCTCTACCAACTAAACGTAATCATTTTGCTCTTAGCTCAGATGATACATGTCGAAATGAAATTGGATGTTTAATGTACATTATGTTATGTACAAGACTAAATCTAAGTACAGCTGTTAATTTTTATACCCGCTCCCCATAGGGTATTATAACTTTGTCCCGCAGGAAATGTATGTAACAGGTAGAAGTAGGCATCTCCGACCCTATAAAGTATATATATTCTTGATCAGCGTCAACAGCCGAGACGATCTAGCCATGTCCGTCTGTCTGTCTGTCCGTCTGTCTGTCCGTCTGTCTGTCTGTCCGTCTGTCCGTCTGTCCGTATGAACACCTAGATCTCAGAGACTATAAGAGATAGAGCTATAATTTTTTTCGACAGCATTTGTTATGTTTGCACGCAGATCAAGTTTGTTTCAAATTTTTGCCAGCAGCTTTTTCTTTAGTTTACTTTTACTCAAAATTTTAGTGATGTTTAAATTGAATTTAACAGCTGAAATGCTAAAAATATATTTCTATCGACAAAATATCGATATTTACTTGTATCGAAGAACTTCCCTCAAAAGTTTGCACCTAAATTGAAGCGACTTGCATATCTAACATTGCACTATGGGCAAAAAGCTTTTACATTTGTTTTGTGTTCGGTATTTTTAAATTGACTTTATTTTTTAAATTAGAATACTTCAAATATACTGAAACATATTTTTAAAAAATTTTAGACATCGCTGGTATTTTGTTATTCGTCCATATTTAAAGACTATGATCTGATCTATGATCTAAAAAAAAAGAATTTGGCGCGAAAGTTTATGATTTTTTCAAAACATTAAGTACAATTATGAACGTTTTCCAAATTTTGGGACTGTAAACTGTGGACATTTGTGTTTAGAATTTTTAATGTGGCGTATGTCGGTTGAAGGGTAGGGAGACACTTATCAGTGGGATGGTTGTCCTTCTCTAGCACTTGAGAAGTCCTACAGCTAGCAACAGGTAGAAAGTCAACCAATCAAAGGAAAACGTCCTTAGGTAATGAAAACCTTTGAAAACAACAGTGGAAGGGGAAAGTGACAAGTATAAAATCAGCTAACCACTCGAAGGAAAATATCATTCGGTCATCAGCACTCATCACTGAACAATACCAGCAGCAGTATCATCACCGCCAGGAGCACACACGATAAACACTGAAGAGCAGGAGCAGTACCAGCACTTAATAGTACCAGCAGTACTAGACACACACACACACACACATACACACACACACACACACACACACACACACACACACACACACACACACACAAACACACACAGGCAGCAAAGCGCGCGAACGCCAGGGATAGAGCCAGCATCATCCAGGAGTGGCAGGCAAGGTGGAACAGCGGCACGAAAGGTCGGTGGACACATCGCCTGATACCGGACGTTTCAAGGTGGTTAGGCAGAGGTCACGGAGAGATGAATTTTTACCTAACACAATTACTAAGTGGTCACGGGTGTTTCAAAGGATACCTGCACCGTTTCGGCCATGCATCAGACCCTTACTGCGCCCACTGCGAGCCGCGGGTGGTGGAGGATGCAGAGCACGTCTTTCTGCACTGCGGACGCTTCGCAGGTGCTAGAGAAGAACTAGAAGCCCGCCTTGAGGGGCGTGTCGAGACGGAGTCCGTAGTCGAGCATATGATAAGCTCGAGGGAGAAATGGGTGGCGGTGAACACGATGGCAGTGGCAGTAATGAAGCAGCTAAGAAGAGAAGAGAGAGCACAAATGCCAGCCAACTCAGAAGAGGGCCGATAAATGCCGAACCCTTCCCCTGAAGTATTACCTCACGGCAGTTCCGGGGGGAGTGCGTTGAAAGCGGGAGACCAGCAGGACCACTTGAACGTACTGCGGTGCGTCAACGTCCAGGAAAAAACACACACACACACACATACACGCACACACACACACATACACACACACACACACACCGTGTGGTGGCGGTTATGAGAATACCACCTCAGCCAACCACTGCTTGTCGTAAAAGGCGACTAAAGTGGTATCAAGGCCGAGCCCAGTACCGCCTTGATTAGGATACTGGAAACACCACCTCTGACTTGATGAGTTGGGCTGACAATCACAGTATTCTAGTATCTGAGTAGACAGAGTGATATCTTGTCGAAACGACTACTAGGCTAATGCTGTGATTGCCCCCGTCCCGTTAAAATCGTGGCTGACCTCTAGGCACGCTCAATGGTTCGTCCCCATTCAGTTGGGCGTACAGGCTCAGTTGAGAATACTCCTGACCTACGTGGATCTGGCTCTGAACATACGACCCCATGAAGGCGTATGTCAACCCTCGCATGGCCTCCCTGTTACATAGACAACCATGAGATCATTAGACACGACTGCACTACGAACATTGATAACGACTTAGAGTTGGGACCCAATCACAACGATGTTTACAACAAGAGAAGGAAGGAAGGGAGGAGAGGAGAGAGAGATGAGAGATTTGCATGAGTCAGCGGATCGACAGCGATCGGAAGGAGTGGCGAAGGTTGATCCGTTCGCAAGGAAGTCAAGGGTTTCGCACTCGCCGATAAGAGTGCCAGTAATTGCTGCGGTATCTGTGACATCTGAACGAGCGTCCGAATCGGTTACAGGTTTGGAAGCACAGCAGGGAGAACAACGACCCCCGCCAATGCAACTTAACCTTAAGGTTGCGCAAACGCAGAGGTCAAAATCAGTCCCACCATCGGACAACCCTACGAAGGAAGGCTCGTCGACGCTAAGACCGGACCCGGCGAAATTCTCGGTACTCGGGGATAAAATAGGACTGCTTAACGAGATGCTCGAGGGTCGGAGATCTATTCATCAACCAATGAGGAATCTGATCGAGGAGATCACAAACCTGTACAAGGAGATTAAGGTGGATAGCCTCGGCACCTCTTCGCCCGTGCAGAAAGGCGAAGACAAATCATCCCAGAAGAGAAACGTTGGAAAGGAGTCGTCAAGGAACCCCGGAGGCGGAAAGGTGACAGCCCCCGCAGACACAGCGGCAACAGTTGCGTCCCGCGCAAGGGAGCCAATGATACAGGCTGGTAAACCTATGAAGGAAAACAAGGCAAGAGAGGGTAGATGCAAAGGCGGCGATAAGCAGCAGCGCGAGAGTTGGACGAAGGTGGAGCCAAAGAAGAAGCGAGTTAGGCAGTCAAGACCAGATGCGATTGTCATTCAAGGAGCGACGGGAGTGAGCTACGTGGATATCTTGCGTTCAGTGAAAACCGAACCTCGACTCAAGGATCTAGCTCAATTAGTGAAGGGAATCAGGAAGACCGCGAAAGGCGAACTACTCTTCGAACTGGTGCGCGCTTCTGATCCTAACACGAAGGTCGTGCAAGAGGCTGTGAGCACACTCTTAGGTGACAAGGCGGAAGTCCGGACGCTATCGGAAACCGTGTCGTTAGAGGTTAAAGACATTGATGAGCTGACGACGGAAGCAGAAATCCTGGAGGCTCTGGTCACCCAGTTTGGAGGTACTGACATTAGCCGATCCTCACTACAATCGCTTCGGCCAGCGTATGGAGGCACCCAAACAGCCACACTGAGAGTATCCGGCGGCTTGGCGGGGAAGTTACTATCTGCAGGCAAAATCAGGATAGGCTGGGTCATCTGTCGCATTAGACAGAAGGTACAGCCTATTCGCTGCTTCAGATGCATGGAGTTCGGCCATGTAGCAAGTAGATGTACATCCGAGACGGACTGTAAGGACCACTGCTTTAACTGTGGTGGAAGAGGGCACCAGGCCAGGAACTGCAAGGAGGATAAAGCCTGCATGCTGTGCACGAGAAAAGGAGAAAAGGATTGCAAGCACGCAACAAATAGTCCGCTTTGTCCGTATTTCAAGAAGGCTGTCGCTCGGTCACATAAATGATGCGCATATATCAATTAAATTTGAATCACGGCGCAGCGGCCCAGGACCTGCTAGAACAGACCCTTAGGGAAAGGAAAATTGATGTTGCCATTCTATGCGAACCCTACAGACAGAAATCCCCAAATACGTGGGTCGGGGACAGAAATGGTAAGGCAGCGGTGTGGAGTTGCGGGAAACCCGGCGATGGTGTCAGAAGTAAAGAGCGGTAGCTTTTTTGTTCGAGCCAGGATAGGCCCGATTTACTTCTATAGTTGCTATCTGCCTCCATCCATGGATCTACAAAGCTTCAGGACGGCTGCGGACGAACTTGCGGATGACGCGAGGACAAAGACGCCCTGCCTTATTGCAGGGGACTTTAACGCTTGGGCCACGGAGTGGGGGAGTGCGAGGAGTAACGACAAAGGTCAAGCTCTGCTGGAGGCGTTGGCAACCCTGGATGTTGTGCTGCTAAATTCTGGCAACCAGTACACGTTTAGTAGGGGTAGTATGGGATCCACCATCGATGTTACTTTCGTAAGTGGCAGCCTTTCACGCAGAGCATCCTGGAAGGTATGCGGGCATTACACGCATAGCGACCACTCTGCGATTATTACGGAGATTGGAGGAAACCTGCTACGGAGAAACACCCCCAAGAGACTCTCATATAATACGAAGTCCTTCGATAGTGAGGTCTTCAATTATATGATCAGAGGAGCAGAGCTCGATGGCACGGTGGAGGTTATGGCCAGCAAGGTAATGGCAAGGATAGCGAGTGCCTGCGATGCCTCAATGTCCAAGAGAGTGCAGGGAGGAAGTCGTCTTCCGCAAGTCCACTGGTGGAACGACGGGATTGCGGACGCAAGGAGAGAGTGCCTCCGAGCTAGGAAAAACTACCAGCGTGCTGCCCCTGGCTCCGCGTATGAGTACCTAAGAGGAGTACACAAAACCAAGAGACGGATTCTGGCAAACCTTATCAAGGAAAGCAAGAAGGCGTCCTTCCAGCATCTGGTGAATGAGGCGGACAACGACCCGTGGGGTATGGCATACAAGCTGACGATGAAGAGGCTGAAAGCGTTTAGAACTCCCAGTCCATCCTGCCCAACCCTCCTTGGCAGGATTGTGCGCGAATTATTCCCACTACAGAGTAGGGTAGGAAGGCCAAATATGTTACTGCAAGGACACCGTATCAGCTTCCCCGCAGTTACTCGGGAAGAGCTCCGGGATGTCGCTAGAGGCATCAAGGTGAACAAGTCGCCCGGCCCCGATGGTATCCCTGGTCTGGCCATCAAAGCCGCCTTGGAGAATTATCCGGAGGACCTGTTGAGGCTGTACAATAGGTGCCTAGAGGAAGGAGTGTTCCCTGCCCGATGGAAAAGCAGTCGCTCGTGCTAATCCCGAAAGGTGGGAAACCTCCGGAGGAGCCTTCTTCGTATAGACCGATCTGCTTACTAGACACGGCGGGCAAAGCGCTAGAAACGTTAATACGGGAGCGCCTGGAGGTCGCTATAAACCGTGCAGGGGGCCTATCACCATGGCAGTTTGGTTTCCGGAAGGGTCGCACTACGATCCAGGCTATCAGACAAATTATGGACAAGGCGGAGAAGGCAATCGCGGGGGAGCGCTGGCTCTGGGGCAGTAAGGAGTACTGCCTCATCACCGCACTTGATATAAGAAATGCCTTTAATTCTGCCAGCTGGCATAGGATCCTGCACGCGTTGCAGCATTTCGATATCCCGTGCTATCTCACCCGGATAATCGCAAGTTACCTTAGCGACAGAAAGCTCTGGTACACGACCAGTACAGGCACTGAAAACTACGAGGTCACTGGAGGCGTTCCTCAGGGATCAGTGCTCGGCCCCACCTTGTGGAATGCTATGTACGACGGAGTCCTCCGCCTAAGGTTGCCGGACGGTGTAAATATTGTCGGATTTGCGGACGACATAGCGATCGTGACGGTCGCGAAGCACCTGACAGACATAGAGGCAAAGACGAATACTGCAGTCAAAGCAGTACGGGATTGGCTGGAAGAAGTAGGGCTCCGACTGGCGGAGCATAAAACCGAGGCCGTGTTAGTTACTTCCAGGAAAAAGGTGGAGTTTGTTGACATCGTAGTTGGGGATACAACGATACGCTCGCAAGCCACTATGACCTATCTCGGAGTCAAGGTGGACAACAGACTCAACTTTCGAGCACACCTCACGTACGCGGCGAGTAAGGCAGCAACCGCATCCACGGCCTTAGCTCGAATAATGCCGAACACAGGGGGCCCTAGGCAGAAAAGAAGGTTACTGCTCACCAACGTGGTCAGGTCCATCAGCCTTTACGCAGCCCCGATCTGGCTAAAGGGAACGGAGAGCGGTACCTTCCTGAGGCAGATGAACTCGGTGCACAGGATCTGCGCGCTCAGAATGTGCTGCGCATTTCGGACGGTATCGGGAGAAGCTGCGATGGTCCTTGCAGGAACAGCGCCATTCGATCTACAGGCAGCAGAGTGCGCGAAGGCCAGGGATAGAGCCAGCATCATCCAGGAGTGGCAGGCAAGGTGGAACAGCGGCACGAAAGGTCGGTGGACACATCGCCTGATACCGGACGTGTCAATGTGGTTAGACAGAGGTCACGGAGAGATGAACTTTACCTAACACAATTATTAAGTGGTCACGGGTGTTTTAAGGGATACCTGCACCGTTTCGGCCATGCATCAGACCCTTACCGCGCACACTGCGAGCCGCAGGTGGTGGAAGATGCAGAGCACGTCCTTTTGCACTGCGGACGCTTCGCGGGTGCTAGAGAAGAATTAGAAGTCCGCCTTGAGGGGCGTGTCGAGACGGAGACCGTAGTCGAGCATATGGTAAGCCCGAAGGATAAATGGGTGGCGGTGAACACGATGGCAGTGGCAGCAATGAAGCAGCTAAGAAGAGAAGAAAGAGCGCGAATCGCAGCCAACCCAGAAGAGGGCTGATAAAGGCCGAACCCTCCCCCTGAAGTAATACCTCACGGCAGTTCCGGGGAGAGAAAACACACACACACACACACACACACACACACACACACACACACACACACACGCACACACACACACACACACACCGATACCAAATAATCAGGATGAGTCCATCGTTTGGGGCTAGCAACGGAGAGGAGATTGACTTCACCGAAGGACATTCAATTCCTCGCCAATGACATGGAGATTGAATCAACAGCGAATTATTTGAATGCAATCAAGAAGAAACAGAAGCTCCCTTTCCGCGCTCTTCCAAGGAATACGGAATTCAGAATATATGGAGCGTCTAAGGTTCCTAGTAAATTTAATAGCAATTCTCTAAAATTAACATTGGAAAAGTATTTAATTTACCTCCCGAAATGGTATGATGAAGTTAAATCTGTATACATTAAAGAATTAAATACTGGTAATTATACTATAACAAAACAGGATGATGGAGAAATTGTATTCAAATTGAAAATGTAATAAAATATATGCAAAACAATAAATTATATTAACAAAATAGAATAAAAAAAAATTTTAATGGGGACTGGTAAATTTGGGGAATTTCAGCCTTCTTTTCCAGCTTTATTAGTTCTGATACTTATTACAAATAAATGTTAATGAAATTTAATTCGAAATTTTCATTAGGAATGGGAAATTGGGGAATTTTCAGCTTTCTTTTTCAGCCACTTTTCTCCTTTTACATTGTGTGAATAAATGTAATTGAAAATTTAATTTCATAATTTTAAATGGGGATATGGGAAATTGAAACAGATCTGTTAACAGAAACAGATCCGTTATCAGAACCGGATACCTGATCTGTACAACCAGGCCTGTTTAAAAGAACAGCTAGCTGTTCGATACAACCAGGTACCTGATCTCTACAACCAGGTCTGTTTAAAGAACAGTTACCTGGTCGATACAACCAGGTCTGTTTAAAAGAATAGCTAGCTGATCTATTTAACAGTCTGATAGCTGATCTGTACAACCAACTCTCTTCATAAAAACATGCTAATGTATCTGTTTATTGGTTATATATGATTATGTTTCGTAAAATAGATCACAGTACACTAATGACCACAAGACTGAAATAGTCACTGATCCACTAACAGTTGAATGCGGTAAATTTTAATCAAAATGTGTGGAAATGTAGCATCACATTGGATGCAATAACAGTATATATACATATATTATCGGAACATCTCATCACTAAAATGTTAAAACAGTATATATTACATATAAAGATATCGAATATCGATTGGCCTTACATGGCCTCACTTTTCTAAACCTCTTCCTCTTTCGTCGTTAATTATCGAAGAATAAAGACGTGTCCGCTAGTTGCTGCATAAAATATACAACTGTTTTATTTGATAAATTGAATAAAAATATATAATATAAAACTGATTAAGTGATACATCAAAAGGATTGATTGATTTCCAACAGGTTATATACCCAGGCACCCATCAAAGATAAGTGCACAATGTGAATTATAATCCTAAGGATGGATAAATCTAAAAGAAATATTAAGCCGTTTGACGGCGAAAAATATGCCATCTGGAAGTTTCGTATAAGAGCGCTTTTGAGTGAAAATGACTCAATTAAAGTAATTGACAACAATCGAGGTGTAGAAAATGATGAAAATACGGATGAGTGGAAGAAGTTAGAAAAATATGGATTTTATAAATCATTTTAATATTTTTGACGATTTAATAACCGAACTATCTGCATCTGGGTCAAAATTAGATGATATGGACAAAATCAGCCATCTTTTTTTTCTGCTTCTATCGTATAATGGTGTCATTACTGCCATCGAAACACTTGTCGAGAACAATTTGACTTCAGCTTACGCAAAAACAGATTACTTGATCACGAAATTAAATTAAAGCAGAAATCTAAAGATACAAAGTTAAAAGTTTTGCAAGTTTTGCAAAATAAACAATTTCAACATAATAAACAATTTCAATACAAAACTAATAAGTTTCATGATAAAGCACAGTTCAAATCAAAGTTCAAATTCAACAATAATAAATCAAAATGTTTTCACTGTGGCAAGAAAGAAGGATTGCTATAAGTGTAAGAGAGAGAAAGAAAATGAGAAAAATAAAGTAAAAAAGGCACAATTGCCTCAAGGGCAAAATGAAAAAGAAAGATCTGGTTTTGCAAACGTCAAATAACGTCACAATAATATTGGCGATAAGCATATTTCTTTCCTATTGGATTCGGGTGCATCTGATCACTTGACCAACAATGAAAATCTACTCTCAAACATTCGCCATCTTGAATCACCTATCAAAATTGCTGTAGCAAAGTCAGACGAATTTATAATTGCAACTAAAAAGGGATCAATGGAATTGTTAACCGATACTTTGACCAATATCAACCTAAACGATGTATTATTTTGTCCGGATGTATCACAAAACCTTATCTCTGTTAAAAAGATGCAAGATGCAGATTTTACAATTGCATTTCATCCAGGAGGTGTGGTTGTGAATAAAAATAAAATAAATATTATGAACGCATATTTTAGTGATAATGTTCCTTCTGAAAGGTTCACAATACCTAAAAAGGCATTTGTATTAAATAAAAAAATTATAACATGGCATGAGAGGTTAGGGCAAGTCTGGGAAAATTTGTTGAAATTAAAAACCATAATTCATTTGAAGATACTAATATACTAACTAATGTTAATCCAGGTAATGATTTATGCGAAGCCTGCATAAAAGGAAAACAAACTAGGCTTCATTTTGAAATGATGATAGGCCATTATTCGAAGTACATTCCGATGCCTGTGGTCCGAAAAGTCCTCCCACAATAAATAAAAGGAATTACTATGTTGTTTTTATAGCTCAATATACACATTACTGTGTAGCATATTTGTTAACTTACAAGTCAGATGTTTTTGCTGCCTTTAGGGATTTTATTCTAAAGAGCGAAGCCCATTTTAATCTGAAAGAACTTAATTTGTACATAGATAATGGGAGGGAATATTTATCGAATGAAATGCGAGAATTTTGTGTTGAAAAAGGCATTAGCTACCATTTAACAGTTCTCCACAGACCTCAGCAGAATGGTGTATCCGAAAGGATGATAAGGTCTATAACTGAAAAAGCTCGTGTTTTAATTATAGGAGCCGACCTACAGAAAAGTTTCTGGGGTGAAGCTGTGTTAACAGCAATGTATTTAATAAATAGAAGTCCAAGTAATGCACTTAAAAATGTATTGAAAACACCATATGAAATGTGGCATAACAAAAGACCAAGCTTAAAATATTTATAAGTTTTTGGTTCCACAGAATATGTTCATAGTAAACTACCTAAAAGGAAGTTTGATGATAAATCTTGAAAGGTATACTTGTGGGTATGAACCAAATGGATATAGAGTATGGTGTGTTGAAAAAGAAATATTTGTAACAGCAAGAGATGTTGTTGTTGATGAAACAAATATGGTATAGTTTAGAGCTGTGGTTGAGAAGGACATGCATCTTAATAATGAAGATGGTGAAAGTATTCTGTCGAATACTGATAATGAAAATATCCTCAATAATAATGAGAATTCTGACCAAGCAGATGAACAGCCTAGCGACATGGTAGAATTGAGAATGCCGATCCAGAAATTTCTGGTGAAAAGTCTTATGAAAAAGGAGACTTGGAATCGCAGATAAATATTAGAAAAAGTGATTTAAATGACACAAACCAAAAGTATCTTATCGAGATTTAATAAATAATTGTGTGATCAATACTCAGTCTTTAATCTATTCTGTACCATATAAATTTGTCGAGGTTAAATACAATAAAGATAGATCACATTGGGAGAAAGCTATTTAAGAAGAACTGGACACACATATGTTAAATAAAACTTGGTCAAATGTACAAAAGCCTAAAAATAAAAATATAGTGGATTGTAGATGGGTTTTTACAATCAAACAAAATGAATTCGGTGAACCAATAAAATATAAAGCCAAACTTATTGCTCGCGGTTTTACGTAAGAATACTTAGTTGATTATAATGAAACATTTGCACCTGTAGCGAGAATATCTAGATTAAGATTGATTATATCCATATCAAATCAGTATGACCTTTAAGTACACCATATGGATGTGAAGACAGCATTTTTGAATGGAATATTAAAAGAAGAAATATATATGCAAATACCTGAAGGTCTTAAAGTTAGAGAAATTAGGTTTGTAGACTACATAAAGAAAGAAAATTTATGGCCGCAAGCAAGCTGCTAGGTGTTGGTTTGAAATATTGGAGAAAGCATTAACAAAAATAGGCTTTATTAATTTACCAGTTGATCGTTGTATATATCTTCTTGATAAAGGAGATATATTCTCTAATATATATATATTCTTTTATATGTAGATGACTTAGTGATATCTACCAACAACAAACAAGTAATGATGGAATTAAATTATACCTAATGAACAAATTCAGAATGACGGATTTAAATTAAATTAAATTTTTCTTAGGTATTAAAGTTGATAGAAGTGATGGTCAACTTAGTCTAAGTCAATCTGCTTATATAAAATCAATACTTTTAAAATATAATATGGAAAATTGCAATCCTGTTAACTGTCCTCTACCAACTAAACGTAATCATTTTGCTCTTAGCTCAGATGATACATGTCGAAATGAAATTGGATGTTTAATGTACATTATGTTATGTACAAGACTAAATCTAAGTACAGCTGTTAATTTTTATACCCGCTCCCCATAGGGTATTATAACTTTGTCCCGCAGGAAATGTATGTAACAGGTAGAAGTAGGCATCTCCGACCCTATAAAGTATATATATTCTTGATCAGCGTCAACAGCCGAGACGATCTAGCCATGTCCGTCTGTCTGTCTGTCCGTCTGTCTGTCCGTCTGTCTGTCTGTCCGTATGAACACCTAGATCTCAGAGACTATAAGAGATAGAGCTATAATTTTTTTCGACAGCATTTGTTATGTTTGCACGCAGATCAAGTTTGTTTCAAATTTTTGCCAGCAGCTTTTTCTTTAGTTTACTTTTACTCAAAATTTTAGTGATGTTTAAATTGAATTTAACAGCTGAAATGCTAAAAATATATTTCTATCGACAAAATATCGATATTTACTTGTATCGAATAACTTCCCTCAAAAGTTTGCACCTAAATTGAAGCGACTTGCATATCTAACATTGCACTATGGGCAAAAAGCTTTTACATTTGTTTTGTGTTCGGTATTTTTAAATTGACTTTATTTTTTAAATTAGAATACTTCAAATATACTGAAACATATTTTTAAAAAATTTTAGACATCGCTGGTATTTTGTTATTCGTCCATATTTAAAGACTATGATCTGATCTATGATCTAAAAAAAAAGAATTTGGCGCGAAAGTTTATGATTTTTTCTGTGAGTTGTATCTTCAAATTGTAAATTAAACAAAAAAGCTTAGATATGGAATTTAATCGTCAAGGTATGTAATATTAATTATTGAAACTACATTTTTAGTACATGTGTTATGTTGTCCAATCGTACAATGTGTTGTTGGTATGTTTTTAGGCCGCTGCTAACAAATGTATCTGTGTTTCTGTGGATTGTAACTTGTGCGTCTAGGCCGGTCGAGGCAATATTAAAGCTGAATGTTATTAACCAAACTGTTAACAATCAAATAGTGGTTAACATTTTTGCACATTTTTGCCCGATTTACGGCAATACTCAATGTTGCAGTTGCAGTTACATTCTTACATTCAACGTTGCTTGATGTTTGGAGCGACAACAACCGCCAACAAGCTGCTGTGCAGCAGTTTGTTTTACAAAATATTGATGAGGCTGAATTAAGTGATGTCCAGCAAAACATAATAAAAGATAAGCTCAGGGTATTCTTTGGATTTATTACCACTAATTTGCCAAAATGCAACAGAATGCTCGACCGTTTCAAAAAAAAGCATGCGCAATGGCTCGCATCATCTTTAAAAATTGAGTTTTTTAAAGATGATATTCCACGCGACAAGTCTGGTCGCAAACGCTTGACAGACATTGAGGCAGGACCAAGGTTAAGGCGAAAATTGGCATCTGATCTGGTCGATAAAGTGAAGATTGCATGCCACTGTTGTTGCATGCAACTTCTACATTGACCGAAAAGTTGAAAACGGGCGACACTTCTCCTCTACTGCAAAAAGCATTGAATAAAGATAATATAGATGGTATAACGAACCAATTTAAGCAGAAACAGGTGACAGTAATAAGTCCTGAAAATGCTTTAGCCTTTTTAATTGAAAACAATTTAACAAAACGACAATACATTAACATAAAAGCCATAAGTAAGCTCAATGGATGCGATATTTATCCCCCTTATTCGGAAATTACAAAAATGAAATTGAAATGCAGACCAGAACAAGATTTAATAACTTATTCTGAATATAAAGTTCAAGTATCACTTCAGAATTTATTGAATCATTCTGTTGACCGCATATTTGAAATGCAGAAAGACGTAATTACTCATTCGCAAGCAACGCATTGCAAATTAATGGTCAGCTACGGTTTTGATGGCTCAACAGGTCAAAGTATATATAAACAGCGATTTCACACGGATCAGCCTGTTGGATTGGATCAGTCACTGTTTGTAACTACAATAATTCCTTTAAAATTAATAGATTCCAAAAATCAAATTATTTGGTTAAATCCATCTCCTCAATCGGTCAGATTCTGCCTGAAAATGGAATTTATTAAGAAAACTACTGATCTTATAAAATATGAAAAAACGGATTTGGACGAGCAAATAAAAAACCTTGATGACCACACCTATACTTTCGGAGAGCAAAAAATAATAGTAAAATATGAAGCATATTTGACTTTAATAGACGGCAAAGTTTTAAATGTGTTAACTGATACAAATTCCTGCCAATGCTGTCCATTATGTGGTGCTAAGCCCAGTACACTTTTGATGACGAAAAATATTGAGTCAAAAAACTTTCATATGTATTCTGATAGCCATATATATGGTATAAGTCCTTTACATGCATGGATACGATTCTTCGAGTTCGTATTAAAAGTAGCATACCGAATGGAGCTAAAAAAATGGAGAGTCACAGGCTCAGACAAAGATGGCCTTGCGTTACGGAAAAAAAGGATTCAACGTAGATTATGGGATGAAATGGGTTTGAACGTAGACAACCCTAAACAAAATAGAAGTGACAATAGTAATGATGGAACTACCGCCAGAAGAGCTTTTGCAGATACCAAAACGTTATCAACAATTTTAAATTTCAACGAGAACATTTTGTATAATTTTTATATCATTTTAATTGCTGCATCGTGTGAATATAAAGTATGCCCAGCAAAATTCAAAAATTTATGTACGAAAACGTTCAACCTACAACCTGTATATGTTGAAACTTATGATTGGTATCCAATGTCACCGACTGTGCATAAAGTATTGGTGCATGGGCCTCAAATAATGGAAACCTCCGTACTTCCTCTAGGTGCTCTGGGGGAGAATGCGTCAGAAGCCCGCAATAAATTGTACAAACGCGATAGGCTTTCCCAAGCAAGAAAAAACAGTCGGCTGAATACTATATCAGATGTGTTTAATAGAGCATTGGATTCCTCTGACCCACTGCTTTCAACCATAAATCTAAAGGAACGCCAAAGACTAAATTACAAAAAAAGGCTGCCAAGAGATGTTATATCTCTTTTGGAATCTCCTGACATTGACCTTCCAACAACAGGGGCATGTGTAGACCATAATGTTGAACAGGTAGAAGAAGTCGCAGATAATGAATTTGAAATACTCGGGCTGGATTCCCTGGAGTTGGAGGAAGAGCTTTGGGAAGAATAAATTATTAACTGGGCATCATGGTATGGAGACACAAAACTTAATATTGGGCTCTAACTAATTTTTAATTTAATTTTTCAGGTATCCATATCAACTTTATAATGCAAATTTGTTAAAAATATATTAATTAAAAATATTTAATACAATTTTATTAAATATATTACATTAAAATATTAAAAAAAAATTTTAGGAAAAAAATCGAAAATTGCAATTTTATGGTAAGGTGGGAGGGAGGGAAGACGTTGTCCAATTCGAAAAAAAAATCCGAAATTCTATCTTTATTTTTTAGGTATGTGTACAAAATTTCATGTTTCTATCTTCAAAAATGGTAAAAATGCCGCAATTCGGGGATTTTTGCCCATAGTGCATTGTGAAATTCGCTTGGGCTAAAACAAATTTACGATGCCAAAGGAAGTTTACAAGCTGCGAATGGTTTTGGATTTTTTTCTGTTTTGTTTTCTTATCTGATAATTGCAAAAATAAACATATTCGTACGCAAAATTAACGAATTTACATATATATTTTATCATAAAACAGAACAAGTTCCTAAAATTAATCTTAGCTCTAAATATAGTGCTTATCCAAAGCTTTAAGAATAACCTTCACTTATTCTTAAAATTGTTTCAGTTTATGTTTTTTTTCACTGTAAAGATGGTAGCACGTGACATCTGTCAGATAATTACCAATTATATTTTATATTACGTATTGAACTGAGGGTTTATAAATGAAAAACATACACCACATTGCTTCATTAAAATAAGTTTTTTTCCTAACTTTTTTCTCTGTTATTCCGCTTTTTTTTCGCTGATTCAGCTTATTTTGCTTAGAAAAAAATGACACCACTGCTTCCAATGGCCCCCTCGTGGAGTTCCCTCAAGTAAATTTACTTAATTGGTAACTAATTCGAGCGGCGACAAACAAAAATTATAATTGGCGCGTGCCATTCACTTGTAGTTGCAACAACAACTCTTACTTTTAAAACCTTTCCTTATTTGTCAATCTATAACCACTTGAGAATTGCAATATTAAAATTAATAAAATCTACTGTTTGCGCATATCATTTATGTAAACAAACCTGAACTTATACCACCGAAATTTGTCATTGAAATACAAAAGAACATTGCATACTTTTGAGTTGATCATTTCATCTGCATGAAAAAAATTATAGCATTAAAAACAGTATTATCACTAACCATACAATACATAGATGCGTCATCCCATACAAAAAATCCTATCATTAAAAACTGAATTATGGCGACCCCAGTCGGGCCGAGCGCTGCGATTCGAACACCAGAGCCTCTTCGGCTCATTCACACACTCAGTTTAGTCGCAGATCAAATGCGGAACGATGAGCACGAGCGTATTTCGTTGCGCTCTGCTTTCGCTTCTATGTATGCGTGTATGTATCTACATGCTTAATACTTAACATAAAATATATAATATACATTAATGTACAAAGGTTAAGTATATTTAAGATATCGTCAATATTATCGGCCTCATACACTCCTTAAATTCCGTACTCTGCAGCCAGACATCTCTGACTTCTTGCTTGTAGGCTTCCTTTGGCATCGTCAATTTGTTGGAAGACGCTCTAATTCAAGTACGAATTCAATTTAAACATCAATGAAATTTGAGTAAAAGTAAACTTAAAAAAAAGCTGCTTAAATTTGGTCAAAAAGCCAGAATTCCCGCTGCCCATCATATTTTTTCTTCAATCACACTTCAAAAAAAAATTGAAATCCGTCAGAGAATTACAACAACCGAGGGGCAACTCCGACCCTTGATCATTGTCAACAGCCGAGACCCGGAGGTGCTGGTGGATATGGTGATCGCTCTGATACTGGCATTCAATCAGCAGTTTAGCGAGCATGCGGTGAATGTGATCATCGAAGCCATGCAGAATCGGCCCACAGCCAAAGTGTTCACCGAGAAGCTCTTGTTGCTGCTCAATCGAGAAGGTAAAGCCAAACAATGTGTACTTTATTTTTGAATGCAGTGTATCCGATCAGCAGTTAGTGCGCGAAATCGCCAACGAATTTCCCCAATTGTTTAAAGACAGAGCCAGAATCTAGAATTGCAAACAGACAAAAACACAACTCCTAAAACCAACTAAAACCAAAATAAATACCAATCTAAAGCGTTGCTAATGAGGCTACCAAAGCGAGCCAACCAAAAATATTTTCAATTTTAAATTGTATAGTTTACAAAACTGAGAAATCAACAGCAGCTAAATAACTTTTCGGATAGCCTTAAACAAATGAATCAACTGCTCGCTATCTCTATCTAATCAAATCAATAACAAGAAATGAAAATGCAAAACAAACAAACTTTTCGACGAATTCAATTTTATATAATATGTGTTTATTAATTTGTAAGACGTTTTTAATTGGTATTAAAATTTATAAACATATTAAGTTTATTGTTAAACGATAAAACAAAAAATCCCCAACAAAAAAAAAATAATTGTTAAATTGAATTGAAGCAGAAAAAACACAAAACAAAAAAATGTACAAAAGAATTTTTAACAACAAGTTTATCAAGAAAACAAACAATAACAAGCAACAACAATATAGCAAAAATGCTCACGAAAAAAAAAACGAATTAACTTAACTAAATGCAGAAAAGAAATTAATAAGCCGCACATTTCAAAGATCAAATATACAAAAAAAAAATGATATTATCAAATTGCAAACAACAAGAACAAAAGTGAAAGCAAAATGATATATTCAAGAAATTAATCTAATTACCAAATTCAAATTCTTTTTTCGAAATACACTCGATTTTTGTACTCTTTCGAATTGAAATTAACACACACACAAACAACAACAACAGCAAACAGTTTCAACATTTTAAAACGATTATAAACAAAGCAAAACGAAAAATTAGTAAAAACGTTTTTATTAACTTTGTTAATTTTGCTCATTTTAAACCAAATGGAAAACAGAAAATGAAAAATTAAAAATGGAAAAAGGCAACGCAAAATGCATTGAAAATGTAACAAACAATGAGATTGCAATAATTGTTAAGAGTAATAAAACAAATGGTATAATAACAATAATTATAAAAATTAAAATAAACATCCAGAAAATCAACAAAAATGTTTGCAGTAAATATTACGTATACGCATGCTGAGACGCAGCTGAGTTGTAAGTAAATTGTACAACCTTCGAAATGATTTTCATACTTCATTTAATTTTAGGAATAAATTTATACAAGCAGATTTTGCTTTTATTTAAAATGGGTACCGGATATCACATAGTCGAGTACACTCGACTGTAGCTTTCTTACTTGTTCTTTTGGTATTCCGTTTTTTTTTTGCTTTTTTTTTCGCTGATCCAGCTTATTTTGCTTAGAAAAAAATGACACCACTGCTTCCAATGGCCCCCTCGTGGTGTTCCCTCAAGTAAATTTATTTAATTGGTAACTAATTCTAGCGGCGACAAACAAAAATAATAATTGGCGCGTGCCATTCACTTGTAGTTGCAACAACAACTCTTACTTTTAAAACCTTTCCTTATTTGTCAATCTATAACCACTTGAGAATTGCAATATTAAAATTAATAAAATCTACTGTTTGCGCATATCATTTATGTAAACAAACCTGAACTTATACCACCGAAATTTGTCATTGAAATACAAAAGAACATTGCATACTTTTGAGTTGATCATTTCATCTGCATGAAAAAAATTATAGCATTAAAAACAGTATTATCACTAACCATACAATACATAGATGCGTCATCCCATACAAAAAATCCTATCATTAAAAACTGAATTATGGCGACCCCAGTCGGGCCGAGCGCTGCGATTCGAACACCAGAGCCTCTTCGGCTCATTCACACACTCAGTTTAGTCGCAGATCAAATGCGGAACGATGAGCACGAGCGTATTTCGTTGCGCTCTGCTTTCGCTTCTATGTATGCGTGTAAAAACCATAATTACAATGCTAATCAAATCTCTTTTATATATAGCATGTCGTCGGCGATGTTTGCGTGCTATACCGAGTACAGGCTGACAAGATTGGAGACTATGCTTAACGAAGCCAAGATCAAATATGACAGTGTAAGTTGTTAGTTTACAGTCGAGATATATCGATCTCATCAGACTTGCTAATTTCATTATTTCATATCATTTACAGTTATATCATCACACGGAGTTGATCGTGATTGATGACGATGCTAATCTTCCACAACAGGCTTTGCATTGGCAGACAACCAAAAAGAAAAGAGTGCGTGTTGCACGCTGTGCGCAGTTAGAGGAAATGCTCAAGGAGTCTGAGCAAGCTACCAGCCAGCCAGTGGCTGAGCTGCAAGAAGAGTCGGTGTGCAGTGTCAGCGACACTCTAGGCATGCCACCAACTCGACCGGATGAGGATTAGCTGCTTGTGATCAACGAGTGCAAGCTGGAACAGAGCGAATATATGCTAAGCTCTTCACAGGCTGAGCGACTTGAACGCGCTACGATACCGCCTGCAGAGGCAGAACCATTAAATTTAATTAAAACATCTTTAAAAATCAAGTAAAAGTAAACAAAAAATAAATATGGTTAAATTTTCTCAAAAAGCCAGAATTCCCGCTGCCTGCTGTTTTCATAATTTTCACGCAATCACACTTCAAACAAGTAAAAAGCTACAGTCGAGTGTACTCGACTGTGAGATACCCGCTACCCATTTTGAATGAAAGCAATATATTTTGCGGTATTATTCTCAAAATATACCAAATATACTGCAAAAATACTAAAAATATACCAAATGGTATATGTGGTATATCGATAAAGTACCGCATTCAAAATATACCATAGACGGCTCAATATACCAGATTGTCGGCCAAAGCAACTAAGACCCCTAGTAAGTAGGCGTTTTGCCCATACAAAAGTATTTCTTTAATAACTTCGACAATTTTTATCTGATCGCAACCAAATTTTCAGGAATCATAACTACTATAGTTATTATTATATATGCTAAAATTCGCAACTCTAGCTTTAAAACTACGCTTGTTATTCGATTTTTTTGATTTGCGGAGGCGGAAGTGGGCGTGGCAAAAATTTGAAACAAACTTGATCTGCGTGCAAACATAACAAATGCTGTCGAAAAAATTATAGCTCTATCTCTTATAGTCTCTGAGATCTAGGTGTTCATACGGACAGACGGACAGACACACAGACGGACAGACGGACAGACAGACAGACGGACATGGCTAGATCGTCTCGGCTGTTGACGCTGATCAAGAATATATATACTTTATAGGGTCGGAGATGCCTCCTTCTACCTGTTACATACATTTCCTGCCGGCACAAAGTTATAATACCCTTCTACCCTATGGGTAGCGGGTATAAAATTCCAAATCTGACGGGAACTGTACTGTTTACGTTTTAAATTTATATAAACAAACCAATTATGTTATACAAATTTGTAATTGGAGATCGAATTATTGCATACTTTTAAGCTGATCATTTAAAGAACATAAAAAATCAAAAAAACTACAGTCAAGTGTGCTCGACTCTGAGACCCCCCGCTACCCATTTTGAATAAAGGCAAAATGTAGCGGCAATATTTTTTTAATATATCAAAATAATCGCAAAAATACTCGAAATTTAGCAAAGGCTATTCTAGGTACATTGGTACAGAATTATAGTCAAATATACCATTGAGTGCGAAATATACCAGACTGTCAGTCAAAGCAACTAAGACCCCATACAAAAGCATTTCTATAATAACTTCGACAATTTTTATCTGATCGCAACCAAATGTTCTGGAATCATAATTACTATAGTTATTATTGTATATACCAAAATTATTCTAGCTTAAAACTTACGCATGTTATTCGAGTTTCATCGATTTTTGGGGACGAAAGTGGACGAGGCAATAATTTAAAACAAACTTGATCTACGTACAAACATAACAAATGCTGTCGAAAATTATTGTTCTATGTCTTATAGTCCCTGAGATCCAGTGTTCATACGGACAGACCGACATGGCTAGATCGTCTCGGTTGTTGACGCTGATTAAGAATTTATATACTGTTGAGCTACTCAGCTTTTTTAGTAGTTTTTACGTGTAAAACTATTCTTTATAAAAATAAAAAGAGTAAGTTTAAATTTAATGGTTTATTGTCGTGGTACATCTTATCTTTTTGCATGCTGCGCGCTGCATTAGAACTTAATTTCGAGATGAAAGAGGCTGGTGTTCGAATCGCAGCGCTCGGCCCGACTGCGATTCGAACACCAGAGCCTCTTGACTCATTTCGAAATTCGAAGTTCTAACGCAGCGCGCAGCGAACGTTCGCATAAATTCTCCAAATGTAATTATTTAAAATGCATTTTAAAGTTGAAGGTAGTAACTTTAATAAATTGGTTTTATAAAATTTACTGACTAATTAAATTTTATTTGTGTATTTTAGATCGATGAACCCTTTTTTATTTATTTTGTGAACGTCTTTTTCATGTTTAGTTAAAGTTTTAGTTGTGATGCCACGAAATCCCACAAATAGTATGTATGTTAATGTGTTCGTCTGACTTTTAGGGTACTGTATGCCTAAAATCAGCTGCAGAAATTTGCAGAGGTTAATATAATCGGAAAAATACTGATGCCATCTAACGTTTACCAAGGGAAAGTTTTTCCGTATTGTGCTTTTGTTTTGTTCTCGTCGCTCGTGTTTGTAATGTTTTTTGAAATATTTTTATTTATTTATTTCATTGAAATTCACTTTTTAGGAGATTCCGAGAAGTGTGCATTTACACGACTATATATTTTTAATCTTTGGTGTGCAGAAGGTGGCACCAACGATGGAAGATTAAAAAAAATTATTGAAGTTATGCAAGAGCAAATTGAAAACAACGGTTACATTCCCAAACTAAGCCAACTACCATAACGAATTAATTGCATATACAAAAAAATTGCTACTTTTTGGGATAGCTACAAGCGGAAGAAAACTGCAATTATGCAATATCAATCAAGTTGGCTTAATGAAATAGAAACAATTGTCTTGACCTGTGGTCATGAGTTGTCTCAACCAAAACAAGAAAGTGCCAATCTTGGACGGCAGCAAATTGATTTTACAGATTGTTCGAATAGAGCAAAACGTCGAAGGATTGCTGAAATAGCGAAAATTGATAACTCTGCTGCTTCCTTGCTTCGATCGTGCAGCTTGTCTTCAGGCCCAAAACATTGTCAAGCCAATATTGACGAAGTTTTATCACTTTTTGTGGAGACGAATTTAACGAAACATCAATATTTGCTTATTCGTAAGTTTATTAATACACTTGTTTCATTTGATATATTGCCTATTTACGAGCAGGTTTTGAAAGCAAAAAAAAACAGCTTCCCAGAAGATATCAGCGTTACTGAAGCAAAAGCTGAAGTTCAATTGCAATGTTTGTTAAACCATACAGCCTCACGGATTTTAAAACTTCAACACGAAGTTATTGAGAACATTAAGGATGATTCCGCTAAAAACTTAATTTTGATAGGAAAATGGGGATTCGATGGTAGCACCGGACAGTCTGAATATAAACAGAAAGCGCTTAACAATAATTTGGACGACTCTACTCTTTTCGTTACCTCATACGTACCATTGCAGCTGATTACAAATTCCAGTGATCCCAAAGGTCAAAAAATAATTTGGAAAAATCCCCGACCGTCATCTACACGCTTCTTCAGACCAATTAGGTTCCAATTTGGAAAAGAAACAGCTCAATTACTTATTTGTGTTTACAATTTTTGCTATGGCAGCTGTATGATATAGTTTTCCGATGTGGACCATATTTGGCAAGCATATATAAAACTGGTCCAAGCATACTGTAAGTTTGGTTTACATATCTTGAAAAACAAAAAAGTTTTTCATACTTATTTCTATCCTATCGTTCCTATGGCATCTATATGATATAGACGTACGATATGACCAATTTTTGTACTATGAATTTCAAATATTTTTTTAGAATTTTGGAAAAAATTTTACATTTATATCTCAACGGAAAGTATTTATGGCCGCGGCTCCATACATGCCCAACCACTGTACAGCGGGAATTATACTCCACCGAATGGCTGCACTTATAGTAATGAATAACAGTAAGTAGGCTGTAAGCGTAACGTATCATACATTTATGTACGATATTATCACGGTTGCCAGATTTGGCTCTTTTTAGCCAAAACTGGCTCTTTTTTTTCTCGTTGGCTCTTCGGACCATTTTTATTGAATTTGTCTCTTTTTTGCTAATAGCTATACAAATTATAAATTTGAAAAAACGAATTCATTTTTATTAATGCATTTTTGTTGCAATTCTAAAACAGTGATAAATGTCTGAAACCTAAAATGCCTGATCGAAACTAAATTGTTCCGCTGGTATGATAACTCTATTCAAAATGGGTAGCGGGTATCTCACAGTCGAGTACACTCGACTGTAGCTTTCTTACTTGTTTATTAATGCATTTTTGTTGCAATTCTAAAAGTATGGTAACTTTCACATGTGCTTCTAAATTTGGCGGGGATTGTGGTGTCTCAAAGTGTGCGAAAATAAATTGTACAAAATGGACAAGTAAGTAAAGAAATCATGTACTATATTGTTTATCTCTGGTTTAAGCAGGAAATTTTTCTCGTGGATGGTAGCGTTCGTCGTCAAATTTCGTGTTCGTCAAAATGTTCGCATGAGATTAAAATTATTCTCTTTTGTCTGTGTTTGCACGAACATGTTCGCCAATGGATGGCAACGTTTGCACGAACATCATTTGCGCAATCGTTTTGTAGAGCACGTATTTGCGCAGCGCAAAATGAGCAAACAATTTTTACAAGAATTAATTTTTTCTCTGGAAAATCAGCCTGCTGTATGGCATGCCAAATGCGATGCTTATAAAAATAAAAATTTACGAAATAAGTCATGGGAAGTGCTATTGGAAAAATATAAAGAAATCGATGAGGACGCCACAATAGACACAGTGAAAAAAAAGTTAACTCGTTGCGTGCGTCATATAGACGAGAATTGCAAAAAATAAGAAGCGAAAAATCTGGCGCTGGAACGGACGATGTGTACCAGCTGAGCCTGTGGTACTTCAACGATTCTTCTTTTCTGCATGACACAGAATCCTCGGTCGATGGAATCACCAGTTTTGATGACGGCCAGGAAAATGAAACAGTAAGTATTTTAATAAAATTAAAAGCAAAAGTTTATTGTGCATATTAAGAACATATTTTTATATTATATTCGGTCATTCTGCCAAGGTACTGCTCCAATAGTGTTGAAATATTCGCGAAATTTATCACGAATTTGTTTTGCATTTTCTGGGCAATTCCCACCTCTCAATGGTTCCAAATCGTCCATTTGATGGTTGGAATGAAATGAGTAGTCTGCATCTGCTGAGTCTCGCAAATATACTGCGCCATTCTTTTTTGATAAATAGTTGTGCAAATAGCAACAACATAAAACAATAACAGAAGCCTTCTCCGGCTCTAAAGGGATAGTATTTAGAAGAATTCTGAATCTGTTGGCCATAATGCCAAATGCACCGCTCTTGAGAGGCGGTAATTAAAAATGAGCTCCTCCTTTTCCAATTTTTGACGACTGTACGGCTTCATCAAATTTTGCGACAATGGAAAGGCGTCGTCCCCTACTACCACATATGGCAGTTCATATGAAGTACTTGGTATTTGGCGAGGCTTCGGAATGAATAGCGATTGGTCATCATAGCGCCTTTTGTATTCAGATTGTGCAAATACACCAGCATCTGATGCCCTTCCATTTGCTCCAACTTCCACGCAAATAAATTCATATTCTGCGTTGACAATCGCCATCAGGACAATGCTGAACGTCCTTTTTGTAATTAAAATAGAAAGATCCTGATGACTTTGGTCTCTTGATATGCACATGCTTTCCGTCGATAGCTCCTATGCAATTTATGAAATTCCATTTTTTCTCATAGTCATCAGCAGTTTCTTTCCACTCTTCTTCATTTCCTGGTATCTGAAATAATATAATATGAAATACGTAATTAATAGTCAATTTTATTTTTTAGCCGAAGGCGTCGAAACGAAGACATTATGAATCATCGGAGTTCCTACAGAAGGCAATAGCGCACTTGGACAACATCAGCGCAAAGCAACCAAAATGTGAAGCTGACATATATGCTGAAGGATGGGCTGCCATGTTCAAGCAGTTGTCGAAGGAGCAGCAGCTTTTTGCCAAAAAAGGCATGGACGAGCTCCTTATGCAAGGGCGGATGAATATGCTGACATATCAAGGGGTGTCAAGCATTGCAAATATTCCGAATAAAATAAATATAAATAATAGTCAAATGCAATGCCAGATGCCAATCCCGGTGTATCCTCGACAACAAATTTTTCGTGCGAGCACTCCACTTATGAGCGACTCATCATCTTTTCAATCATCACAGTCGCAAGACATAAACAATCAAATAATAATTTCAGAAAATAGAAACGTTCCTGCTGCATCCTTTGCAGATTTATTTAACAACGATGAATACGTTTAAACCAATTGATATGTATTACAAAAAATTTAATATAAAATTTTTTACCTTGATATAAGGCTTTAGTATTTTAATTATCGCTGTATACGTTTCAATAATTATGCGTCCAAGGCTCTGTGGAGAAATTCCTGTTAAAAATTTCAGGTCTTCATAGCTTTGGTCACTAGCCAAAAATTCGCAAAGTTGCTGAAAGGCGTTCATTTGCGCTTATTGCCTCACGCATTAGTGTGTCCTGTTTTCGTATTTCGGGCTCTACGAAGTTTAAAAGTTCTTCATAAATAGCACTGCCCATTCCATAGGAGACGTTTCATTTAACTCCTTTAAAAGATTCGTATGTGTGAATTTTTGGCGCTTAGCGTACCATTCCTTCATCCACATACTGTGCTTCCTTTTTTGCACTTCCTCTTTTATTTTCTTTTTTTGTTGTAAGCAAATGTGTATTGCCATCAGTTACAATTACAATTGCAATCATTTTGGTATAACATTTCAATGACTACAAATGGATTAAATGAAAGTGTGTTAATTTTGTACACAACTTATTATCACTCCCACACAGCTCTGCTGCAGCAGAGCTAAAATTTTTTGCAATTAACAGCATAACGCTATGCAAGGAATTAATTTTTTTTAAGATAAGATAAGATAAGCTGTTTCATTGAAGAAAAATGGTTTGTCTATGTTTTTATATTACTTTCTAATGATAAAAGTTAGAAAAATCAAAATAAAAAATAAAAATTTGGCTATTTTTTATTCAAATTGGCTCATTTTTAATCGTAGCAACCGTTGATATTATGTGTTTATACATTGTCTATAAATGTAAATGTATAAATACATAATAAGATAGAGAAATAATAATAAATGAAATAATAAAAAAAAACAAACAAAATCTGCTTATTTATTGTATTGTTGTTGTCAATTGTGTTTCGATTTTTTTCTTCTAGAATAAAAGTTTTGTTGGGAATACAGAAGGAATTCGAGGGACGAAAAGATTCAACGCCACTGATAGAAGCGGCTTTTGCGGGTCATAATGACATTGTCATGGTGCTGCTCAGCCACAACGTCGATGTAAATGCACGTTGTGCCAATGGGAACACGCCGCTCATGCTTGCCTGCGGGGCGGTTATGTGAATGTAGTGAATGTACTGCTAAGACATGGCGTCAACGTTGAGGAGCAAAATGTGGTCGGACCATATCGCTTATCCCGCATTTGCCGGCCATGTAAAAGTAGACGAGGTTAGTATCGAGTCATGGGCAGTAAATTGACCATTGCACAGTGGTTCCGCCAGTATGGGAGATGCGGCCAAAAATACTTGTAGTTGTTATATTGCTACGAAATTTTGCCCAAAATTCTATAAAAATATTTTGTACATATAGTAAAAAAATTGTCTAGATCGGAATACTATATCCTATAGCTCCCATACAACCTTAGTATGGCTTATATGCCGATAGTGCGCCAAAATACTTCCGGTGGAGTTACAGTGCTAAAATTTGATTATTAGCATCCAAGATATGTATAAGAGTATTTAAGTTACCTTTCTGCTTTCTTCTACTAAACTAATTACTTTTCGAGTTTTTCTGCATTCATGCCTCTTCTGTGCACCAAAGATCAAAGATGTACATGCGTAAAAGCTCGTAGTTATAAGAAGCGCCAATAAAAATGATAATATAAAAATAAGCGAAAAAAAGAATATGTAAAATTGTCCACAAACACAAAAAAAACATCACAAAGGCAAAGAAGGAGCAGCAGATTGCGTCGCAAATTTGACCTTGAAAACAGTAAGATAGCTTGAGTTTATTAATGAGTATATACACATCTGCCAAAATCTGCAGCTGAACTTAACATTTTTATTACCTGAAAACATTGGAAAATGCACTGATATCACTCATAAAGCGGGAATCGGGGCAACATACCTAAAATCTACTTAAACAGAGATAATGACGATCACAATTCACTGAAAATTAGTATTAATTAAAATTAAACAATAACAAATAATTAATAATTCAAATTAATTTCAGTAAAAGATCTTGTAAAAGTAAATATCTTCAACTTTAATACCCTTTTTAAATATTTCAATTTGGTGAATTTTTACGAACGTCCGACCACTTTGAACTTCACTTTTGTTTTGACAAAAGCTCACTAAACGCAGTTGCAGCAGCAAAATTGAAGACGTGTTTACACTTTGCATTCTATTTTTAGAATGTCCCGTTAGATTTCAGAAAAATCTAGTTTGCAATGAAGAAACTTGGACATTTTAGTAACGATTTGTTTACTTTTCGTAAATTTTTGTTGTTATGACTTTTATTATTTTTGGCCTATGGGCGGAACCACTGTGCATTGACAAGTGATTATAATCCTAGATTTGATTGAATCGAATCGATTAATGATTTCGTTATTAGATATCTTATGTATAGAGAATGTATAAACTACTCTCGCCCTTTAATCTGTTGATTAATCTAATGCTAAATGTCTCTCTCATACTTCTCATACTTAAATGTCTCTCTCATACTTCTTCTCAACACCCGATCGAATAATTTCAACGAGAGTGCATTGTCACTGGCTAGCTACATGGGTCATTTGGATACGGTGTGTTTCCTACTGCAAGCCGGCGCCGATCACGTGCACTTCGCTCTCATAGCGGGTTCAGCTTACTAAAGGAGGCTATTGAATGGACTGTGATTCTTTAGTTCAGACGTTAATTTATTATTATACACCTGGCTTTTTATTTAAAAATTTACTTCCATTACAGAATATATTAAATTCATTACAATTGAAAGTTAAATTCTCGAATTTGATTTCTTTCATAGCTTGAATTCAGCACTGCACTATAGGAAAAAAGTCAATATTTTTGGCATAAAATCAAATTATTTTACAAATTATTTAAAAAAAAAAAATTTATTTTTTGAATTTACATGAAGGCAATGCACTGTGGTTGCGCCCGTAGGCCATAAATCGAAAAATCGACTTAAAAATAATTAGTCAAAATGTAAAAAATTTGACTCAAAATTGTCCACATTTTGTCATTGCAAGCTAGTTTTTCCGGAAATCTAACGGGACATTCTAAAAATAGAATGCAAAGTGTGAACACGTCTTCAATTTTGGTGCTGCAGCTGCCTTTAGTGAGCTTTTCGTCAAAACAAAAGTGAAGTTCAAAGTGGTCGGACGTTCGCAAAATTCACCAAATTGAATTATTTAAAAAGGGTATTAAAGTTGAAGATATTTACTTTAACAAGTTCTTTTACGGAAATTAATTTGAATTATTTATTATTTGTTATTGTTAAATTTTAATTAATACTAATTTTCAGTGAATTGTGATCGTCATTTTCTCTGTTTAAGTAGATTTTTAGATATGTTGCCCCCTGATTCCCCCTTTATGAGTGATATCAGTGCATTTGCCAATGTTTTCAGGTAATAAAAATGTTAAGTTCAGCTGCAGATTTTGGCAGATGTGTATATACTCATTAATAAACTCAAGCTATCTTACTGTTTTCAAGGTCAAATTTGCGACGCAATCTGCTGCTCCTTCTTTGCCTTTGTGATGTTTTTTTTATGTTTGTGGACAATTTTACATATTATTTTTTCGATTATTTTTATATTATCATTTTTATTTGCGCTTCTTATAACTACGAGCTTTTACGCATGTACATCTTTGATCTTTGGTGCACAGAAGAGGGCACGAATGCAGAAAAAACTCGAAGAGAAATTAGTTTGATAGAAGCAAGCAGAAAGATAATTAAAATACTCTTATACATATCTTGGATGCTAATAATCAAATTTTAGCATTGTAACTCCACCGGAAGTATTTTGGCGCACTATCGGCATATAAGGTTGTATGGGAGCTATAGGATATAGTATTCCGATCTAGACAATTTTTTTACTATATATACAAAATATTTTTTTAGATTTTTGGGGAAAATTTCATAGCGATATCTCTACGGGAAATATTTATGGCCGCGGCTCCATACAAGCCCAACCACTGTGCAATGGTCCGATTCAAAAGCAACAAAATCCGAAATTACACATTAATCTTAATAGTATATATAACAAATTTCAAGTTTTTATCTTTAAAACTAGAGATTATGCCAAAAAATCGACTTTTTCCCATAGTGCACTGTTGCAAATTACTGCTGAGACAAGTTAATTCAAGTGACTCTATCGATTTATTTATAATATTTGACAGCTATCGATTGTATATTCATTTCTTGCTTAGTTAATCGTGCCTTTCCACTTGTCCCAAGCAGTTGCGACCTTAAATAACTTATTGAGCTTGAATCTTCTTACTCATATTTGCTTTTATTTTGCTTGATTGTAGATAATAAAAAGACAATATATATGCATACATATATAAAAATTAAAGTTTATTATTAATTACTAAAATTCTTATCAAAATATCTTCAAATATATATATGTCGCTACCGTTAGTAACATAAAGTAAAAACATATTTGAGATAAAACATATTTAAGCAAGTACAAGTAAATAAAAGAAAACTTTTTACTGAAAGTAAACGTAATTTTAAAACAAGAGATACATTTTTTTTTAAAGCAATTGCATTTGTTTATAATTTCGGAATATTCGTATTATTGAAAACAAGTAATAAAGAAAAATTTTGAATAAAAGTAAAATATTGCGGTATTATTTTCAAAATATACCGAAAATACTATAAAATACTAAAAATGTACCAAAGAGTCTTATTTGTTATATCGATACAGTTCCACATTCAAAATATACCATAGACGGCACAATATACAAGATTGTCGGCCAAAGCAACTAAGACTAAGACCCTAGTAAGTAGGCGTCTTTCCCATACAAAAGTATTTCTTTAATAACTTCCACAAATATCTGATCGCAACAAAATTTTCAGGAATCATAACTACTACAGTAATTATTGTATATACCAAAATTCGTAGCTTTAGCTTTAAAATTAGGCTTGTTATTCGATTTTTTTGATTTGCGGGGGCGGAAGTGGGCGTGGCAAAAATTTGAAACAAACTTGATCTGCGTGCAAACATAACAAATGCTGTCGAAAAAATTAGAGCTCTATCTCTTATCTCTGAGATCCAGTGTTTCATACGGACGGACAGACGGACGGACACACAGACGGACAGACGGACATGGCTAGATCGTCTCGGCTGTTGACGCTGATCAAGAATATATATACCTTATAGGGTCGTAGATGCCTCCTTCTACCTGTTACATACATTTCCTGCCGGCACAAAGTTATAATACCCTTCTACCCTATGGGTAGCGGGTATAATTAACTCTCCCTCTCTTGGTGTTGTTGTTGGCTATTGTCTATCTTGTCACAAGACTCTTGTGTCTAGCTCGGCCCGCGCTCTCTCAGTGCTTGTGCTTTGTGCTCTCTATGACTCTTGCTCTCAACGCTGTTTAGAAGGGTGACTCTCCTCCTTGGTGTTGTAGTTGGCTATCGCCTATCTTGCGTCTCGCTCGACCTGCGCTTACTTTTTGTGCTTTGTGCTCTTTGTAAGTACAGATCATTATACCCGCTACCCATAGGGTAGAAGGGTATTATAACTTTGTGCCGGCAGGAAATGTATGTAACAGGCAGAAGGAGGCATCTCCGACCCTATAAAGTATATATATTCTTGATCAGCGTCAACAGCCGAGACGATCTAGCCATGTCCGTCTGTCCGTCTGTGTGTCTGTCCGTCTGTCCGTCTGTGTGTCCGTCCGTCTGTCCGTATGAACACCTAGATCTCAGAGACTATAAGAGATAGAGCTATAATTTTTTCGACAGTATTTGCTATGTTTGCACGCAGATCAAGTTTGTTTCAAATTTTGCCACGCCACTTCCGCCCCCGCAAACCAAAAATCGAAAAACAAGCGTAAATTTAAAGCTAGAGCTGTGAATTTTGGTATATAGTATAATTACTATAGTAGTTATGATTCCTGAAAATTTGGTTGCGATCAGATAAAAATTGTGGAAGTTATTAAAGAAATACTTTTGTATGGGCAAAAACGCCCACTTACTAGGGCTCTTAGTTGCTTTGGCCGACAATCTGGTACATTGTGCCGTCTATGGTATATTTTGAATGGTGTGCTGTATCGGTATACCAAACATACCATTTGGTATATTTTAGTATTTTTAGTATTTTCGGTATATTTTGAAAATAATACCACAATATTTTGCCCTTATTAAAATGGGTAGCGGGTATCTCACAGTCGAGCACACTCGACTGTAACTTTCTTACTTGTTTTAGTTTGCAATTCATTTACCTATCATACTTTGTTTATATTTCTTAGTTTTGTTTTTGTTTGGTTTAACTAACTTTGTCTTAGCAATATGTTAGTCTGCTATAACAAAACAAGTAAGAAAGTTACAGTCGAGTGTGCTCGACTGTGAGATACCACTACCCATTTTAATAAAGGCAAAATATTGCGGTATCATTTTGAAAATATACCGAAAATACTTAAAAATACTAAAATATACCAAATGGTATGTTTGGTATATCAATATAGTACCACATTCAAAATATACCATAGACGGCTCAATATACCAGATTGTCAGCCAAAGTAACTAAGACCCTTATAAGTAGGCGTTTTTGCCCATACAAAAGTATTTCTTTTATAACTTCCACAATTTTTATCTGATCGCAACCAAATTTTCAGGAATCATAACTACTATAGTTATTATTATATATACCAAAATTCACAGCTCTAGCTTTAAATTTACGCTTGTTTTTCGATTTTTTGGTTTGCGGGGGCGGAAGTGGGCGTGGCAAAATTTGAAACAAACTTGATCTGCGTGCAAACATAGCAAATACTGTCGAAAAAAATTATAGCTCTATCTCTCGTAGTCTCTGAGATCTAGGTGTTCATACGGACAGACGGACGGACACACAGACACACAGACACACAGACGGACAGACGGACATGGCTATATCGTCTCGGCTGTTGACGCTGATCAAGAATATATATACTTTATAGGGTCGGAGATGCCTCCTTCTACCTGTTACATACATTTCCTGCCGGCACAAAGTTATAATACCCTTCTACCCTATGGGTAGCGGGTATAAAAATGGTGACAAAATGGGTAGAGACCCCGAAGGCGATATCGCTGGGTTTATACGGCAGACGCGAACTGATTTTAAGAATGTATTGGCTTAAAAAAACTCCCTGATAGCTTCTGGTTTTAAGAGTATGAAGCTCTTGAGGCTCCTGTATATGTTCCAAGTTTATCCGTACTACCCTCTGGCAAATTAATGTCATTTAGTTCACCGTCTCCTCAACTCCCGGTAGCTCTGGAGGCTCTACACCATGACATTACGTCATTAAGTATGGAATTTTCTGCTACTGCTGTGATTTTAGTGTCGGCTGAGATGGAGTCGGTTGAAGAAATTCAACCATCACAATCCTCTATCGAGATCATCAGTTCTGCAACGATTTAAGAATCGCCTCCAGCTCCTGTTTTAGTTGTCTACAACACGTTAGTTGCGGTGCAACCGCTTAAACAGATTTTTGTCTCAAGGCTTGCCCCTGATACGACATCTGATGATGTTCGGGCTTATATTAAGTCCAAACCTCAAGCCAGTGTTAGGGTGGACAAATTTCATTTCTCGTACGAGCAGGAAGTTTCATCTTTTAAAATAAGTGTTCCTGCTGAACAATTTAGCATGATGTGGAGTAGAGTTTGGTCGGATCACCTATTAGTCAAAGAATTTGTTGCTAAAAGAAAAATCGGTCTCCGGTTTCTCTTCCCAAAAGTAACAAAATTTTAATTCAAAGCCTTCTTCTATGTCTGTCAGTTCAAAAACTAACATCCTCTTTACTTCTTGGCTATCAGAATGTATGAGGTATTTGCAGTAAACTTACTGACTTATATTTAAATAGTGTATCTTTCCCTTTCAATGTCATTGCCTTTACTGAAACATGGTTAAAAAATGACTTCCTTGATACGGAAATCTTTTCTAGTAGATTTTCCGTATACAGACGTGACCGCAAGGTACGTCGCGGTGGTGGGATTTTAATTGCAGTAGAGACTCAATTTACTTGATAATTGATAGATCACACTTCTGATATTGAGCTTGTGTCTGTAAAATTATCCTTTGGTATTTTTAACATTTTTAGATGATGATGCTTCAGATGATGCTCTGTATTTAGCCCATTTTTCTATAATCAATAACATTTCTAACATGCTTTCTGATCGTGATTACTTTATAGCCCTTGGTGATTTCAATATTGCTGGTATCTCATTCCGCCAAGAATTTTAATGGACTGTGCCCCTCTACATCCCATGTTTTTATCGATAGTCTTTTTGGAGTATCATTGTCTCAGATTAATGGTATTCCAAATTGTTTGAACAGGTCTCTAGATTTTATTTTTGTTTTAGACCTATAGTCCTGTTCTCTATCGAGAATATCTCCTATATCCTGTCCCGAAGACCCTTACAATCCCACTTTCGAAATTATGTTGGAGCTTCCATATTTTGCGTCAGGGTCTAGTGTACGTTGTGGTGAGCGTTCTCGTTGTTTTCGGAAAACAGATTTTGAGAAACTTTCCTTGCTTATATATCAAACTGACTTGTCGCAACTTTCTTTGTCTGGGAACATGGATATAGCGGTTGATTTTTTTATACTACTTTGAACTCGCTATTTGATGCTTGTGTTCCATCAAGAATTCCATATTTGTCTAATAAACCCTTCTAGTTTACTAAAAAATTATCGAACTTAACAAATCGTAAGTCGAGACTTTTAAAAAAAAATTAAAGAAAACTGGCTCTTCTCTTGATTCTGTTGCTCAAGCTGCTTTCCGCACTCATAATAATGAGTTTTATAATAATTATTTGAGTAGATGCAGATTAAGATTTCAGCGTGATCCAAAACGATTTTATGACTTCGTTAACTCTTAGCGTAGATCCGCGTCATCGCCAGCATTTATGTCTTTGGAGAATATGACAGTATCTAATGATCCTGGTATTGCCGATTTATTTGCTGACTTTTTCCAAACGAAATATTCTGTCCCAAGTTTTCAAAAAATTCCTTCTCTTATCCTTATCAAGTAAATTCATCTAATTGTATTTTTGGTCCTTTAATTACTGAAAGCTCTATTTTAACGGAACTGTTGGCTATAAAACCTGTTTTTTTCGGAAGGCCCGGATGGAGTGCCTAGTTGTGTGCTGGTAGTATCTGTAAACCGCTTCTTAAATTGTTGAATTATCCGTTACCTCATGCTCTTTTCCAAAAATCTGGAAAAATCATATATTATACCTATTCTAAAAAAGGAAACAAAACTAAAGTTCAAAATTATCGCGGTATATCTAAATTGTCTGCGATTCCAAAAGCATTTGAAAACTTTTAACTTTTCAACTGCAACTTCTGTGTAAATCTATAATTTCGCCTTACCAACATGGGTTTGTGAAATCTAGGTCCACTTATTGGACCTAGGACCTAGTTAGTTATCCACTAACTTATTGGAGTTCTCCTCAATTGTAATTAAAGGATTCGTGAATAAAATGCAAAGAGGGTGCTGCTCAACAACTAGCAGATACCCTCAACAAATGTAGGGCTGACATCACTCCTATCCAGGAAATGTGATGGATAGGACAAGGCTGCATAAAGAAGAAGAACTGTGACTTTTACTACAGCTGCCATCCAGAACGGCTTGAATTTGGTTGTGGTTTCGTTGTAAGTACGAGGCTGCGGCGCCGAGTCTCTCACTTTCGGCCAACAAACGAGAGAATTGCAACGATCCGAATTACTGCCAAATTCTTTAACATCAGCCTGATATGTGCACATGCCCCAACGGAGGAAAAGGACGATGCCACCAAGGACGCTTTCTATGAGGAGCTTGACCGAGCTTATGGCCGCTGTCCTCCCCATGACATTAAAATTCTCCTCGGGGACTTTAATGCAAAGGTAGGACGAGAAGACATCTTTAGTGCCACCGTCGGGCGATTTAGTCTACATGAGACCACCTCGAGAAATGGTCTCAGATTAATATGCTTTGCAGCTGCGCATAATATGGTAGTTCGTAGTACTGGATTCCGTCATTTGGACATCCATAAGGCATCTTGGCTCTCTCCCGATCGAGTGACCAGAAATAATATCGATCATGTTGTGATTGATGCAAGGCACGCATCTAATATACTCGACGTGCGATTCTGTCGGGATCCCAACATCGACTCCGACCATTATCTTGTTGCAGCTAAGATTCGCACACGGTTATGTGTGGCGAAGATTGTACGTCGAAGTGCGTTAAGAAGGCTGGACATCGGAAAGCTGCAATCACAACAGGCGAAGAATGCATTCTCCACTCACGTTTCGAGGCTATTAAGCCGAGCACCTTTAATACCTGAAGACATAAGGGATATGTGGGCGCTCATAACTCACTCCCTGCGAACTTCGGCAGAAGAAGTGCTTGGATTCCAGCGTCCTCTAACAAGGAATCCATGGTACGATCAGGAGTGTCATGACGCAACAGCTGCAAAGGACGCCGCCTACAAAAGAACACTGCAGGCTGGGGCGACACGAGCTATTATGGATGTCTACAGGTCGAGAAGAAGAGACAAAAAACGCCTTTTCAGACGCAAGAAGAAAGAGCAGGAAAGGCGAGAGTGTGAGAGCATAGAGAGCAGCAGATGCAGGAATGAAGCACGTAACTTCTACCAGAGGGTCAAGCGTCTGACCCAAGGATTTAAGACTGGTGGTGACACCAACTACCGCGGAATTAGTCTTCTTCAGTTGCATACAAGGTCCTAACGAGCGTATTGTGTGAAAGACTGAAACTCCATGCTGAAGCACTGATTGGACCTTATCAGTGCGGGTTCAGGCCTGGCAAGTCCACTGTTGACCAGATTTTCACCTTGCGCCAAATCCTGGAGAAGTCTTACGAAAACCAGATCGACACGTACCATCTCTTCGTCGACTACAAAGCCGCATTTGATAGCCCCCCGGTGAGATCGCATATATACGTCATGTCTGAGCTTGGTATACCAGCAAAGCTGACTAGACTTTGCAGAATGACATTGAGCAACACCATCAGCTCTGTCAAGGTAGGAAGTGGCCAATCCGAAATCTTTACTACCAAGTGTGGCCACAGACAAAGTGACTCGCTGTCTTGTATAATCTTCAATATTCTCATGGAGAGTATTAGAAGAAAGGCTGGTGTGCATCGGACGGGCACGATATTAACCAACAGATGTGTCCAGCTCCTTGGTTACACTTATGATATTGATATTGTTGGCCGCACCAAGCGTGATGTCACAGGAGCCTTCGGGGCTATTGAAAAGGAATCAGCAAAAGTAGCACTAGCAGTGAATATGGAGAAAACAAAGTTTATGGTGTGCTCTAGCAGAGAATAGTAGAGCTCTCTCTTCGCAAAATCTTTGGTCCAATCTGCGTGGGCGATGTTTATCGCATCAGATACAACCACGAGCTGTATGAGCTGTACGGTGATGTTGACGTAGCCAGTCAAAAGAAATCTCAAAGACTTCGCTGGCTGGGCCACATTGCCCGTAAGGATGAAGACGCTTCGGCTCGTAAAGTGTTTGATGCGGTGATTGTTGGGACACGAAGGAGACGACGACCCCGAACGCGTTGGCAAGACCAGGTGATGGAAACCCTGCCCACACTTGGTGTTACCAACTGGCGAAGGCGCGCTCAGGACAGAGACGCGTGGAGGCACATTGCGCTTCAGGCCGAGACCCGATAAAAAGGGTTGTCATGGCCATAAAATAATAAAGAATAAAATGCAAACGGATGTCATTTACACCGATTTTAATAAGGCTTTTGACTCAGTAAATCATCACCTCTTACTGTATAAACATAATATTTTATGGTTCCTCATAGACTAATTAAGTGGATGGCTTTGAATCTAAATGTGTCCAAGTTACTTCTGGTGTGCCCCAGGCTAGTCATTTGGGTCCTCAATTGTTCACTTTGTTCATAAATAATCTTCCTTCTGTTATTGAGCATTCCCGTGTACTTATGTACGCTGACAACGTTAAGCTTTGCCTGACATTTAACGATAGTCTTGTGAGTTCTCTGTTGCAATGTGACCTTAATCGTCTAGAATCTTTGTGCAGAGTAAATATGTTACATCTCATTTGAAATAAATGTAAGCTTATGATCTTCTGTAGGGGTTATTCTCAGGCAAAAATTATGTTTTATGTGATGGTCCTCTAGAACGGATTGAATCGGTAAATGACATTTTAATTCTACTTGATGCAAAACTAAAATTTGATAAACATATTCTGTCTGTTGTAAATAGGGCCATGGGTGTACTAGGATTTATAAGACGCCGGTCGAAAGAATTCAACAATTCCTACACTACTAAAACTTTGTACGTCTCACTGGTTCGTCTTATCATTGAGTACGGATTTCCAGTCTGGAATCCTCAGTATAGGGTTTATCAAGATAGGATTGAGTCGGTGCAGCAATAATTTTTGATATTTGCTCTTCGTAGTTTAAATTGGAACAATAATATTAGATTACTATCCACTACTAAACTTTCCTTCTCTTTCTGACCGTAGAACTATGCAAAGTGCTGTTCTCGTACAGAGACTAAGTAATGGTGAAATAGACTCTTTGGAACTGTTAAATCAAATTAGTTTTGCGGTTCTGGTCAGGATCACTAGGAATTTTCTTCCTCTTCTCATTTCACGTGGAACTACTAGCTTTACTTGTCATAATCCCTTCCGTATTCTGTGTGTGAATTATAATAATCTCAATAACGTAGTTGCTACAATGAATCTATTCCTCTGCTTAAAACCTTATTATTAGCATATTTATCGAGTATTTAATTGTTTTTTATCCTCTTCTAAATATATCCTAACATATTTTGCTTCCCTATTAATATAATACTACTACTGTATTTAATTAGCTGTCCAGCGTCTTTAATATTTATTCGAGGTTTTCGATTAATGCATGCTGTTTACAAATTTATTTTGTTTTGTCCGCGCGTCAACAAGTCCGTGCTTGGTATCGCTGGGCCACTTGATGACACTGTCACTAGTATGTCAACGTCCAAATAAAAAATATTGCAATTTGCAGCAATCAAACCGATGCATACTTACATATATAGTTCTCTGCCATTAAGCATCAAGCGCACTTGTTGCGTCGCCAGCAATCACACCCAGGCAGCATTAATCTCGATGAACAGCAGCAGCAGATACCTTAGAGGAAGCAGTAGACACCACGGAAGAATCATCAGCCCATCGTGTTACCGGTATGTACTACCAGATGATCCCGATTCGGCGGCCTGCAGCAACACATCCGAAGACGCACCACTTGGATCAACGATTTGCACCTGGTATTCCTGCTATGTTTGTGCCGCATATATTGTGCGGCCGGCATGCACACACAGCAGCAGCTTTCGACAGCTTGACGCGACACACGGACACAAAAGAAGCAAAACACCATGAAGGAATCACCAGCCAATACACTGAGACACGTTGTCTCATACCAACACACATGCACCTGCATGTAAACAAGGTGATACCGATTAGCGGTTCGGCAGCACTACATCCGACATACGCATCACTCGCTAGCCGATAACTGCAATCTTAAAGGGCTGCAATACTGGACAAGATGCTATGCTTAGGTCGCGCGCTCAGCGCGTTTGGCATCACATTCAGCAGTGTCGAATTACCGAAGAGCAGCAGAATTACCGAACACAAAGCAGCAAACATCATGACGTATACCATAAGCAAATACACGGAGTCACGCCATGTCTCCAACACACATGCAATTTCAATTGCATGCAATCGAGGTACACCGACTGGAGTTTTTACAGCACCATATCCGACACGACGCACCACCCATTTTGCTGCTACCTGGAATCGCTCGACATGCTGCTATATTGGAAATTTAGGATAGGCTTAAGTCGCGCAATTTTCTTTTTGATTTTTGTGCGACCGGCTTCTTAGCAATGCCACTATTTACACATGACACGTCTGCCATGCGTAAAAAAACACTCCAGTAACTAAAGCTCTTTTTGTGCTTTTGTCCCAATTGAGCTTGCAGTGCTAAGCGTACGAAAATAGGCATCTGATCTGGTCGATAAAACTGAAGATTCAATACCACTGTTGTTCAATGCAACTTCTGCATTGGTCAAAAATTAAAAAAAAGGTCGACACTGTTCTGCAAAAAGTATTGAATGGAGAAAATATAGCTGACTTAGCGAACCAATTTAAGCAGAATGAGATGACAACAATAAATCCTGAAAATGCTTTAGCCTTTTTAGTAGAAAGCAATCTAACTAAACGAATATAAAAGCCGTAAATAAGCTGCAAATCATTTTGCTGACCGCATATTTGATATGCAGAAAGATGAATTTTCTCATTCGAAAGCAACGCATTGCAAATTAATTGTCAGCTACGGATTCAATGGGTCAACATACAAACCTGTTGGATTGGATCAGCCTCTGTTTGTAATCACAATAATTCCCTTGAAATTAATAGATTGCAAAAATCAAATTAGGATTTAACCAATCCTTCTACTTAATCGGTAAGATTCTGCCGACCCCTTAAAATAGAATTTATTAGTGTAACAACTGAACTCATAAAAAAATGGAAAAAACGAACTTGGACGAATAAATAAAAAAATTTTAAGATGAACACATCTACAATTACGGAAACCAAAAAGTATTAGTGAAACATGAAGAACATTTGACTTTAATTGATGACAAAGTTTTAATGTGCAAACTAGAACAAATTCATGTCAATCCTGTCCATTATGTGGTGCTAAGCCAAATAGACTTTGGAAGTCCAAAAATATTGAGTCAATAAACTTTCAGATGTATACTGATAGCCATAAATATGGAATAAGTCCTTTGCATGCATGGATACTGTGGGAGCCTGTTGTTATATCAGGTCACTGATATCCAATCGTGGTATCTTGTATTTGGTGTATTTCACTTGTTATTAAAAACGCATGCACGTCAGTGCAATCTTGAATCAGTTTTATCAATGTTCTTTATTTGTAAGTAAAATGCTCTCTTACCCTAAGTACATAAGTTCAGCGCGCACTGCGCTGCCGGTTCAGCCGGCAGCGGCGCGGCTGCATTATATATTACTTATATGTATATACTTATACCTCAATGGACAAGCATGCTTTGTCTTACATAAATTCTTTAGAGTGAGAGAGTGTATTATGCACTTATGCATAGGGCACTGGCGGTCAGCGTGCATATGCTGACTTAGCCGAATTCGCACAAGCGGCGGATCATGTTACGCGCTCACTTGATTTTGTTATTGTTTATTATGATTTGTATGTGGCTGCACAAAGTGTTGCCGCCACATAAGTGCCAAACACAGTGTACACTCGATACAAATGGTAATCACAGTGTACACCCGATATGTATGACATATGTGCATATTACACTGTACCTCCAATGATCTCTGAGAGCGAGAGAGAGAGTCATTAGAACTCTCAAAAAGACTACACTCTGACTCTCTTGTATTCTTGTAGTTTAGTCTAATTCGTTGAGCCGGAGTGAACAGACTACCTCGCATAAATACATATTTGCAAAGTGATTAATGATTGATTTATTATTGGTACGGTCACCGGGTTAATACAAAACAAAATACGCATAACAAGCATATACAATTTTCAATTGCACTATCCTTTTGCACACCGTTCGTCACGTAGGCATAGAACTGGCATAGAACTGACTATACACGTACATACATATATGTATGCCGGTATATATATATATAAATATATATAAAAACGAAGACATATTACACACGAGATATATATGTACATATGTATGTGTGCAAATATAAAAATGTGTGGAAGTGAAAGACTATCTGACAAAGATCAGAGGCAGTTAACCCCAAACTAAGCTGACAAAAGTCAGAGACAGTAATAATAGAAAAAAAAGAAAGGAAAAGAAAAGATGTAATCTGTAAAGAAGTTTTCAGAAGCAGTTAGCCATATATGTATGTACTAAGCTGACAAAGATCAGAGACAGTAAGACAAAAAAAAAAAAAAAAAAAAACGTACGTATATATGTTCATACGTTTAGCAAAGTATGTACATAGTACAGGATACGAACTGGCTAAAGTCAGTGACAGAGTTGTCAGTCAGTTAAATAAATGTTATATATATATACATATATACACATATATATAGAGATATTCAAATTTATTACAGATGAACGCGGAATTATCTATTAAACCATTCTTGTGCGAAAGCATTGACAAAGCATTGCTTCGTTGTGAGTGGGAGAAATGGCTCAGAGCATTTCAGATCAATGCCGAGTCAGAGGAGATAACTGCGAACAAGCAAAAGAGGACTAAATTACTTTATTTAGGTGGAACACAACTGCAATCAGTACCGTATTCACTGCCCGATGCCGTAGTCGTTTTTAACGAAGTTGAAAAAAATGATGTATTCCAGGTATTGGTGGACAAGTTAACAGCGATCTTTTCACCCAAACAAAACTCGTCATTTGAAAGACATATGTTCAGGAGTTTGATTCCATCTGGCGACGAAAGCTTTGCCAAATTTGTTTTGCGCCTAAGGCAACATATAGGTTTAGGTTTAGGTAGGGCCGGCTGCCCATGTACGGGGCAAAGCATAGACCAGTGGAGGTCCGTAGCTGTACCGGTAACTTATCTACGTCTCAGAAATTGCGCAGTATGGATGCATTTTTGGCAAAATCCAACAGCAGCTTAGGAGGTAGCCGTGAAACGTCCCGAAGATCGTTGTGGCACGGCGAATTAATTATTTCAACCGGAGTCGGGATAACGCTGGGCATCTACAGAGAAGATTCTCAAGTGTTTCCTTAACCCCGGGTTCGTTGCATTTCCTGCACTGATCACTGTTCGTGATGTCCAGCTTTACAGCATGGACAGCTGACAGACAGTGACCAGTTAAAATGCCTAGCCTTAGCCTGCAGTCTTTCCTTGAAAGCTGCATGACTAATTTGGTTAAGTTTTTGTTAGTAGAGGCAGCCTTGCAGTTTTGCACGAGTTGGCATTACGCCAGCTCGCGTCCCACTGAAGTCTAGAGCGCACCTCAATTTCACTGCCTAGAGTTCGCAGGGATATCGGAACATTGCACATGTTACCGACTTCGAGCCCCACTCCCTCTTTGGCGAGAGCGTCTGCGATCTCGTTGCCATCAATGCCCTGGTGGCTTGGGATCCAATAGATACGCACGACCGCAGATGCGTTCAGCGACTCTATTGCTCTTCTGCTGTCCAGGACAACTTTGGACTTGACCACATCAGAGTGCATTGATCTTATTGCAGCCTGGCTGTCAACAAAGATGTTAATAGATGTGTGATTACGCTGTAAACCCCGAGCCAATTCGGCAGCCTTGCCAATGGCAAAAACTTCCGCCTGGAAGATGCTGCAATGGTCTGGGAGTTTATAGGATTGTTTGGAGACCAGGTCTGGGCAGTATACGGCCGCTCCGACACCATCATCCATCTTCGACCCGTCGGTGAAGAGGTTGAGGGCTTCGGGAATGCATAACCCTTCCCGCCAGCACTCCGGTTCCAAGAATATTGTGTTAATATGGTCAGTGCTGGTAAGGGGGATAGTATAGTCCAAGTCTCTACTAGTCTCCCTACCAATGGCGCTGTGACCATAGCCTAGCAGACCCAGATTGCCAGTTGCGGCAATCCGTAGGGACGATTTTGCGGCTATGGATTGCGCGTATAGGTTTAATGGTTCGACACCAGCTATTACCTCGAGGGCTTTAGTTGGCGTCGACCTGAGAGCGCCTGTGATACACAGTAGCGCTTGACGCTGTGTCCTTTCCATTTATTTATTTATTTGGACGTTGACGTACTAACGGCAGTACCATCAAGTGGCCCAGCGATACCAAGCACGGGCTTGTTGACGCGCGGACAAAACAAAATAAATTTGTAAACAGCATGCATTAAACGAAAACCGCGAATAAATATTAAAAGACGCTGGACAGCTAATTAATTTAGATTAAAAATATGTTAGAATAAGTGTATAATAGAATAAATAACAATTAAATACTCGATAAATATGCTAATAATAAGGTTTTAAGCAAAGGAATAGATTTACTAGAGCAAACTACGTTATTGAGATTATTATAGTTCACACACAGAATACGGAAGGGATTATGGCAAGCAAAGTTAGTAGATCTACGTGAAATGACAAGAGGAAGAAAATTCCTAGTGATCCTGACAGGAACTGCAAAACTAATTTGACTTAACAGCTCCAAAGAGTCTATTTCACCATTAATTAGTCTCTGTATAAAAACAGCACCTTGCATAGTTCTACGGTCAGAAAGAGAAGGAAGGTTTACTAATAAAAGTCTACTTCGATACGGTGGTAATCTAATATTAGGATTCCAATTTAAACTACGAAGAGCAAATAATAAGAATTGTTTCTGCACCGATTCAATCCTATCTTGATAAACCCTGTACTGGGGATTCCAGACAAGAGATCCGTACTCAAGGATAGGACGAACCAGTGAGACGTATAAAGTCTTAGTGATGTAGGGATCATTGAACTCTTTCGACCAGCGTTTTATAAATCCCAAAACACCCATGGCCCTATTTACAGCAGACAGAATATGTTTATCGAATTTTAGTTTTGCATCAAGCAGAACCCCTAAGTCATTCACACCTTCAATTCGCTCAAGAGGAGTATCATATAACATATAGTTATTTAACTGGGAAGAACCCCTACAAAAGGTCATAAACTTACACTTATTGCAGTTCAGATGTAACATATTTACTCTGCACCAAGATTCTAGACGATTAAGGTCACATTGTAACAGTGAGCTCGCAAGACTATCATTAAATGTCAGGCAAAGCTTAACGTCATCGGCGTACATAAGTACACGGGAATGCTCAATAACAGAAGGAAGATCATTTATGAACAAAGTGAACAATAGAGGACCCAAATGACTGCCCTGGGGCACACCAGAAGTGACTTGAACACATTTAGATACAAAACCATTAAAATAAACATTCTGAATTCTGTTGGAAAGGTATGAGGATATCCACTCAATTAGGCTATGAGGAAACCCTAAAACATTAAGCTTATACAGTAAAAGGTGATGATTAACAGAGTCAAAAGCTTTACTAAAATCGGTATAAATGACATCCGTTTGCATTTTATTCTCGAATCCTTTAATTACAATAGAAGAGAACTCCAATAAGTTAGTAGAAGTGGATCTAGACTTCACAAACCCATGTTGGTAAGGTGAAATTATAGATTTACACAACGAGAAAGCTCACCACAACGTACACTCGATTCTGACGCAATAAATGGGAACTCCAACGTAATTTCTAAAGTGGGATGGTAAGGGTCTTCAGGGGAAGATATAGGAGATATTCTCGATAGAGAACATGAATCTGGGTCTAAAACAAAAATAAGATCTAGAGACCTGTTTAAGCAATTTGGAATATCATTAATCTGAGACAATGATACCCCGAAGAGACTATCAATAAAAACATGGGATACAGAGGGGGAAAGTCCATTTATATTCTCGGCTGAAAGCCATGACACCCCAGCTATATTAAAATCACCACAGGACAATAAAGTGATCCCGATCAGAAAGCATATTAGAAATGTCATTAATAATAGAAAAATGAGCTAAATATAAAGCATCATCTGAAGCAGGAGGGATATATGAGCAAGAAATAAAAATGTTTAAACTACCAAAGGATAATCTAACAGCCACTAGCTCAATGTCAGAAGTGTGATCAATCAATTCTGAATTTAATTGAGCATCTACTGCGATTAAAACCCCACCACCGCGACGTACCTTGCGGTCACGTCTGTATACGGAAAATCTACTAGAAAAGATTTCCGTATCAAGGATGTCATTTTTAACCACGTTTCAGTAAAGGCAATGACATTGAAAGGAAAGATACACTATTTAAATATAGGTCAGTAAGTTTACTACAAATACCTCTTACATTCTGATAGCCAAGAAGTAAAGAGGATGTTAGTTTTTTGAACTGACAGACATAGAAGAAGGCTTTGCAATCAAATTCTTGCCACTACCAGGAAGAGAAACCGGAGACCGATTTTTCTTTTCGCAACAAATTCTTTAACTAATAGGTGTTCCGGCCAAAACTCTTTACTGCACATCATGCTAAATTGTTCAGCGGGAACACTTATTTTAAAAGATGAAATCTCCCGTTCATACGAGAAATTAAATTTATCTACTTTAACCCTGGCTTGGGATTTGGACTTAATATAAGCCCGAACATCATCAGATGTCGTATCAGGGAAAGCCTTGAAACGAAAATCTGCTTAAGAGGCGGCACTGCAACTAATGTATTGCGGACAACAGAGGTAAGAGCTGGAGGCGATTCTTGTATCGTTACAGCACTAACGATCTCAACAGAGGATGGTGATGGTTGAATTTCTTCAACCGTCTCCATCTCAGTCGGCAACAAAATCGAAGCCGGAGCCGGCGACTCCAATCTTAATGACGTAATGTCATGATCTGGAACATCCAGAGCTACCGAAGGTTGAGGGGACGGAGAACTAAACGACATTAATTCCCCAGCAGGTGGTACAGATAAGCTTGGAACATCAACTGGGACAGAAAGCTCGATTGGGGTAATCGACAGACGCGTATTGGCCTTTTTACGCTTCGGAGACTCGGTCAAGAGCTTCATACTCTTAAACCCAGAATCCAAAGCAGAAAAGCTATCGGAGAGTTTTTTAAAGCCCGCCAATATATCTTTAAAACCAGTTCGCGTCTGCCGTATAAACCCAGCAATATCGCGTTCAGAGTCCCTACAATGATCACAAGTCCATCTCAAACCAGACTTGGCCGAAATCAAATCAACAATACGGCCGTTAAAGCCAGCACATTTTTCATGTGCAACGTTGTCGCATAACCAGCAACAAACAAAACCCATTTTGGCACCAACTGGCACCCGGCATTTCTTGTTATAGCAGACCAACATGTTGCTAAAACAAATATTATTAAACCAATTAAAAAACAAAAAAGAAATAAATCAAAATAGATAAATTATTTGCAAACTAATATGATCTGTACTTACGAAGAGCACAAAACACAGAGAGTATGCACAGGTCGAGCGAGACGCAAGATAGGTAGGCAACTACAACACCAAGAGAGGGAGAGTTACTATTCTAAAGAGCGTTGAGAGCACAAAGCACAAGCACTGAGAGTAAAGCGCGGGTCGAGCGAGACGCAAGATAGATGATAGCCAACAACAACACCAAGAGAGGGAGAGTTAACTATTGTAACAGCGTTGAGCGCAAAGAAAAGCAAGTGAAAAAAGAAGAGCGCGAAAGTAAACAAAAATACAAAAACAAAGTGCAGCGGCAACGAAAACAGAATTGTTTTGCTAACAAAGCAAAGCAAAGTTTGACCACACAATTTGTTGTTATATTTTTAGAAAAATGATAATAATTTACTAAATACACGAAAGCACACAGCGATTTAACGATCAGTAGTTAAATACAAGTGAGAGAGTAAAATTAATGTTATAATAATTGTAAATAAATATGAAATTTAATGAAAAATCACAAATTTAAGAGGGAAGAAAAAAAAACACGTCCGACTGCGAATGAGAGAGCGAGCGAATTGAGGTAATCCATGATGGATAGGTACGTCCTTTTTTCAGTGGCCTGCCACCACACTAGAACACCGTAGGTGAGGATAGGGCGAACAACTGAGATGTATATCCACCGCATTAGATTAGGAGAGAGGCCCCAAGTGCAACTAAGCATCTTTTCGCCATGTACAAGGCTCCGGTGGCCTTCTTCACCCTTTCTAACACATTGAGCTTCCATGTCAGTTTGCTGTCGAGGACCACACCTAGGTATTTTACTGCTAGGCTCGGCTTTAGCATAGTGCAGCCTATTTTTGGGGGGGACCACGCAGGTACCTTATACCTCTTCGTGAAGAGGATAAGGTCCGTTTTGTCCGCGTTAATGCTGAGCCCGGCTGATTCGGCCCATGCTTTAACTTCCCGTAAAGTAAGTTCCATTACGGAACTAAGGGTGGTTGGGCATTTCCCAGTTATCAAAATGCTTATGTCGTCAGCATAGGCAATTAACTTGGGGGCCGTCTAGTAAATTTTATAAGTAGGCTATTTACGACCAAATTCCAAAGGAGAGGCGAGAGAACCCCACCCTGGGGAGTGCCACCTCGCACTACCTTTGTAATGGCCGCATCGCCCCACGTAGCCACCACCCGCCTGTCACAAAGAAGGTGGTTGACCCACCTGTGGATCGCTGGTGCCGTGTTAACTGAGGTAAGGCCCTTCATAATAGCATCAGTGGTGACGTTATTGAAGGCGCCTGAAATGTCAAGAAATGCACCCAAGGCATATTCTTTATAGTGGTCTGCTTTTTCGATGGAGGCTACTAGAGCATGGAGAGCAGTCTCAATGGACTTGCCCTTTGTATACGCATGCTGATTTGGGGACAACAGATGCATTGAGTTGCTTCTGATGTGCAAATCAAGTAGCTTTTCCAATGTTTTTAGCAGGAAAGAGGTTAGGCTGATAGGCCGGAAGTCATTTGGGACCACATGACTGCATTTGCCCGCCTTGGGCAGGAAAATGACTTTCGAGGTCCTCCAAAGAGTGGGGATATGACCCCATGCGAGGCACGCCGAATAGATACCCGATAGCCACGGAACAATCGTGGGCTTGCTGGCTTGCAGCATTGCTGGCGAAAGTCCATCGAGACCGGGCGACCTGACCTTCGCAAAGGAGTCGATAGCCCAAATTATTTTGTTATCTGTAATTAGACCGGCAGGGGGTCTCATAACAGGGAGACTAGGAAAGAGCTGCCAGTCACTGTTCTCTATTCCAATACATCCCGGGAAATGAGTTGAGAGCAGTGCTTCAAGAGATTCAGCACTGCTCTCCGTCCACGCTCCATCGTCCGACTTGAGCAGACTAGGACTGGAAGCCTGCTTGGACAGCAGCTTCCTCAGTCTGGAGGTGTCTTTGATGTTATCCAGGTCCGAGCAAAAGGTTCTCCATGAAGACATTTTGGATGATCGGATCATCTTCTTGTACGACTTCAGGAGAGACCTATACTCGTCCCAGACATATTCGTTATCCGCCTTCTTAGCAAGTTGAAACATGCTAGTAAGCTCCCCACGTAGCGATGAGAGATCTGGGTTCCACCAGGGTGGCTTCGATCTTCTCGTCGGTCTTGAGAGCCTACAAGATTGGCGAAATGCTGAAAGTAGTCCTGCTGAGAGGACATTGACAGTAGTTTCTAGGTCCTGTACCGAGTTGATGTTACCCGGCGGACCAAGAGACTTAGAAACAAGGCTAGAGAATTTCGCCCAATTCGTGTTACGGGGATTTCTGAACGGCTGAGCCGCAGGTACCCTGTTAAAAGGAATGGTAAATTGAATGTACTTATGGTCCGAGAAGGAGGGTCTTTCCAGGACCCTCCACTCTTCTACATTGGTACACTCAGTTGCAATCGTTAAGTCTAGCACATTACTGGAGGTGGGACCTACATAGGTAGATATCTCACCTCTGTTGGCTAGTCTAAGCTTATGGTTAAGGATAAAATCAAGAACTGACTCACCTCTGTCGTTGATGTCGGGACTTCCCCAGGCGTCCGTTCCGATTATAATATGCTTATTGGAGGAGCAGACCATGTCCACCAGCCTCCGCAGCTCGTCAGGTGGAGCCGGCTTGTCGTGGGCCATATAGCAGGAAGCCAGCAGCAAACATCCTTCACGGCTCTCCAGCACCACCACGGTTAGATCGTCATTGCTGTAATTAGGTAGTAGATGAGCTTTTAGCCCCTTCTTTACAAGGATGGCAGTTCTCGATCTACTTACCAATGTCTGGACGTATAAATCATAGTTAGGCGACTTCAGCCCAGCCACCGTGTTGCCCGACGCTATCCACGGTTCTTGGACCAAAGCCGCGTAGGCGGACACTTCCTCCAGGGCAAGGAGTAGCTCCGCCGAAGCCGTTTTGGATTTATGGAGGTTGAGTTGCAGCACACTCATTAGAGGTTAGCAAACTCGCAGGGGGGCCCGTCTGCATGGACAGTTCCTCCCCCACCTCCTCCGTCTTGTCAGTCAGGCTGAGGTTCTGGGTGGCGTCGGTCACGCTCTCAAGACCGAGATCTGCCTCAACCTCCCCTGACCTCAGCGTGTGTGTGTCCTGGTCATTGGTCACGCCATCTTTTCATTGCGCTTATACAACAGATCCTCGGCCCCCTTATTGATCTCAATGATCACCCACCACTGAGTAAAGGTTCATCCGGGTTCTGCTTTTTAAGCAGCTGAAGCGCCCGCTCGCCCTGCACAACTATAGGGAAAAAGACTTTCGCCTTCGGCATGGACGGAATATTATTCCTGTCCACCACGTCCAGCTTTGTCCCCTCCCACAGTCTGTCCAGTTTGGGTACGGTCGCTTGCAGCCACTGCAATGTTGGGTCGCCCTTGCATGTCAGGATCTTGACACCATTCATCCAGCCAGTGCCATCGAAAGTGGGCTTTGGACTATCTGGGACATTCTCCATCCTGACAAACAGTGCGTCGACCAGCTTACTATGGGTCAACCGCCACCGCTCTGCAGACATTTTTCCGTTAGGGTCCCCTCTGTCCATGAGAGCAACGGCGAGATGCCGCCTGGCAGTTTCAGCAACCGTTGCTCTCTGTCTCGTTCTGTTCGAGTCCGTATTAGTGGAGCCAGGTGCTCGCAGCCTCTTGCTCACTGGGGCCCCTTGCTTGGGACTCTCAGCGGACCGTTGGCGCTTGCTTGCCATGGACTCCACCTTGTTGTTGGCAGGCCGGTAGAACCGGTCTGCACTTTAGTGTCTTTTGGAAGGGGGCTAAGTTGGTTTTCCCGCATCCACGTGTTGGCCCAGGCAAACCTCTCCTGGTCCTTGACGGACAGGTTAGCTACGCCACTAAGCCTTGCGTGAATACGGGTCGCCGCCTTATTTTGGCCTTCTCCTTCAGCCCCCGTGCCCCGCTGCGCAACCTTGGAGGTGCTGGCGATAGGCAGGTGACTGAAGAGGAAGACGTTCCCCTCCACCGTAGAAGTTGGCGCAGCGCTCTTTTGGTCCGTGTCGGTTAAGACCACAGCACCCGCGCGCACCAACCTCGAATTTTTGGTGGCAGTGTTGTTACAACTGATACGGCCTGCTCCCACCGCCTCAGAGGTGTGACCGCTGGCGTCACGTAGAGAGGATTTCTCCCCCCCGTGCCCGCCGGTGGTAGCAGTCACGCCTTCCACCGACGTTTGGGCTGACATCCCAGCCCGGGTTGAATTGTGCCATTTTTGGCTAATTTTGTTCTTGGGAGCCCCCCATAGCGTTTTCAGTCTGACCGCCAGACACCTCGTGCCATGGATTCTGCTACTTATCTTCAGGCAGATGCCCGAAAGATAAGGAACAGAGTCCTCAGCTAGATCTGCAGTTCCTGAAATATCGACGTATAGTAGAGATCTGCTACCCGTTGACAATGAGGTAATACAGATCCTACCCAGCCAGCACCCTCGGGGAGGGTTCAGCAGAGGATTTTTGCCAGCTAAGGCAACATATAGCAATGTGCGATTTTGGATCAACGAAAGCTGACATCGTAGTGATTTTTCTCAAAAGTAATCGACGCATTGGCGTCGGGAGAATTAAAAAGGAAACTATTTGAAAAGGAACATTCATTAGATGAGATACTGGAGGCTTGTCAAGTGGACGAGGAAATAAGAAAACAATCACAGATGTTGACAAAGGGTACAGAGGAGCCGGTAAACAGGGTCATGGCAAGTAAACCGAAAGAAAATAGGCGAAATTTCGAATGCGGGAGATACGGACGTACTGGCCACAAAGATGAGTGTCCTACATGTCCAGCTCGACAGTCAAAATGTAATCGGTGCGGGCGCCTTGGCCATTTTGAACGAAAATGTAGGGCGAAGTTAAAAAGACAACATTTCCAATCGAGATTTTCTAACCAAGATGAGACGGACTCCTATGCTAAAAAGCCAAAAACGGAAGATTGTTTAAAAATTAATTGCGTTGAGCAAGAATAATGGATTAAATGCAAAATCGGGGGGACAGACATATCTCTGATCATCGATTCAGGGTCTCGCTATAATCTCATCTGTCACGACGACTGGTACACTCTAAAAAGGAATAAAGCCACAGTGTTCAATGTTCGCCCCAACTCACAGAACCAGTTCAAAGGATACGCTTCGGACCAAATTTTAAATTTAATTTGCGTATTTGAGGCACCAGTTTCTGTTGGTGAACATGCTGAAATGATTGCCTCCTTTTTCGTCATTGAAAACGGAAAACAATCATTGCTGGGACGAGAAACTGCCATTAAATTGGATGTGCTACGGCTCGGACTACAGGTGAATCACATTGAGGAGGTACCAGTTTTTCCGAAGTGGAAGGGGGACAGTGTCAAATTGGCAATAAATCCAGACATAAAAGCGGTACAACAGCCCATGCGAAGGATACCAATAGCATTAGAAGAAAAGGTGCGCGAAAAGATTCAGGATGCTCTAAGGCGAGATATTATTGAGCCTGTAAATGGACCAAGTGCTGGGATTTCACCAATGGTTCTGGTTTTCAAAGAAAATTGAGACATTCGATTATGCCTGGATATGCGGCGCGCAATTCAAGCCATTTTGAGGGAAAATCACCCTTTACCGACATTTGAAGCGTTCATGACTCAACTCAGAGATGCTAGATATTTCTCCAGGCTAGACCTCAAGGATGCATACCACCAAATCGAGCTACATGAACAAAGCCGAGAAATAACAACGTTTATAACTCCGTTAGGATTATTTCGGTATAAGCGATTGTCGGGTTCCTCAAATGTCGTAAATTACATAGATGACATCATCGTTTTGGAAAAACTGAGGACGAGCACGATGAAGCGTTGAAAAGAGTTCGTGGAATTCTAAATGAAAACAATGGAGTATTAAATAAAAAAAGAAATGCGTCTACAAAGCCTCCAAATTACATTTTTTGGGTCACATATTATCGAATCATGGCATTGAGGCAGATCCAGTGAAAATTAACACCATCACATCATTTCGACCTCCAAAGAACAAGGAGGAGACTCGGAGTTTTGTGGGCCTTGTAACATATGTAGGGAAATTTATTCCAAAGTTAGCAAATAAAACAGACCCATTGCGACGGCTGCTCAGAAAAGAGCTGTATTGTTGCAGTTTAATGGAGAGGATGAACCGAAAATAATATCTTTTGCGAGTCGAAGCCTGACAGATGCCGAAAAGCGCTATTCGAAAACCGAGAAGGAGAGTCTCTCATTAGTGTGGGGAGAGGAAAAATTCTTCTACTATCTAGCTGGATTAGAGTTCGAACTAATAACGGATCATAAGCCACTTGAGACCATTTTAAACCATCGTCGAAGTCTCCAGCGAGAATCGAAAGATGGCTTTTCCGTCTCCAAGGTTTCAAATTTATAGTCAAATACAAAACCGGAAAGGAGAACATTGCGGATACCTTCTCTCGACTGTGCAGATTAAGCCCAGGATATTGCTATGACATAAAAGGTGAACATAGCGTTCTGCACGTAATCGAAAACGCGACTCCGTCGTCCATGACGATCACTGAAATTGCGGAGAAAAGCATTCACGACGAGGAGATCGTCGATGCAATGTCGTGCCTGCAGGACGAATCGTGGAATACTTCATCATCAAACAGTCTCTTCCCGTTCAGACATGAACTCTCACTTATTGAATCTATTATATTACGAGGAACCCGCATAGTTATTCCATCGGCGTTAAGACAGGCGACTCTAACGTTGGCACACGAGGGCCATCCAGGAGATTCGGCTATGAAGCGACGATTGCGGTCCAAGGTATGGTGGCCACAAATAGATCGAGACGCGGAGAAGTTCGTCAAATCATGCAGAGATTGCATAATGGTATCGCAAGCATTAAACCCCACGGCTATGAAACGAACCACATTTCCAGAAGGACCATGGATTTTGTAGCTACAGATCTATTGGGACCACTACCTAACAACGAACACATCTTGGTCCTCATCGACTATTATTCGAGGTACATGGAGTGCAAGTTTCTAAAATCTATCTCATCAATGTCGTTAATCAGTGCCATGAAAGAGATTTTCACCGGAGTAGGCTATCCTAGATAGCTGAAAACGGACAACGAAAGGCAATACATTAGTACAGAATTTAAGGAATACTGCAAGCAATGCGAAATAGAGCAAGTAAAATCACCACCCTACTGGCCTCAAGCCAATGGGGAAGTAGAGAATATGAAAAGGTCGTTAGTGAAAAGGCTCAAAATTGCATATACAAACAAAAATAACTTCAAGGAAGAAATTCAATCATTCGCCATGATGTATAATGTCACTCCCCATGGAACCACAGGATCTGCACCAACGGAATTAATGTATAATCGAATAATAAGGGACAAGATTCCGGGTATTCAAGATTTAATGAGAGAATACAGTGATTCAACAGAAAGAGATCGTGATTTGGCAAAAACAGAAAGGAAGAGAAGGAGGAGACAAGGGAGAGGAGCCAAAGAAATCAATGTGGAAGTGGGAGACAAGGTTTTTCTCAAAAATGTAATTTTTCCTCACAAACTTACACCCAACTTTGACACCACCGAATACGTCGTAGAAGAAAGAGAGGGTGACATCATAAAAATAACAAGCGGAGGGAAGACGTTGACAAGAAATGTGAGCCATGTAAAAAGGTTCCACAAACACCATTTTACCTGATCACTCTTCACACTCCCAAAGCGCAGGTGGCGTTCTGCAGCCTTCCATTTTCAGGACACCTGATGAATCGACGACTGAGACGACATCGACACCCGGAGGACTGAAGCTGAAGCTCGTCAATAAGGGAGGGATGTGGGAGCCTGTACCTCCAATGATCTCTGAAAGCAAGAGAGAGAGAGTCATTAAAACTCTCAATAAGACTACACTCTGACTCTCTTGTATTCTTGTAGTTTAGTCTAATTCGTTGAGCCGAAGTGAACAGACTACCGCTCATAAATACATATTTGCAAAGTGATTAATGATTGATTTATTATTGGTGCGGTCACCGGGTTAATTCAGATACGCTTCTTCGTGTAAGTGTTAAAAGTAGCATACATAATGGATCTAAATAACAGGCTCAGACAAGGATGAGTTTGCGTTACGGAAAAAAGTACTCAACTGAGATTATGAGATGAAATGGGTCTGAACTTAGACAATCCTAAGCAAAACGGAAGTGGCAATAGTAATGATGGAAATGGTGCCACAAGAACTTTTGCAGATGTCAAACCGTTATCGACAATTTTAAATGTAAATGAGAAAATTCTGAATAATTTTATATCAATTTAAATTTTTTGTATAAAAACGTTGAACTTATACGTTAAAGTTTATGATTGGTATCCAATGTCTCCAACTGTGCGTAAAGTATTGTTACATGGGACCCAAATTATGAAAACCTTCGAACTTCCTCTAGGAGCTCTCGGTGAAAATGCGTCAGAAGCTCCAAATAAATTTTACAAACGGATAGGCCTTCTCATGCAAGGAAGAACAGCCGCCTGAATACTATATCTGACGTGTTCAATAAATTCCTCTGACCCACTACTATAGCTCTTTTGAAATCTCTTGAAATTGAGCTTTTAGCAACAGGGGCATGTGTAGAAAATAATGATAATCAATTAGAAGAAGGCAAAGATAATGAATTCGAAATATTCGGGCTGGATTCCTTGCAGTTAGAGGAAGGGCTTTGGGAAGAATAAATTATTAACTGGGCATTAATGTATGGAGTCACAAAACTTAATCATTTTTTATTTAAAATTTATAATGCAAATTTGCTAAAAATATATTAATTAAATACATTTAGTGCACATTTATCAAATATATTACAATAAAATATGTTAAAATATAATCGAAAATTGTTAGCGAGGTCCAATTTATTTTTTTAGGTACAGTTTTATGTTTCTATCATCAAAAATAGTATAAATTCGAAAGCGAAATAAAGCGGAAGCCTTTTTACAACAAATCTATTTTATATATTTTTGAGTCTCCTTTTTTGATAGTTAGTGTCCAAAAGTTCTCATTGTCGAACGTTAAGAATTGTTATACTGCGATCTTAAATTGTTTGACTCACTTTCACTATCACTGAAAGGCTCAAGGATAAATAACAACAAACAATTTTAACTTACTTTAATATAACTTTTGTATGTTATGTAGACCTACCGCTCACCTTAATATTTAAAACTACATCAAAACAAAAATTTGCAAAGATTCAAATTTGAGATAAGATCAACGGAACTTTTTCGGTGTCCTTCTTCCCCCTAATTCGGTTTCTCTGAAATTAAGCTAAAAATTGCGGTATTATTCTCAAAATATACGAAAAATACTAAAACCCCTGCAGAACTGGAGTTTTCGATTGGCCATGGGTAAGTGCTTAGTAAGTATATATGATCGTGCCGGTCCACTTATAATTTTTGTGTTTGTGCCTACCGGATAGACACACTCATAACCACCGACACTGGCTTTACCCTAGTGCGTAAAATCAGATCACAAAAATCATGTGCATTTTCATATAAGTGATTTTAGACACCGGTACACTCATGAGAGTATAAATGATTTTAGACATCGGTACTCATGAGTATAAGTGATTTTAGACACCGGTACTCATGAGTATAAGTGATTTTAGACACCGGTACTCATGAGTATGTGTATTTTTTGGCACTCATACTTATGAGTACAAGTGTATCGAAAACGCACATGAGTAACCGGCGCACCGTTTGAGTGTGCCGTGCCGGTCTCTGATTCAAACGCAACAAATTTCCTTCGCTGGTCTAGAGATCGTGGAAAAAAAAGAAAAAGAATGATTTGGTTAAAAATTCGCAATTGAATTGAACAGTTTCCGAATGTTGCTTAAAATTATTGTTCATTTATTTGATGAACTAATCAAATTGAAGAATTCAACTTGGCAGATTAGAGCTGAAAACTTGACAGATTGGAGCTGCCAACTTGGCAGATTGGAGCTGTCACTTTGGTAGAGCTGTCAATCGATGAAAAGCTGTCAAGTCACCCAAGCAGCATATTTTTGAAGTTGTTTAGAATTCGAATGAATTGTAAACTGAAAGGTTAACTCAATTGCTAACGTTCCTAGAGTGTTAATTATTATAATTTTAAAAATTGTGTCAAGATGGCTTTTTCTAACGGCTTGTTTACATTACAGCCACAATGGCAACGGGTGTTGAAGGTGGGACGACGGGCGGCGGCAACTACGAGCGTACGAGGTAGGAAGCCGAACTCCGCTGCAGGGAGCAAGAGCTGGCCACGGAGACCAAGATGCTTGAGCTGACGAAGGCAAAGCTGGAGCTCTTAAATAAGCGTGAGGAGCATCGACTGAATGTCGAGCACCAAAAAATAAAGATAAGCATGATACAGAGGCAGGAGGAGCAATTGCGAAGACAACGCAGCTCATGAAATGTAATTTTGCATATTAATATTTTATTTCTATTTTGAATATTCTATTCTATTTTAGCATTTGCAACGACATCAATTGGAGCTAAATACCGATCTAGATATTCTCCAGTTCGTTAAGAATAATCAATAAAAATCAAGCTAAATCGACAGATTAAAATGCCTAAGCCAAAAGCTTAAATTTACTTTAGGTGGAGTTCGGTTTGGTACAATGACTGGTCCGCAAAAAGCGGACCCAGAACCTGAGGCATCACCACCAGCTACTGACCCATCGTTCATGTCATTGACAACCACTAGAGAGGCTCCAAGCAAACCGAAACTAGAACTACTTGAGAATTGCAACAGGTAAATAAGTAAAATTTACTGTCTACGTTTTTATACCCGCTACCCATAGGGTAGAAGGGTATTATAACTTTGTGCCGGCAGGAAATGTATGTAACAGGTAGAAGGAGGCATCTCCGACCCTATAAAGTATATATATAATTGATCAGCGTCAACAGCCGAGACGATCTAGCCATGCCCGTCTGTGTGTCTGTTCGTATGAAACACTGGATCTCAGAGACTATAAGAGATAGAGCTATAATTTTTTTTGGACAGCATTTGTTATCTTTGCACGAAGATCAAGTTTGTTTCAAATTTCTGCTACGCCCACTTCCTCCCCCGCAAATCAAATATCAAATCGAATAACAAGCGTAATTTTAAAGCTAGAATTTTGGTATATACAATAATTACTATAGTATTTATGATGCCTGGAAATTTCATTGCGATCAGATAAAAATTATCGAAGTTATTAAAGAAATACTTTTGTATGGGCAAAAACGTCTACTTTCTAGGGGTCTTAGTTGCTTTGGTCGACAATCTGGTATATTGTGCCGTCTATGGTGTATTTTGAATGCGGAACTATATCGATATACCACATATACCATTTGGTATATTTTTAGTAGTATATTCGGTATATTTTGAGAAAAATACCGCAAAATATATTTCTTTTATTTAAAATGGGTAGCGGGTATCTTACAGTCGAGTACACTCGACTATAGCTTTCTTACTTGTTATTTATTTTAACAAACCTGCAATTATGCCATACAAATTTGCAATTGGAGAACGAAATATTGCATACTTTTAAGCTGATCATTGAAGAACATAAAAAATCAAGAAAGTTACAGTTAAGTGTGCTCGACTCTGAGACCCCCCGTTACCCATTTTGAATAAAGGCAAAATATGTTTATGTTTGCACGCAGATCAAGTTTCTTTAAAATTTTTGGCACGCCCACTTCTGCCCCCGCCAATCCGAACCGGCCTTTTTTTCGTGGACCGCGGGCTTACACAGGCCCGGACCTTAAAATTAAGATTCGCGCGGGCCCGGGGCTTAGCAAAAAAGCCCAGCCCGTAAAAACCCGAAATAGGCCTGAAAACAATTTAATTTGAACGTTAGAATTATCACATTTTAATTGCTTTTCGATGTTACTATCGATTTGCTTATACGAGGGTGGGCTGATAAATAGTTGGCCTTACAAAGAAAATACGTTTTTTAAATTTTGCTTTTTAATTCTCAACATAATCTCCTTTAGACGTATGCACTTGGACCACTGATCCTCCAGTTTCCCAATACCTTCCATAAAATAGGATTTGTCCAGGTTCTCAAAATAGGCGTTTGTTTCACAGATTACCTGTTCATTTAAATGAAATCTCTTACCCCAAGCCATTTTTAAGTTTGGAAATAAATAATAGTCACAGGGTGCTAAATCTGGAGAATAGGGTGGATGGGGTAGAATTTCGTAGTGCAATTCACACAATTTCGACATGGCGACAACGCTCTTGTGAGCGGGAGCATTGTCCTGGTGAAACAAAACTTTTTCTTCGCCATGTGCGGCCTTTTTTCTTCAGCTCCGAATCAAATCGTCCCAAGAGATTAGAATAGTATTCTCCCGTAATTGTTCTGCCTTTTCCAGATAATCCACATGAATTACACCTCGGCACAGTGGTTCCGCCCATAGGCCAAAAATTAAAAAGTCATAACAACAAAATTTACGAAAAGTAAACAAATCGTTACTAAAATGTCCAAGCTTCTTCATTGCAAACTAGATTTTTCTGGAAATCTAACGGGACATTCTAAAAATAGAATGCAAAGTGTGAACACGTCTTCAATTTTGCTGCTGCAAATGCGTTTAGTGAGCTTTTTGTCAAAACAAAAGTGAAGTTTAAAGTGGTCGGACGTTCGCAAAAATTCACCAAATTGAATTAGTTAAAAAGGGTATTAAAGTTGAAGATATTTACTTTAACAAGTTCTTTTACTGAAATTAATTTGAATTATTTATTATTTGTTATTGTTTAATTATAATTAATACTAATTTTCAGTGAATTGTGATCGCCATTTTCTCTGTTTAAGTAGATTTTTAGATATGTTCCCCCCCGATTCCCCCTTTATGAGTGATATCAGTGCATTTGCCAATGTTTTCAGGTAATAAAAATGTTAAGTTCAGCTGCAGATTTTGGCAGACGTGTATATACACATTAATAAACTCACGCTATCTTACTATTTTCAAGGTCAAATTTGCGACGCAATCTGCTGCTCCTTCTTTGCCTTTGTGATGTTTTTGTGTTTGTGGACAATTTTACATATTCTTTTTTCGCTTATTTTTATATTATCATTTTTATTGGCGCTTATAACTACGAGCTTTTACGCATGTACATCTTTGATCTTTGGTGCACAGAAGAGGGCACGAATGCAGAAAAAACTCGAAAAGTAATTAGTTTAGTAGAAGAAAGCAGAAAGGTAATTTAAATACTCTTATACATATCTTGGATGCTAATAATCAAATTTTAGCACTGTAACTCCACCGGAAGTATTTTGGCGCACTATCGGCATATAAGCCATACTAAGGTTGTATGGGAGCTATAGGATATAGTATTCCGATCTAGACAATTTTTTTACTATATATTCAAAATATTTTTATAGAATTTTGGGCAAAATTTCGTAGCAATATAAAAACTAGAAGTATTTTTGGCCGCATCTCCCATACTGGCGGAACCACTGTGCTCGGGCATCCCAGAAAACCGTTGCCATCACCTTGTTGGCCGACAAACCGATCTTTGCCTTTTTCGGTGCCGTTTCTCCAGTAGAAATCCATTGCTTTGACTGTTCCTTACTCTCTGGTGTATGGTGATGAATCCAGGTTTCGTCAACAGTCACAAAACGACGAAAAATTCGTGTTTGTTTGCGTTAAGCAATGCCAAACTCTCCTTCGCAATGTGCAAGCGGTTGCGCTTATTTTCCATTGTGAGCAATCGCGGCACCCATCTTGACGAAAGCTTACTCATGTGTAAAAATTCGCGTAAGATGTTTCCAACGTGTTCCCGAGAAATGTTTAGAGCATTTGCAATCTCGCAGCTTGATTCGGCGATCATCCAATATCATTCCATGGACTTTATCCACAATTTCTGGTGTTGTCACCTCTCTGGGACGACCGGGCGATCATCGTCAAAAATGCTTGTCCGCCCGCGTTTAAATTCAGCAGTCCAATATTTTATAGTTGAAAACGATGGAGCTAAATCCTTATAAACTTTGTCTAACTCATTTTAATATCGTCGTTGATTTCTCTTTTAAAAACAGAAATCTTATGACAGCACGATACTCGATTTTATTCATGTTGACGACAATGCAAAAGTGAATGCGCTAAAAGTCCCGCCAAAATTACCAGTGTTGATAAAACCGCATGAAACTTTCACAGTAATCGGCTGATAGAAAACACTAATCGAATAAAATATTTACGAATTTTAAAAATTTTTTTCTTTTAGGCCGACTATTTATCAGCCCACCCTCGTACAATATTTTAGTTGTTTGCATATCACTAATTCACAATTGGCTGCCTATTGTGAAATTAACAATTTGTGAAAAATAAAAATGTCGTGACAAACCATTCAGGACGCTGCACACTGGGCCGGATTGCCTATTTGGTGGCATAAAGTCCAAAATTTTATGGAAGAAAATCTTAATTTTTATTTTATATATTTAAACCAGATACCCTAGATAGAAAGTATCAATAAATATTTTTGTTAAAAATGCAACCTTGCAATTTTTTATAGATATATAAAGTCAGGTGAATGAACAGCTGATTGTTGTTACAAAATTGGTGGGAAACTTTTGGTGACTTTGTGCACTTGGCAAATCCCAACGAAAGAAAAATTTTATACTTTGTAAAATGGATATTGATGTTGGAGGTATGTATGTAAATTAAGAATAATAAACACAGTTTGTGTGACAAAAGTGTTCGTCTTCTGTATTTCTGTGTATTTCTGCGGTGTGTTATGTATATTAATCAATAGTAGACACTTTATATTAAATTTTAATAACAGTCCGGTTTGCGGCTTTTCCGATGCTTTCATTTTTAAGATGTGCTTGAGTTCTGTCATGTCACGTTGCTGGACGTGTGAATCGACAGCGGGCTCTACTCTTCCGCGCTGGCTAAATTTATATTTGGTCAAATAGATAAAAAAAATAAAAAACAAATTAAAATAAAATATCACGTATACGTCATGATGTCTATATAGGCAGTTAGAGTAGGCGTGGTCAAACTTATTTTAAAGTTTGCTTAATTATTTAGAGTGGTCTATTATTGAAGTATGCCAAGTTTCAGCTCGATAAATGCAATATTCGATTTAATACTGTAAATAAAACAAGTAAGAAAGCTACAGTCGAGTGTACTCGACTGTGAGATACCCATTTCGAATATAAGAAATATATTTTGTGGTATTTTTTACTGCAAAAATACTAATAATATACCAAGTGATATATTTGGTATATTAATATTGTACCGCATTCAAAATATACCATATACGGCACCATATACCAGATTGTCAGCCAAAGCAACTAAGACCCCTAGTAAGTAGACGTTTTTGCACATACAAAAATATTTCTTTAATAATTTCGATAATTTTTAAATAATTAAATAATTAAAACACTTCCTACCTTCTCCTTGTGCCCTCCGGCAGCACGCTGAAGTCGAGCACACTCGACTGTAACTTTCTTGCTTTGATTGCCGATACGGAAAAGGTCGAATTAAAAACGGCTTTAGCGCGAATGCCTCATCACCAATAAGAACATGTGGAGAAGGCATATTTTACATGGTAGATTTTGTTACTTTCGAATTTCACTCCCATGTTGGAATATCCACACAAAGAAACTTGTAATCTGGTCCTACAAGGGCCATTAGTACCAAAAAGAATTTGTTTAAATAGCACCAGTAAGTCGATCCGGATTTCTTTGGTTGGTTGCTTCGCCAACTTCCGTTACAATGCTATCAACTGTAGCTGTGTCCAATTGTACTAAAACTGTCTCCAGTTGCAAGGAATCTGTGAAATTAAAATTAATTATTTTTTATATTTTTAGATGATGGAATGAAAAAAAAATGGAAAAATTTAAGAGACTCCTTTGCAAAATACATGAAGACAACAAACAGTTCAGGGCAATCAGTTCATAAAACATGGATTTGGGCCAAACAAATGGAAAGTTTTCGTTCATTTATTTCGGCGTCGAATGTGAATGAACCATGTGAAGGATCTGAACCAGCTGAACTTTCATTGACGGATGACGAGAGCAATGATAGGTCTACCCCAAAAGCCTCGTCCTCCGTTGAGGATATAAATAAATATATCAAAACAAAGGAGCCAGACGATATCGATATTTTATTTATGGCGCATGCCCAAACAATAAAAAAATTTAGTCTGAGGAGACAGGCGCAAATCAAATTCAAAATAGCAAAACTGATTATGGAGGAAGAAATGGCGATTCTTGAGAAAAATTCACCCAGTTACTCCACCAATAGCCTTCCATCACAATTTACATTTGATAACAACACTACTTCAAATATAAATTTTAGCTCAGGTGATTTAAATGCCACATATACATTTCCAGCGCTCTGTTGGCTCAGTTTAGAGGCAATAAGACCGAGTTTTGGCGTCGATTGATAACTGTAGACGAAACTTGGATTCATCATTATACGCCCGAAACAAAAATCCAATCTAAACAGTGGATTGAAAAGGGGGAATCGGTCCCAAAAAAACCTTAAGCTGTGTATTCGGCTGGGAAAGTAATGGCGAGTGTTTTTTGGGACAGCCATGGAATTATTTTTATCGACTATCTTGAAAATGGAAAAACTATAACAGGAGCATACTACGCATCATTATTGGACAAGCTAAAGGAACAAATTTCGAAAAATCGGCCACATTTGCAAAAAAAGAAAGTCTTGTTCCACCAAGACAACGCACCATCTCACACCTCAACAGTCGCCATGGCGAAAATCCACGAATTGCGGTTCGAACTGCTTGACCATCCACCTTACTCACCGGATCTAGCACCAAGCGACTTTTTTTTGTTTCCTCAACTTAAAACTGCACTCGGCGGACAGAGATTTTCGTCAAATGAGGAGGCAATCTCTTTCGTGAAAACGTATTCTCCTATTTTGCAGACAAAGTCGCCAAGTACTATTTGAAGAAGTGTGTGAGAATGTGCATCAAGATAGCTCCGCAACTTTAGCGTCACATATCGAGAAAAAAAAAACCTCTGAAAAAAAGTACGATAACCTCAGGCCAGCTGACAGTGTGGTCGCGATCGCAAGTTATCGATAGCGACAAAGCTGGGCGTGTGACCGTGTCATACGCGCAGCCACACTGTTCTTGGTTTCCTCTAGAGATTGTCACCCTGCCCTTTTTAGTGCTTTTTGCTATTCCGCCTTTGGTTCTATGTTCGAATTTTCTCAAGCACATGCAAAAAGTATATTTTCAAGTGTCAAATAAAAAATTGTGAAAAAGTCACAATCTCTTACAAAATTAAAGTGAAAGTGGTTTTTATTTACTTGGAAGACGCCCCCCTACAAACATTTGGTCCTTCGAGCCGGATTTCTGGATTTTAGCTCGACCCCAGCAACAGCATTGGTTGTTTTTTTTTCTCAAGATAAGTAATACAATTTTTCCATCATACATTTTGTGCAAGTGTCGTGTTCGCGCCATATTATTTTTTTCCTTGTACCTTATAACTATATATGTGACACAGCATATATGTGTATAAGTACATAAGCGTTCTATCGGCATTTTCTTAGCCATCTTTTCTACTTTGTGTATACTTTGCACAGTATATATATATATATATATATATCCTTATATGTATATGTATGTGTAAGTATCTATACAGTTTAAAAGAGTTCGCTAATATTTTCCGATTTGGCCGCGGTTTTGTGTACTTTGCTATTTCTTTTTCTGTCGTATCGCGTTTTGTCTGCTTTTCAACACAGTCCTGTGTATGCAATCTCTCTTGATGCTTGAATATATTATATAATATCAATATATGAGGAACGTAAACTTCCATACACGACACTTACACACATATACACTCCGTATATGTTCCATACATACTGAAGTTATATTCTCAAGTCCAGTGTTACCCATATAATATATATATATATTATCACATACATATATGTACGTATACTGCTTCACATACATATACACTCCGTATATGTTCCTCATATATTGATATTATATAATATATTCAAGTTCATTGTTGCATATATAATATATATAGTAATATATCTATCTCCAGAATAATTTCTCGTACGTGACAAACACTCATAATTATTTCCCTATCTTCCAAATTCTTTCCCACAAATCATATTATAAACATAAACACTTGTCGCGACGGCACCGACTGTCACAAACAAAAAGATCCTATTACATTGGCGATCGTGCCACTTCCAAAAATCCAAAGTCCATTAAAATTTTCCGTATGCAACTTGAGGACTCAGCATTACTGCACTAACACCAACACAAAACATCACATGTATGTTAGCTTTAAGTCGTAATAAGAACCTTCATGTTAAAGCTCAGCATATTGTGAGTTTAGTTTTTAAAGACACTTTCCTCACTCAAGACGCGTAGCCCGCGAGATTACAAATAAAAATAAAGTAGTCTATTAAGTAAACAAAAAATAAATCCTTGTGTTTTTATTTTTTTTTACTGTTCGTGCACCGCGAACATATAATTGGCGCAGCCGGTAGGATACGTCGTACTAGTTACTGAATCAACAAAGTAGTCGTGAACCGCTAGAAGGACTTTAACATTGTCCTGGGAGAACGCGTCCTAGTTGTGAACTAGACAAAACGTATCCGCGAAAAAACATCTACGTGCGTGAGTGCGTTATTAAAACGGTAATACAAAAAACCTTGTAAAAAATCCGTCATAATAAAAAACTCAAAAAACCCGAACCACGTGTGCAAATCAAATAACAATTCAAAAATGGCAACCGAATTAACAGAAGCACACTTAAACCAGTGTCTAAATCAAATCAAACACGTGCCAGCGTTTGATAACGGAGCAGAAAATTTGTCGGCATTTATAAAGAGAATAGATTTTATTCTGTCTCTATACCCAACAAATGATGTACGCCAAAGCAGCGTAATCTTCGGTGCTATTGAACGACAACTGGATTGAGAAGCCTTGCGTTCAGCACAGATTACACAATCCAACAACTGGATATCGCAGACACCTTATGAGGAGCTACTAAGAAGACTATACAATACCAACTGGAATGGAAGCCTACGTAAGTTCGTAGAAGAGCTCGAGAGAAAATCCTATATTGTTAGCAATAAGTTAGCACTAGACAATGACGTTAGCACAACAATAATTTATAAAAATGCTCTAAAAATTACCACAAAAAATGTAATAACTAGAAAACTACCAGACAGATTATACATGACCTTAGCAAGGCATGATATAACTTCAATAAGCAAGCTAAAAGCCGTTGCTCAAACAGAAGGTATTTATGAGTCTTATGAGACTCAGAATAACCATAAAAGTGAAAACAATAGTCGTAGGAATCAAAATAAATCTTACGCAAACTACTCAAACAATTCTCATTCAGATGATTCGTCCAATTCAAAACCACAAACTAATTACTCAAATTCAAATCAGAATAATCAAAATCTTCACCAAGAATTCAATAAAAAACTAAAAGAAGCTCAAACACAAAACCCTTATAACTATTCAAGGGACACCTCAACAAGCCGTGGGCCTAACCCACCGGTAAAAAGACAAAGAGAAAGCCAAAGTGGCCAGTTCAAAATGGAGCAAGGTGAAAATTTTCATCAAAGTGCCTCGGAACTAAATGCAGAGCAAACACACCATACATAAGAATCAAAATGAATGAAGTGAACCTAAAATGTATCATTGATACAGGTTCCTCAATAAACCTTCTAAAACAAAATACTTTCAGTTTTCCAATTTATAAAAATCCAATCAATGTTCAAACAATTAATGGCACTACCGAATTATCAGAAAGTATACTTTTTGGTCCCAGCAGACTTTGTTCTACAAAACAAAAATCTTACATTCATAATTTCTCTGAAAATTATGATATGCTATTAGGAAGAGAATACTTAAAAGCCAGTAAATCCCAAATTGATTACGAAAATGGCACAGTTACATTAGGAGAATATAAATTTACATTTCAAAACGAGGAAGAAAATTCTGAAGAAACTTACACAGAAGATGGTGCAAATCCACCCTTGACCGAAGATAGGCCATTCAACTTCGCAATCGAAGATGAATTAAAAGAATGTAATGAGTTCAGACTCGAACATCTTAACATAGAAGAGGTTGAAAAATTAAAAAAGGTTTTACATGAATTTCGCGATATTCAGTACCGGGAAGGTGAAAATTTGACTTTCACTAGTACGATTAAGCATTCAATTCAAACGAAACACGAAGACCCATTATATAAAAGACCCTATAAATACCCACAGGCTTACGATCAAGAGGTCAATAAACAAATTAACGAAATGATAGACCAGGGCATAATTAAGAAATCAAAGTCCCCTTACTGTTCACCCATCTGGATTGTTCCAAAGAAAATGGACGCTTCAGGAAAGCAAAAATTCCGGTTAGTCATTGACTACCGAAACCTCAATGAAATAACCATTGACGACAAATTCCCCATACCAAATATGGATGAGATCCTAGACAAGTTAGGCAAATGCCAATACTTCACTACGATCGATCTTGCAAAGGGTTTCCATCAAATCCAAATGGACCCCGATTCAATTGCAAAAACTGCCTTTTCAACCAAGCATGGTCACTACGAATTTACTCGTATGCCCTTTGGGCTTAAAAATGCTCCAGCGACTTTCCAGCGCTGTATGAATAACCTACTTGAAGATTTGATCTTCAAGGATTGTCTAGTTTACTTAGATGATATTATTATCTACTCCACTTCATTGGAAGAGCACATATCATCCATTTCGAAAGTCTTCTCAAAACTTCGGGAAGCAAATTTGAAATTACAATTAGACAAATGCGAATTCATGAAGAAGGAAACTGATTTCCTCGGGCATGTAATCACCACGCAAGGTATAAAACCAAATCCAAACAAAATTAAGGCAATTGTTGAATTCCCAATACCAAAGACACCAAAAGAAATCAAATCATTCCTAGGTTTATGCGGATTTTATCGCAAATTTATACCCAATTTCGCAAGTATTGCAAAACCCATGACAACAAAGTTGAAGAAAAACGCCACCATAAACATAAAAGATCCCACTTATGTGTCAGCATTTGAAAAATTCAAAGTTTTAATAACGTCCGATCCGATACTAGTTTATCCTAATTTCGAGAAACCATTCTCATTGACTACAGATGCTAGCAACTTCGCTATAGGCGCCGTTCTATCACAGGAACACAAACCCATTTGCTATGCAAGTCGAACTTTAAACGAACACGAATCAAACTATTCAGCTATAGAGAAAGAACTATTAGCTATCGTGTGGGCAACCAAATATTTCCGTTCTTACTTATTCGGTAGAAAATTCCAGATCTTAAGTGATCACAAGCCACTAGTTTGGCTCAGTAACATTAAAGAACCAAACATGAAATTACAAAGATGGAAAATCCGATTAAACGAATACGATTATCAAATCAAGTATTTACCAGGAAAGGAAAATAACGTAGCAGATGCACTTTCACGTATAAAAATAGAAGAGAATTTCTTAGGAGAAGATGCAATTAGCACAGGAGCAACTATACATAGTGCTCAAGAGGACAGTCAATATCACATACTAATAACCGAAAGACCTTTAAACTACTTTAACAGGCAAATAGAATTCATAAAAAGTGACGATAATAAAGTTGAAACAACTCACTATTTTCATAAACTTAACATTAAAATTTCTTACAAGGAAATGACTAACCAATATGCCAAAGATATGATAAAGGAATATCTTTGCTCGAAAAATAGTGTTGTCTATTTTCATGACGAAACAGATTTTCCAATTTTTCAAAGAGCCTATTTAGAAATAATAAGCCCAAGTAATATAACTAAAGTAATGAAAACAAGCTTAAAATTAATTGACTTACAAACCTTTGCAGAGTTTAAAGAATTAATTTTAAAAAACACATAAAAAGTTGTTACATCCAGGTATAGAAAAAACAATAAATTGGTTTAAGGAAAAATATTATTACCCTGATTACCAGAAGCTAATACAAAATCTAATTAATGAATGTGAAATTTGCAACATAGCCAAGACCGAACATAGAGATACAAAACTCACGTTTGAGATAACACCCGAAGTACTTAATGTTAGGGATAAATATGTTATAGATTTTTATATGATAGATAAGAAACAATTTCTTTCTTGTATAGATGTTTATTCCAAATTCACAACATTAGTTGAAGTTCAAAGTAGAGATTGGTTAGAAGCTAAAAGAGCTTTACTAAAAGTTTTTAATTAAATGGGAAAACCCATAGAAATAAAAGCAGACAAAGACTCAGCATTCATCAGTGCAGCTTTGCAAATTTGGTTACAAGAAGAAGGCATAAAAATTAACATAACAACAAGTAAAACAGGAATATCAGATATAGAAAGGTTTCATAAAACTATAAATGAAAAGTTAAGAATAATATGAAGCGACGATAATATAGAGAATAAAATTACAAAGTTCGAAACAATATTATATACTTATAATCATAAAACAAAACATAAGGCAACTAATAGAACTCCAGCAGATATTTTTATTTATGCAGGAACCCCTGAATATAACTCACAAGAGAATAAAGTAAATCAAATAAATAACCTCAATAAAAACAGAAGTGATTTTGAAGTAGATACACGATTTAGACAAGCCCCATTGGTTAAATCAAAAACCACAAATCCTTTCAAAAAGATAGGTAACATTAAAAAGCTCGATGAAAAACATTACGAAGAAACGAATAGAGGTAGAAAAGTTACACATTATAGATCGAAGTTTAAAAAGAAGAAAGTAATTAACAAAAGTAAATATGTTAATGTTAAATGTTACTTATATTGTCAATTATTTGCACAACCGTAACCGCTCAACAAGTCGAAGTAAATCCCATTCAAAATGATCAAGGATTCATCCTATTTGAGTCAGGAACAATTAATTTACCAATATCCTTCGAACATCATTGCTTAACTATAAACGTAACACAAATAGAGAACTCTTTTGATTTATTATTAACTCAAAGCCATATCTTTAACAAGTACCCCCAAATAAAATATTTAATGAATAAATTAGAAAAGCAAATGGCAGGTATCAGAATAACAAGTCGTACTAAACGAGGTTTATTCGATTTCATAGGATCATCACTTAAATTCCTTTTTGGCACATTAGATGAAGAAGATAAGAAACAATTTGAAAACCTAATTAACATAATTGCCCATAATTCAATTCAGGCAAATAATCTTAATGATTTTATAAATACATTTAATCAAGGTATTAATATTATAAATAATCAAAGTAAAATTTTGGAAGAAGAAAAAACAATTAAATTAATTAATTTTTAACATTGAACATTTTACCGAATATATAGAAGATATCGAACTAAGCTGTAGCATGCGTACATATGTAAATACATACATACATATAAATAAGGCTGCAACACTTTGTTGTTATGCCAACAATGTTTACATAAGCAGCGACTTTGTCGTTAACGCTAAGTGCCTTCTGCACATAATCAAGTGCATTCGATATATGATCCGCACTTGATAACAGCGACCGCCCAAATGGCTAAGTCAGCGTTCTCACGCTTGACCGTCGCTATGTATTCATATGCGCGCATAACTCTCTCTCCACATATATACTTATTGTTACGTTATACAGTGGATCGCAGCTTATTTCGTGCAGTTGCAAACTAAAAGTTTAAACCTCCACTGCTCCTAAACCATCAAAGATATTTCAAAAATTTTAACGCAATTTTTTAACTTATAGTAATAACATCTTTAATAACTTCATATTTATCAAACTTACAGAATAATGGAAGAAAAACAAAAATATAAAAACTTTTCACGCCGCAGCTTATTTCGTGCACTTCAAAATTTTTATCTCTACATTCTAAAATTAACTTAATATTTTGTGTGGCCTCCCCTCTGCTTTACTACAGCATTCAGACGGTTTTCCATTGAGGACACAATTTTTGGTCGTTTCGACGGGAATTTTTCCATTCTAACCAAAAGATTTTAGATCGTGTTCGAAATCTGTCGTTTCCGAATAGCGGAGTCAAAATTTGCCATAGATTTTCTATTACATTTAAGTCCGGTGATTGTGCTGGTGTTCGCACAACGTGTGGACACTTCCAGATGAGCCAGGTCTTCACAATTCCAGACGTATGCTAGAACCGAAAACGATCGCGTATGCCCAGTTTCTCGGCACTTTGGAGAAGGTTTTCCTTCAATATTGACAGATATTGTTTGGCGTCCATTATGCTGTCAATAAAAACTAGGTTTCCGACTCCAGAGGCCGACATACAGGCCCAAACCATAACGTGACCCCCGCCATGCTTAACCGTTGGTTTTAGGTGTTTGGGGTCTAGCTCGGTATTTGGTCTCCGCCACACATATTGACGCCCATCCGAACCAAAAATGTTAAATTTTGATTCATCTGCAAAGATGACGTCGTCCCAAAAGGAAATCGGATGGAGTAGATGTTCCGCGAATTTGAAGCGGTAGTCCCGATTTTTCTGGTTTATAAATGGTTTTTTTCGAGCTACCCGACCATTAAAGTTGTTTTCGTGGAGGATCCGGCGCACTGTATCCGGGCTACACTTCTTGCCCGTTTCGTCCTCTATCTCCACAGCCAATTTTGGAGCATAGCTTCGGATTTTGTTTAATTTTTCTTACTATGCGACGCTCCTCCTTCCCGCTAAAAATTTTATTTGGTGCATTTCGACCTTTATTTTCCACCCGATTTTCACGAACAAAGCGTTGAATTATATATTGTACAGTGCTAGAGCTTAGATTAACCATCTCCGCAATAGCACGCTGGCTGTTCCCATTTTTAAAATGTTTGAGAACTAATTCTCGTTGTTGAATAGTTGTTCGAGGTGCCATGTTTTGTAATTCTCCAAAAGTTTCGTTTTTCATGTGACCAAGTCAAAATACTCATTAGATACTTTAATATAAATACCAAAAATACCAAATCTGGCGTGAAAACCTAATATTATGGTCAAAAAGTTAGAATTTCGTCTATATAAAATGTCTGCACGAAATAAGCTGCGGCATAAAAAGCCCAAAATTTTTTTGTATCTCAATTTTTATTTTTGTAATTAAGAAAATTTTTCTTATTAATTTCAAATCTACAAATTCTGCTTTACCAACCTTCATTTAAATTTTTGAAATATCTTTGATGGTTTAGAGCAGTGAAGGTTCAAACTTTCAGTTTGCGACTGCACGAAATAAGCTGCGATCCACTGTATATATAATATATAAAACGGCTGCTCTGCCGCTGCGCCGACAGCTAGCATGCCTTAGCTTTAGAATACAATGAGACATTCGAATAAAGACACTGAACTGGAAAAGTCATATCTTTTAATTCTACATGGCGACCGTGACATGCTCGAACTTAAGAAAAGCCGATTAGTGATTAGTGCCAATGTTACACTGATTGTAAAACGATGTTAAACACGTAACTAACAACACAATTAACTGCAAAGTGAACAGTGAGAATCTACAACTACAAGACTCCAATGATTATAAAGAACAACTTACAGAAAAAGCCAATTAAAGTCTACAAATGAAAACAGAAAACAGAACGTCTTAATTTGCTTCACATGCCGTTCAAGTTGTCTTTGTTACAAATAAAATGCTCTCGCAAAATATTCATTGTATAAGAATATGCGTGTGTGCATAGCGCAATACATGCACAGGATATAATGTGTATATACACTAAAATACAAATTATATTGTGCAACTAAACAGAGAACAAACAAAAAAAAAGTACACTAAACAAAGAATGAAAAGTGCCAAGTGAGAAGTACAATACATACATAACAAAAGTTAACAAAACTATGGTGTGCACATCCGCACACTATAGCAACGTAGGAGTAGCAGACGAGCTACGGAACCAAAATTAATCAACAAGTGTAACAAACAAAACTATGGTGTGCACATCCGCACACTATAGCAACGTAGGAGTAGCGGACGAGCTACAGAATCAAAATTAATCAGCAAGTGCGAGTGGCAGTCCGCCCCTTGTACCATCGAGGGATAACCAGGGAAAATATTTAAAAAGTGCGAATGACAGTCCGTCATTTGCGCCATCGATGGAACACATAAAGAAGAAAAATTAAGCAACAAGTGCGAGTGGCAGTCCGCCCCTTGTGCCATCGAGGGAAAATCTGAAGATACATTCCGGCAGCGCAACCAAGTGCGCCCAACAAAATACTAGAAATTACTTAATTTTAATTTGCACTGCGATGCAAAAATAGCTATAGATAACAATTGTACAAACCAGGCAGTTTCTAGCTGCGGGTTTTCTCTTTTTTTTAAAAGGTAGGGAAGTATGTACCAAAAAAAAAGGGCAAATCATTTTTTTTTTAAATAAAAATATTATAAATGCCTAAGAATAATAATAAGAAAAACAAAAGAGGAGGTCAAAAGAACTTCCTCAATCTAAAAATTAAAAAATTAAATAAGAAATTGTACAACCCAGGAACTGAAACAGTTTCCTGGGAAGAAAATGTGGCTCTAAGACAAGAATTAGAGGCCACATATAGGGAATTAGAGGCATATAAGAATAAGAAAGACATAATAGAAGCCAGAAAGCCAAAATGCCCAGCAGATTGTAAGGGTGCTTTCGACAATCCTGGCTGTGAGTATACATGCAAATACACATGTGGCAAAGATAAAAACTAAAATAAAAATAATAATAACAATAATTCTCGAAATAAAAAAAAAGGTTTTCAATTCAGTAAATGATATAAAAAACTATACTTTTCAAAATTTATTTTTTTTGTTGATCTCTGACAGCATAACGAATGTTAAAAAACAAAATAGAAGCAGTCAGAGAATCAAGTATAATACCCCAAAAGGGCCCAGGGATCTATCAGTTAGCAATTAAAGCTAAATATTCACCCAAAATGGGTTTAGACGTTAAGACAGTGGATTCCACTGCTAACGTTATCAATAAGGTAGAGCCACAAACAGTGGATTTGGATTTAATTAACATTCTGTTAATTATAATAACCATTGTGATGTGCGCAAATTGTTTCTTTAAGCTGTATAAATTGCACAATAAGTGCTTAAAAAAGAAATATATGAGCCAGGCAAATGACCTGGACAAAATATAAATATTATACAGGAAATACAGCGAAAACAAAGAGAAACATTATATATATATATGAAATATAAGATCAGAATAGAAAATAATATCGCATAACATTATGAGTAAATTAGCAAAAAGGAGTTTAAAGAACGTCTTGTTAAGAGACCCAGATTTAATCAAAAGAGTTAATTTCATCGTGTCATATAGTCCCACGTATATATGTAATTTCGAAAGTATATATATAAGGACATATGACCTAGATTTCTCCCCATTTATTGGCCTATCTAATAAAGAAAAGGCTCAATTATTAAAGTTAATACCTGGCATAGAAATTATGACGGTATTTAACGAGAAATCTGAGGAAATTAACTACGAGGTATTCAAATACTAAACCTCGTATAGGAACCACTTACTAGCCCATATTATGGAATGGTCAGAACTTTCTGAACGAATCCATAATATAAAAATCAGATTTGAAAAAGCATACAAATGCTTAACTCAGAATAGACCAACTCACAGAGACACAGTAGATAGACACGCAATAACCCTAATCGACTGCTTTAATGAAGCACGAATATTAATCTATAATCATAAAGACGTATTAACCGATCAACATTGGTCAGAAACGTCAAGGTTATTGACAAGATTAAGAAATAATCTCCAAAGTATAAAGGAGAAACATAATCTTAATCTAACTGTGCCGTCTATTCTGAATACACCAGTAAAATTTGAGGCTAGTACAGAGGAAGATATACAAGTCCAAGAACAAGACTTGGCAAATCTTACCATCCCAGCCATTCTAATGTCAACTGTAGATTCTGATTCTGATACACATTCAAGTGTAATAGAAATCAAAACAGTCACAATGGCACAATCCAATATCGAATTCATTAATACAGCATCAAAGCTTATACCATTTTTCGATGGTAAAGCGGAAAACTTAACAAGTTTTCTTGATGCGTTAAACATTGTCGATGCAATAAAAGGCGAACACGAACAATTAGCTGTGTCAATGATAAAGACCAAGCTAAAAGGTGTTGCCAGAAATTTAGTCGGAAATGAAACAACTATATCAGAAATCATTTCCGGACTACAGAGCAATGTCAAAGGCGAAACTGTAGAAGTATTATCAGCTAAACTGATGAATCTACAGCAACGCAACAAAACTGCTAACCAATACACAGCAGAGGTTGAGCAGATGACAAAAGCTTTAGAAAGTGCGTACATAACGGACGGCCTACCACTTGCGTTAGCCAGAAGTTATTCTACACAGTCTGCAGTTAAGGCAATGACAAAGAATTGCGCAATTGATAAGGTAAAACTTATCATGCAGGCTGGCACCTTCAACACCATGAATGAAGCTGTATCGAAATTTGTAAACAGTTGCACAGAAGCAACTGGACAGCAAAATACAGTCCTTTATTTTAGAAATTCTTCACAGCGTGGTGGAAACCGTGGACGTGGAGGATTCAGAGGAAACTCGCGTAGTCGTAATTACAATTACAACAACTACAACGGTTCCAATTATAACAATAATGGACGAGGCCAAAATAGAGGACACTCTAGAGGCCGTGGCAACTCGAATAGTGGCCACAATAACAACAAGTCAAACTCTAATGTGAGGGTTGCTCAGAGTAATTCGGGAAACCCTCACCCTTCAGATATTCAAAGCCAATAAATGGCACCATAAAAGCATCAACCTTGATCTGAGTATTTTTGTAAAAATTAATAATCAAAAAACAGGTAAAAAACTTACGCTGTTAATAGACACTGGTGCAGATATATCTATATTGAAAGAAAATATAGATATATTCGATAATGTAAACAAAGAGGTCACTACCCACATATCGGGTATAGGCGAAGGAACAATAATTTCAAAAGGCTTAGCCTTCGTAGAACTCCAAACATCAAATTACATAGTTCCTCATGACTTTCATTTAGTCGATAAAAATTTCCCAATACCTAGTGATGGCATACTAGGCATAGATTTTATAAAAGAATACAATTGCCAAATAGATTTCAACGAAAGTGGCGACTCCCTATTTCTTCGTCCAAATAACTTAAATTATCCGATTAGACTGGAAATATTCCATACTTGTGTCAATAATGCCACAGTACTTCCAGCTCGGTCCGAAGTCGTCCGTAAAATACAAATTCCTTCAATTACTAATCACATCTTGATACCAAATCAAGAAATTGAAGAAGGAATTTATATCGCAAACACCTTGTCCGATCATAATCATACTTATGTCCGAATTTTAAACACGACAAACTCCAATAGAATCGTTAATTTAAATAAAATCACATATGAAAAATTAAACGATTACGAAATATTAAAGAACTCTAACGAAGATAGAAGCAATTTAGTCATGAAACAGTTAATCAAAAATTTTCCATCATTGTTCAAAAGCCAATTAAAAGACCTTTGCATCAGATATACAGATATATTCGGACTAGAAACCGAATCAATTACTACAAATAATTTTTATAAACAGAGACTTAGAATAAAGGATGATGAGCCCATATATATTAAGAATTATAGAAGTCCTCATAGCCAAGTACAAGAAATACAAGCCCAAGTACAAAAATTAATAAATGATAAAATAGTTGAACCTTCAGTGTCAGAATACAATAGCCCTCTACTTTTAATCCCGAAGAAATCTCTTCCGGGCTCAGAAAATAAAAAATGGCGATTAGTAATTGACTATCGTCAAATCAATAAAAAGCTATTGTCTGATAAATTTCCACTACCTAGGATAGATGATATTCTAGATCAACTAGGTAAGGCAAAGTACTTTTCATGTCTTGACTTAATGTCAGGATTTCATCAAATTGAACTTGAAAAAAGTTCAAGAAACATAACGTCATTTTCAACGAGCAATGGCTCATATCGCTTCACGCGATTACCTTTCGGCTTAAAAATAGCCCCAAACTCATTCCAAAGAATGATGACAATAGCATTCTCTGGTTTACAACCATCCCAAGCATTCCTTTATATGGATGATCTAATAGTAATAGGTTGTTCTGAGAAACATATGGTCAAAAATTTAACTGATGTTTTTGACAAATGTAGAGAATACAATCTAAAGCTACATCCAGAAAAATGTTCATTTTTCATGCATGAAGTCACATTTTTGGGACACAAGTGCACTGATAAAGGAATCTTGCCAGATGATAAAAAATATGAGGCCATTAAAAACTATCCTGTCCCACATGACGCGGATAGTGCAAGACGCTTCGTTGCATTTTGCAACTATTATCGACGTTTTATTAAAAACTTTGCTGATTATTCACGTCACATAACAAGATTATGTAAAAAAGGCGTACAATTTGAATGTCAGAATGCTTTCGATCATTTAAAAAAGGCATTGATGCATCCAACCTTGTTACAATATCCAGATTTCACTAAGGAATTCTGTATAATAACAGATGCAAGTAAGCAAGCGTGTGGAGCGGTTTTAACTCAAAACCAAAACGGACTCCAACTTCCCATTGCATACGCATCAAGATCCTTTACCAAAGGAGAAAGTAACAAGAGTACTACTGAACAAGAGGTAGCAGCTATTCACTGGGCGATAACTCATTTTCGACCATATATTTATGGTAATCATTTCACAGTAAGAACGGATCATAGACCTCTTACGTACCTATTCTCAATGATCAATCCGAGTTCTAAACTCACTCGTATGAGGCTTGAATTAGAGGAATATAATTTTACGGTTGAATATCTGAAGGGCAAAGACAATCATGTAGCGGATGCGTTATCAAGAATAACCATCCAAGACTTTAAAGACATACAAAACAAAATCCTGAAAGTCACTACCAGGTACCAAAGTAGACAGAATTTCTGCGCAGAAAATGAAAAAGTAGAATTGCCAAGGCAATCTACAGAAAAAGCTTCTCAGCCCAACGTATACAACGTCATAAACAATGACGAAATACGAAAAGTAGTGACCTTGCATATAAAAGATTCGCTATGTTTCTTTAAACATGGTAAGAAAATTATTGCAAGAATAGATATTGGTGACATATATACAAATGGAAATATTGATTTAGGTCAACTATTTCCAAGGCTCGAGAAAGAAGCCGGTATATTACAAATAAGCCAATTAAAAATAGCACCGTGGGAAAATATCTTTGAGAAAATTTCAATAGATAATTTCAAAATAATGGGCAATGAAAAATTGAATACATTGAGAGTAGCGCTACTCAACCCGGTGACTACAATAAATACAAATAAAGAGAAAGAAGCTATACTGTCTACACTACATGACGATCCAATACAAGGAGGTCACACAGGCATTACAAAAACCTTGGCCAAGGTCAAAAGACATTATTACTGGAAAGGTATGACTCGTGATATAACACGGCACATCCAGAAATGTCAAAAATGCCAAAAATCAAAAACAGTTAAACATAATAAGACCCCGCTAACCATTACTGAAACACCAGTACAAGCTTTTGACAGAGTTATAGTGGATACAATTGGTCCATTACCAAAGTCAGAGCATGGAAATGAGTATGCAGTCACGCTTATATGTGACTTGACTAAATATTTAGTAGCTATACCAGTTGCAAACAAAAGTGCAACAACAATAGCAAAAAGCAATATTTGAATCTTTTATTCTCAAATACGGTCCAATGAAGACGTTCATTTCGGACATGGGAACGGAATATAAGAATTCAATTATAAATGACTTATGCAAATACTTAAAGATTAATAATATAACATCTACTGCACACCACCACCAGACCGTTGGAACAGTCGAAAGAAGTCACAGAACTTTTTATGAGTACATACGATCTTACATATCGGTTGATAAAACTGATTGGGACGTATGGCTTCAATATTTTGTCTTCTGTTTCAACACGACCCCCTCTATGGCACATACTTATTGTCCATATGAGCTAGTATACGGTAAAACAAGTAATTTGCCAAAACATTTTAATAGCATAGATAGTGTAGAAGCACTATATAATATAGATGACTATGCTAAGGAGAGTAAGTATAGATTAAAAGTAGCCTATAAAAGAGCTAGAGTTATGTTAGAAGCAAATAAGAATAGAAATAAACTACTATACGATCATAAAGTAAGGGATATAGATATGTCAGTAGGTGACAAAGTTTTGTTAAAAAACGAGACAGGTCATAAGTTAGATCCTAAATATACAGGTCCGTATATAGTAACGGAAATAGGACATAGAGATAACATAGTAATAACAAATAATAAAAATAAGAAACAAACAGTTCATAAGGATAGAATAAAAATCTTCATTTCATAAATTGCACTTAGTACTTAGTATGGCCATACAAAGACACACATACATAAGTAATACAATAGACATATATTTTATCTTTTTAATCAATTTAATTTTCTTTGTTGAAAAAAAAAAAAAAACTTTTTTAAATTTTATAGAATTTTTAATAATTGAATTGAAAACTTTAACATAACCAAAATAATATAAAACGAGAAATCTTTTATTTTCAAATATTATTTTTATTTCAAAAAAAAAAAAAAAAATACTAATAAAAATAACTAATTATGCTATTATTAATTATTCCTAAAATAAAACAAAAAAAACACAAAAAAATATAGTATTTAATTAATACCTAAAATAACTACATAAATTACGTTATTTTTTAAAAAGAGGGAGATGTAGCATGCGTACATATGTAAATACATACATACATATAAATAAGGCTGCAACACTTTGTTGTTATGCCAACAATGTTTACATAAGCAGCGACTTTGTCGTTAACGCTTGTGCCTTCTGCACATAATCAAGTGCATTCGATATATGATCCGCACTTGATAACAGCGACCGCCCAAATGGCTAAGTCAGCGTTCTCACGCTTGACCGTCGCTATGTATTCATATGCGCGCATAACTCTCTCTCCACATATATACTTATTGTTACGTTATATATATAATATATAAAACGGCTGCTCTGCCGCTGCGCCGACAGCGAGCATGCCTTAGCTTTAGAATACAATGAGACATTCGAATAAAGACACTGAACTGGAAAAGTCATATCTTTTAATTCTACAAAGCCTACAATTAACTCGCTTAGGAATATTTAATCCAAAATTACTTAAACACGATCAAATAGATCACATTAATCACGAAAAATTGATGAATATTAAAACTTCTGGTTGGTTCAGTACACTTACAAATGAAATTTTCATCATGTCCCACATTCCATTGAGTAATCTTGAAACTAAAACTTTCCAAGTAATCCCATACCCAGATAAGAATGGACAAATCATCAATGAAAATGTTGAAGGAAAATTTTATCTACATAATAACTTTGTTTCAAATTCAATTTCTAAAAAGATTATAAATGACCAATGCATAAATAATATAATAAATCATGAAACTCCAGTTTGCACTTTTAATAAATATCGTAAACAAGAATTTATACAAATAGTAGAGCCGAATATCATAATAACCTGGAACTTAACCAGAACCAAACTAAATCAGAATTGTAATGATTTAGATATGTACATCGAAAAAGATAAAATAATAAAAATATTTAATTGTACTATTGAATTAAAAAATGTTAAAATTTCAAATAGAGCACAGCAATTTACAACCATTATGTTCACAGAGTACAATGTAACTAAAATAGAACCACTATCACACATTGAAATAAAAGAAATGATTTTGTATAACAATAGAGAGAACAATAATTATAAATATCCAATAATTATAATTGTACTAATATTAATCCTCATTGTTATATACAACTTAGTGAATAAGAAAATTAAAACACTATTCAACATAATAACACAAAAATTTGTAAGAACACATGACATAGACATAAGTGCTAATGCTGAAACCGATAATATTGAAATTCCAGTCCGACTTATGTACCCTGAACTAAACGCTTGAGGACAAGCTAATCTCTATAGGTTGGGGGAGTAATATATCCATCTCCAGAATAATTTCTCGTACGTGACAAACACTCATAATTATTCCCCTATCTTCCAAATTCTTTCCCACAAATCATATCATAAACATAAAGACTTGTCGCGACGGCACCGACTGTCACAAACAAAAAGATCCTATTACATTGGCGATCGTGCCACTTCCAAAAATCCAAAGTCCATTAAAATTTTCCGTTTGCAACTTGAGGACTCAGCATTACTGCACTAACACCAACACAAAACATCACATGTATGTTAGCTTTAAGTCGTAATAAGAACCTTCATGTTAAAGCTCAGCATATTGTGAGTTTAGTTTTTAAAGACACTTTCCTCACTCAAGACGCGTAGCCCGCGAGCTTACAAATAAAAATAAAGTAGTCTATTAAGTAAACAAAAAATAAATCCTTGTGTTTTTATTTTTTTTTACTGTTCGTGCACCGCGAACATATAATTATATATATATTATATTATACATACACTTCCGTACACGTTACATATACACTCCGTATATGCTCCTTATACATTGAGATTATATATACCAATCCGTTATTACACATACATATATATATTATCCATTTCCGTATATGTATATAAACAGCAGCAATCACACCGAGTAATAAAGATTCACGCTGCTGTTTGTGTTTTATGCAAACAATTTTGTTTTTTTCCAACAGCGACTTTTTTTTCCTCCTCGTCTGTTTTCTTGTGTCGGCTTGCTCACTATCCTGTGACAGCCGAAGTTCCTCTCCGTTTTTTTTGTGCTTGCTTTCGGCTGTCCGCTTTATCGTGAGTCTTTGTTGAGAAAATGACTCTAGAGTGACTGCCGAAGCATAGTATGTCCAAGAGCCAAAAAAACGAAAAGGACTCAAAACATTCGCTAAAGCTTCCGACCACAGCTCGTCGCATGTCGTCCGCTTCGCCCGCTCCTTCGGGGTCCAAATCCGCCACCCCTACCGCTCAACTCCGAGTAAAAGTCGATCGTCCGTCGCCGTCTGCTTCTGCAAAGACTCCGCCGTTGCGTACATCTTCGACTGCTCCACGTAGTCAGGCAACTACCCGTTCCGTCCAAGCTAAACTTAGCGAAACCCGTGCGATGGTTCTCAGCAACTTCGTCAGTGTCTCCGACAGACAGGTGCACTTTGAGAGTCGGGTCAGAGGGCCTGCAGCCGAAGAAGACAATGTACACACGTACGAGATCCGTCGTGACCGGCTGCAAGCCCTCTGGGACAGTGTCGAAGCCGCCTATTCCACATGCGCTGATGCACTGCATCGAGACGGCGACAATGAAGGCACACAGGCCATGGAGGCGAAATACGATCACTGCTATGCAGTGTATGAGCGGTGTCTCGCCCGTGTTAAGGGGCAAATTACCCAAGTTTCCGGGTCCAGCAGGAGTGAAGCATCCGCTCCTCCTGTATACTCCAGTGGCTGCCGGCTCCCTCCTCTGCTTGTCCAAACTCCCCAAGCTCACACTCTCGTTGTGGGAACAATCTTTGGTGGACAAAGCGAAAATTCCCGCATAGCAGGATATGAGCACGTTCCTCAATGAGCGCTATCGTACGCTCGAAGCGATTGAGGACGAAGCGATTGAGGACTGCCAACCCACAGAACGCGACTGCAGGACCATCCCGTCCGCAGAATTCCACGCGGGTCAACTCCTTTGAGGCCCGAGTCACTCCGAAAGGCAAATCGTGTGACTTGTGCTCAAAGGAGAATCACCCTGTCCGGGTGTGTCCGCGTTTTTTTGCAAATGTCGGTCAATGAGAGAATGACCTACATCAAACAGAAAAGTCTCTGTTTGAACTGTTTCGCAAGAGGTCACCAACTCCAAGAGTGTACGAGTGCGTACAATTGCTTTACATGCAAAGGTCGGCACAACACTCTTCTTCATCGGGGCGACAGTGCCCACAATGGTGCCTCTTCATTTTCCAATATACAGTCCGCTCCGAATCCAACGGCAACAAATGTGCAAAATTTCTTTGCCAATAATGTTCAGAATGTCCTTCTCGGCACGGCGGTCATCAATGTATGGCACTTGGGCACTACATACACCGCACGTGCGCTAATTGATTCCGGGTCCGAGGCGACCTCCATTTCTGAGCGTCTGTTCCAACGCATTAAGTTGCCTTTCCAGTCCGTGCGAGCCCAAGTATCCGGGCTAAATCACGCAGTTGCGGCTCAATTGGTTCTCCGAAGAAGCCGAGGCTCCATATCGAGACTTCGGCATTCGTAATTCCACAGTTGGCAGGCAAACTGCCCTCCTTCGATATGCCGCGAACTTTCCTAAGGGATCTACCAGCGATAGAACAGGCAGATCCACACTTCAACAAGAGCGCTCAGATTGATATTCTAATTGGCGCGGATATCCTTCCGTCGGTCATCTTGAGCGGCTCCCGGCCAAACATTTGTGGCTCACTCCTTGGGCAGGAAACCGTGTTTGGCTGGACTCTCACCGGCCCCGTTTCCCAGAATGTGTCGACAACTGTTTCTGCGTTTTCGACAAGAGTCGCTCTCTAAGCAGACGAACAGCTCGACAGCCTACTTTCCAAATTTTGGGAGGTGGAGGATATTCCAGCGAAGCTGATAAAGGAGTCAGACTTCGTTTGCGAAGAAAACTTCGTTAAGACTACTTCTCGTAGCAAATGTGGCAGATATCGGGTGACTCTTCCACTCCGGAAGCTCGATAGCATTGAACTGGGTCATTCCAGATCTATAGCGCTGGCTCAATTCCTCAAGAACGAGAATCTTTTGTCAAGAAACGATTCTATAAAGGAACAGTACAATGCCGTTCTCCAGGAGTACGTGGACTTGGGTCATATGACACCCATATCGCCTCAGGCGATTGTCACGACTCCTAATTTCTACCTGCCTCACCACGCCGTGTTCAAACCAGATAGCACTACAACGACGATGCGGGTCGTTTTCAACGCATCTTGTCCATCCTCAAATGGCAAGAGTCTGAATGATATCCTTCATTCAGGGCCCATTCTCCGATCGGATCTCACGTTGCAGATCCTCAGATAGCGATACTATCGATATGTGTTCAATGCGGACATAACGAAGATGTATCGCCAAATCCTCATGGACTCGAAGCACACACCGTTCCAACGAATTCTGTTCCGTACGTCGGACGGTGTGATCCGTGACTTCGAGTTGAACACAGCTGTGCACAGTGACATTCGGTGTCAACTGTGCGCCTTTCCTGGCTCTACGAGTCCTCCAGCAACTTGCTGAAGACATACGCTTGGAGTATCCTCTCGCAAGCCGAGTCATCTCCAACAACATGTACGTGGACGACGTCCTGGAGGGGACACACACGAAAGAAGGGGCCATCCGGACCATTGCGGGAGTGTGTGAAGCCCTGGGACAGCGCTGGCTTCCCGTTGAGGAAGTGGACGTCGAACCGTAAGAGCGTGCTGAAGGACATTCCAAAGGACCATCTACTTCGAGAAGATTTCCTCGAACTCGAAGACTCCGGTACGGCGAAAACACTGGGCATCAGGTGGTAAGCTCACGATGACGAGTTCTTCTTCATACCACCAGAAGTTGCCCATCAGGACTCCTACACGAAGAGGGAAGTGCTTTCGCAAATCGCTACGCTTTTCGACCCAGCCGGGTGGCTGGCCCCTTTCGTTATCCGAGCCAAGATCTTCATGCAGGAGATCTGGCTGAGGACGCTCGAATGGGACGAGCATTTACCCACGGATCTTTTCCTCCAATGGAAGGAGTACCTCCAGAGCTATCTTGCTCTGGGAAAGATCCGGGATTCCAAAATAGGTCCAATTCCAGACACGAGTGAAGCTCCAGTACCACGGATTCTGTGATGCGTCAGAAAGGGCGTATGGAGCGGCGATCTATGTCCGTGTGGAGACGGCAAACAAGGTTTCCACACATCTCCTCACTGCGAAGACAATAGTGGCTCCTGTCAAGTCTCTCTCAGTGCCACGTTTGGAGCTTTGTGGCGCAGTCCTGTTGGCTGAGTTATCTGCAGCCCTCCTCCTGAATCTGCCAGCAGAAAGTTTCCAGACTTTCTTTTGGACTGATTCAACAATTGTTCTCGCCTGGTTGAACAAGCCACCCTGCAGATGAACAACCTTTGTGGCCAATCGTGTGGCCAAAATTGTCCAAGCCAGCGACGCCAAGAACTGGTCGCATGTGCGATCCGAGCACAAACCGGCAGATCTTGCAAGCCGAGGTGTCCTGCCACAAGAATTGATGCGTAATCCTTTGTGGTGGCATGAACCAGAGTGGCTTCATCTCCCGTCGGATCAATGGCCAACATCTCCAAGTCCCATTCCGGAGACTCTGCTGGAGCAGCGGATTAAGTGCAACGTCGTTAAGTTACCTCCTACTCCTGACTTCCTGAATAAGTTCTCTGAGTTTGGCAAGGCACTGCGCACGTCTGCCTATGTTCTCAGATTCATCGATAGAAATCGGAAGTTGGCAGTTCCAAGCTCTACCGTGGTCCAAGCGGATGAGCTGTCACGGATCCAAGAGCGGCTAATCGTCATGAATCAACGACAAACTTTTCAACAAGAATACCACTGCAGTCCAAGCAGCAGGTTCCTTCCTCAAGTTCAATCCGAAACTTGAACCCTTTCCTCGATGGCAAGGGTATTCTACGGGCCTGTAGGCGTCTGAGGGCGTCCCACTCGCTGCGTTATGATGAGAGTCATCCAATCATCCTCTCGTATTCCTCGTCATTTGCACGACTACTGGTTCGTTTCACCCATCGTATATCCTTACATGGGGGTAACCAAGTCGTCATGCGGCTGATCCGTTCCAGATTCTGGATTCCAAAATTGAAAGTCCTCGTCAAATCCACCATCAACTCTTGCAAGGTTTGCGTGATCTACAAGAAGAGACTGCAGACCCAAATGGGGGACTTGCCCAAGGAAAGGAGGTCCTACTCGAGACCTTCCACGCACACTGGAGTCGACTTCGCCGGCCCATTCAAAATAAAAAATTACACTGGCCGAGCCTGCCTCATCACCAAAGGGTATGTCTACGTCTTCGTGTGCTTCAGAACGAAAGCGATCCACTTGGAGGCAACATCGGATCTCACGACGGAGAAATTCCTGGCCGCATTCTCTCGTTTCATCGCACGGCGCGGGTGTCCATACCAGATGTACTCGGACAACGGGAAAACCTTCGTTGGAGCTGACAAGGTGATCTTCTTGGAAGCGACGAGGGAGTGCATCATCGCACAACACGCCCACAAGAGCCTATCCTGGCACTTCAACCCGCCGGGCGCCCCGCATATGGGTGGTTTATGGGAAGCCGGCGTAAAGAGTTTCAAGGCACTCTTTACAAGGCGACCTCCACCGGGAAATATACGTTCGAAGAGTTATCCACTCTTCTCGCTAAGATCGAAGCCTGCCTGAACTCGAGGCCGATTTCCCCTATGTCCGAGGATCCTGCGGACTTACTAGCGCTCACTCCTGGCCATTTCCTCATAGGTGGCCCACTTATTTCGGTGTTGGATCCACCAATTAACCAACCGGCCACCTCCATCCTCAATCGATGGCAGCGACTGAAGGCTCTTCACCAACAATTTTGTTTCCTTTGGAAAGATGAGTACCTGAAGGAGCTGCACAAACGGACGAAATGGCAATCCTCTACACGGAACCTTCGGATCGGTGACATGGTCGTCATAAAAGAAGACAACCTCCCCTCGAACGAGTGGCGCCTAGGACGGGTGCTGACGACGTGTCCAGGCACCGATGCCAAGGTCCGAGTTGTAGATGTGCTCACGGCGCGGAGTACTATCCGAAAACCCGTTGCCAAACTCATTCTACTCCCGATGGACAGCAAGACTGACCCCTCCACGTCAGAAGGACGAAACCCCTCTTATTCCGTACTCCCATTCGTCATCCTGTGTTGTCCTATGCTGTCCTGTTCCGTGTGTCATTGACAATGCAAAGAGGCTACTACAATAATCATTTGTTTTTTGTTTCATTCCATGTAGTATGCCATCACATCCAGCCGCCAGGACCGCCCCGCTGGCACCCACTCGTTCCGGTGTCGCGTGTGCCGTGGGATTCACCCACTCCGGAAGTGTCAGCGATTCCTGAGGCTGACAGCGGACGAGTACTGCTCTAACTGTTTGGCCCACCAACACTCCGGGCAATCCTGCCGCAGCGCGGGAAGGTGCAGGGTGTGTCCTGGGGACCACCACACGCTGCTGCACTTCAAGGAGGCACGCAGCGCTCGCCCCAATCGTCAGCGACGAGGCGATGACCAACCGGACTCCACCAGGTCCCGAACCGCAACACGGCCACGGTCCCGAACCGCAACACGGCCACGGTCCCGAACCCCAACACGGCCACGTTTGCGAACTCCCGCTCGCCGTCTCCCCATCGACCGGCCTCGCCTACGCCCGAGGGAGCTTTTCCGACGTCGCTCGCATCCTTGATGCAGGACAAGGCTGTGAGCATCCAACGGCCAATATCCTAATCGACACCGGATGTAAGACATTCGAGATGCGAGCGCTGATCGACCCGTGCACGGCGACCAGCCGTATCAGCGCATTATTGGCAACGGCCTACCGGCTATCCGTCACCCGCGTTGGTACGGAAGGCGTCTGCACGGCGATCATCCGCTCGCGGACATCCGAGTTCCGTCGAAGGATGATGCTGCAGGTGGACTCTCAACTCTGCTGCCGCACCCCCCCCCTCCGACCCTTCGATGGCGAAAACTTGGAGCAGTTCCGCAGGATTACGCTCGCCGACGAACGCTGGTTCCAGCCATCGATGGTGTCCCTAGTGCTTGGCACTGATGTGTATCCTCACATCATTCAACCTGGCCTCCTGCCGAGCACCAACGGTTTGCCAATGGCCCAGAATTCCACCTTGGGTTGGATTCTGTCCGGTCCATTTGGACAATGATACCGTTTGCAACTCATTGCAAGGGGGGGGAGGATGTTGATGCCAGATGACTGCAGGTGTGACCACTCAGGCCAGCTGACAGTGTGGTCGCGATCGCAAGTTATCGATAGCGACAAAGCTGGTATGACCATGTCATACGCGCAGCCACACTGTTCTTGGTTTCCTCTAGAGATGGTCACCCTGCCCTTTTTAGTGCTTTTTGCTATTCCGCCTATGTTTCGATGTTCGAATTTTCTCAAGCACATGCAAAAAGTATATTTTCAAGTGTCAAATAAAAAGTTGTGAAAAAGTCACAATCTCCTACAAAATTAAAGTGAAATTGGTTTTCTTGGAAGACGCCCCCCTACAAACAGTGTTAAATAACACCATTTGGACTCTGGCGGGACTTCAAATACTTGCAGAAAATAACTAAATGAAACAAATATTACTATAATTTAAAATTACATTTAAATACTCTATTTACATATATATTGCTTTGTTTTAATAAATAAATATACGCAATTTTATATTCTTATTTAAATCGTAATTTTGCAGTTTACTTGACCACTGTTAGTGGCAAAACGTTATGTTAACGCTATCATCAAATTATTCTTCATATTTGCAGAACTTGTAGGCCATGTCGCGCTATTTCATTCTATTCGAATCAAATAGATAAATATTTTGCTTTTTGTTTTATTCAAATCGGTTAAGCCGTTTTCGGGAAAATTCAATTTTTGTGATTATTGCCAAACTAATATTACCATGGTGGCAACACACCCTTTATGAACTTGGTGGCAACTCTGGAACATAACGGAATAGTGCTGTATGTTCTACTAAACAACAAGTTCTGCACAAGTGATTTATAAAGTTAAAAGTTTATAAAGTGAGAGTAAACAAAATATTGAAAATGCCACCTAAATTGATGTCCACCAAATCGTAAGTACATACAGTATATATGTATAATATGTACATCCGGTGCGCACTTTAAGTGCAGTAGCATACATACATATATGTATATACATATATGCATGTATATATATGAATATGCAGTGGCGATTTTGTGACAATGCAGCGGCCATTCCGGGAAAATATAAATTGATTGGAAAAGTGTGTGTTCAAAGTGAATAATATTGTTTTAAATTTTCAATGTCATAAATATATATTCGAAGTGTTAAAGTATTGTAAATATATATACACATATACATATGTATATATAGATATAAAATTATTATTATTCACTTTGCAACACATTTTTTCTCAATGTCTGAAAAGTCCCTGTACTTAAAGCGTCCCTGTATTTAATACAAGTAATAATTTCAGAGTCGATAGCCTTAGTAGCTAGCACTTCCTTCTTTTATTATTTTGTATAATAAGTAACATGTAAATAAATAAATAATTTCAATGTTTCCTTTGCATTTATAGCAACTATGGATATAAAGATGCTGTACAGGAGGCAGTTTCCCGAGGGACTTTCGACGTTGGATTACTAAATATTGTTGGACAAGCTGAATCAGAAGCGAGTGGTTCCATTTGGCAACACTAGCAAAACTCGTTATGCCTTGCTAAAGTGCTTCCAACGTGTAAGTATTAAAAATTTGAATTTAATATATGTAAATATTTGTAGATTATTTCAATTCTAATTTGAATTTTTATATAGTTCCAGGCAAAATCCAATGATGTCACTAATGGAGTCTATGAGTCTACTGACATTTCCATTGAGCCGGCAGACGAAACATTGATAGAAGCCAATTTGAAATGTTTTCGAAAAGAGTGCCACAGTGGAAATGAAAGTTTGAATCGATCGGTCCTCCTAGTTGACAATTTGAATAGCCCACGTGCAATGTTTTCAAAATGCAATTATGAGGACTGTAAATTTAAGGTGATCGATTTTAAAAATATATATTCTTTATTAACTAACCATTTCTCTGCTTCAAAAAGTATAGAGCACATGAATAGAGAAGCTTACAGCTCTCATAATAATGCGTGTGTTTTATACTTTAAGAAGCTTATAATTAATAAGTTAAATTTTGTAGCGTATGGTTATTGTAAGGATCCATCTTGCAATAGCTTTATATTTAAAGGGTCTTTTGATGGGGTGGTTAAAGTTTTAACAAGTAGTCTTAAAATAACACATAATAAGTATTTAAAAAAACAAACGCAGTGCAGGGCTGTGAACAGATTTATGGAAAGAGCCTCCATAAAAAATATTGAGTTAAAAAAAATTAACAAGTTAAATATGACTAGAGCTTTAGTTGGTAATGACCAGATGACAAATGAGAAACTGCCTTTTTATAGAAATTTAATATAAGAAAACAACGAGAAATTTAATTTCGACAAGGATCCTTTGTCGATGCTTTCGGTATGATTTCTAAAGGGCATTCTCATTTTATTCAGTATTTTTACATATGGATGCCACAGGAAATGTAGTGCAGCCTTTGCACTTTGTAAAGAAGAGAATATTTTTGTATTCATTAGTAGCCCATATCCCTCCATATTGTATTCCCAGTAGCTCATGCAATACTTTCGAATCATACATCGTACGACATTGGAAGATTTTTGTGCGAGTTACGGGAGTCTTGTTTAAAAAATCGATTCAAATGGCCTATTTGCAATAGAATAATAACTGATGTTAGTTTTGCTATTATTGGGGCCATTTTAAAAGAGTTTAATAATCTTGAGATTGTAAATTATAATGAAATTTGTTTTAATTATGTATATAATAATAATTCAACTTTTCCTAATGTTTGTGTTCCGTTTTGTACAAGTCACTATTGCAAAATTATGTGCCGTAATATTGATGAAATAGTTGGTTTGCACAACATTGAATAAAGAACATTTTTAAGAAATTGCTTAGGTTACGCCTATTCGATTGATACCGTGCTAGAATTAGAAAAATGGTTCAAGAATCTTGCAAACATTCTTTTTTCTCCATGTATTAATAAGATAGTTGATAACGCCAAAGCTTATTTTATAAATTACCGTAACGATACATTTTTTTTTAATTTTAATGAACAATGTTTTGCCCAAACACCATTAAATGATAAAGTAACTGATATAACACTAAATTCAATAATTTTGGCAAGTCCGTTTCGTAAAAAATTTGAAACCATTTACATTGAAGTCATTAATAATTTAAATAAATTTAATACATCATACGCGAACAATATTTTTACTGTCCGAAAATGTTAGAGTTCATTTTAAAAGAGTATATTGTATATGTTCCCTTCAGGACTAATATTATTGGAATATTTATTGATTCATCTGGCAAAAGACCAAGCAATTGGCAAATTGAATAGTTTTTAAAGTAGTTAAGCATAGTATTATTAAACCGAATAATAAGAAGGGGTTAAAATTGGGCCACCTTATTCGGAAAATGGAGGAATGCTCTGTTTCCGCCATGAAGCAGCTTCAACTTTCTCGCCCTTCACACGACCAACTAACTAACGTAACTATCATTAGACCAAAAAATAATAAACTTAGAATCAACGAAAGTAAATATTTAAATGAAATGGCTGATAAGCGAAAGCTCTCTCGACATATTGAAAGATGGCAAAAGCCAGCTTTGAAGAAGCTTAAAGTGGGAATGTTTAAAAATGATTTTTCCACTTTGGAAAGTAGTTGGAATATCAAGTTTCTATACAAATCAAGTTCTTGTGCAAGGAAGTGCTAATTAGGGTCACCTGTCATTAATGTCAATTTAGGGGTAATAAAGATGCAATTTAATTAGGGTCACCTATTGAAATGTCAAGTGTGAGGTAATAAAGATGCAATTTAATTAGGGTTAGCTGTGGAAATGACAAGTGTGGGATTTGTGTGACGAATCGTTAATTCGAATGTATTCGAAATCGGAGCGGAGGAAGGAAGATGTGATGAACGTTAAAAAGGATGGGAACGTGATGTAATTCAGACGAGAGTACAACACCATTTCCAAGACACTTGAAGATAAAATAGAAAATCTAAAAGAAAAACCGAATATTATAACCAAGATGCAATGAGGGTAGCACACCATGAATACCCATAGATATTCGCCCACTATTCAATTTTCCTCGGTTTTCATCCAAAAACCTAAAATCCTTAAAATCACTTCTAGTTTGTGACTCGAAGATACACATCGGCTCCGCGATTCTCCAAAGTTAACAATATTTAAAAATTGTTAAGTGAATAATTGTGTAGTGAAAAATTGTTTAAACCTTCAATATTAACAATAAAACCCTCGTCGAAAACAAATTATAATTGTGCAGTGAAATTGATAATAACTTTCGAAAGTTTGTTTAAACAAATTGTAAAATTCAAAAATTATTCTTAATCAACATTATAAAAATCAATTTTACAATACATAATCAAATACTTTAAAAACAATACTACAAATATAATAAACTTTATTACATTCAATCAACAAAATAAAAAAATAAACAAAAACATCAACATGAATCCCGAGAACACCAACAACTTCAACAACACCACCAACACTATCAATGGGGAGTATTGCTATTCCTGCCAGCATTACCTACCTGCAGGTATGCAATGGCATTTCCACGCTCGCACCGAGATACATAAATACAAGTCTATCCGTCCGGTGGACGGAAGAATCAAACAGATTGTGAATGGATACAAGGGACGTATTCTCCAATACATGTTTGAGAATGAGGGAGCGGATGTAAGGATGCCTATTGAATTCCTAAATGAGGCTGGATTAGCACTGATCCCTCACTTGGAATGCGTGATGACTACCCACCTATCATCCAAATGCAATTTTGAATTGTTTGCTGAGTACATGCTAAAGAGTATGATATTCAACAAGAAATAAAATCGTTCCAGAGCACAATGTCTCAGGTTACGACTGGATCCGACTTCACCCGCTTCTTTGAATCGCATAAAAATGTGATAGACGCAAAAATGAGTGAGTTTCAGGAAAAGGATAGTGGATGGACCTTGACACGAATTATTAGGCTGGAGCTTAATGTTTACAAATGTGATCCGACAAAAGGATCTAACCATTTTGAGCTTCCGCTTAAATTAAAAAATAGAAAGGCAGTTGTTAATGTACATAACAAAGATGCCTTCTGTTTTAAGTGGGCAATTATATCGGCCCTCAAACCAAAAAGTAGATCATACCATTGCAATAGTTATGGTGTTGAGATCACGTCCCCAATAATTGAGGTGAACAACATAAAGATTGACTTCAATGGATTAGCATTCCCGATGGAAATTCGAAAAATAAAAGAGTTCACTCAACGAAACCCTCACATAAGTTTAAATGTTTTCGGGTATGATGAGGAATCTGACAAAATAATTGGACCGCTTTACTGCGATGGAGTGGAAATGAGAATCCACATTAATTTATTATTCGTCGACGGACCAACGGCGGGTATTCATGGACACTATGTGTGGATTAAAAATATTTCATCGTAAGTACATTCATTAAATTTGAAAATATCACAATCACCTTACAATTTCAATTTTCATACACAGTCTACTTGCCAAACAACTGGGTAAACGTCGAGTTAAGCGTTGGTTCTGTAATCAATGCTTACAATACTCAACGAGTGAGGAGAGGGCGGCTCAACATACATTGAGATGTAGTCGGGTGGTTACAGAGGGACCAAGGAAGGATCAGAAGATTACCTTTAAAAACCATCACCGTCAGTTGGAGGTTCCGTTCGTCGTGTATGCAGACTTTGAATGCATATTGGAACCAGTAACATTAGATGTAAGTGCAAACACAAAAATTATTAATAAGCATGTGCCAGTAGCATTTGCATACTACATAAAGTGTGCATTTGACTCTGGCTTAGATGAGTTTGTTTCGAAGACAGGAGGTGATGTCGCTCGCACTTTCATTAAAAATTTAACGTCAGATTTGTCCGATTTGTATGAGAACCACATGAAAATAGTGGTTCCAATGCACATGAGTCATAATGAGTTAGATAATTTTAGGAAAGCAACCATTTGCCACATATGTAAGGGTATTTTAAATAATGATAGAGTGAAAGATCACTGTCATTTTACAGGTAGATATAGAGGTGCAGCCCATAATTCATGTAATCTTAAATACAAGACGGGTGATTTTATCCCCGTATTCTTTCACAATTTCTCCAAATACGATTCTCATTTGTTTGTTAAAGAACTTGGAGAAATTGAGGGGGAAATAAAAGTTATTCCTTTGAATAAGGAATTATATATTTCAATTTCTAAATATCTCCCTCTAAGGAAAAATACGCTAGAAATCAGGTTTTTGGATACTATCAGATTCATGCCCTCTAGTCTAGACACACTCGCGGGAATTTGAGTGAGGAGAATTTCAATGTGCTGAAATCACAGTAAAAAAACAAGTCAGATTTTGAACTACTTCGCAGGAAAGGTGTTTTCCCCTACGAATATTTAGATTCTATTGAAAGACTAGATGAAACTTCTCTCCCACCAAGATCCAAGTTCTATAGTAATTTAACAGAGTCAGAATGTTCAGAAGAGGATTACGCTCATGCCATCCAAGTATGGTATCATTTTAATTGTCGTTCATTGATGGAATACTTAGAATTGTATTTGAAAACTGATGTTTTATTGTTAACAGACGTTTTCCAAAATTTTAGGGCAACTTGTTCTTCAATTTACAATCTTGACCCCGCCCATTATTACACTACACCAGGATTGTCGTGGGATGCTATGTTAAAAACCACAGAGATTGAACTCGAGTTACTCACTGACATTGATATGATTACATATTTTAAGAGTGGAATTCGGGGTGGGTTGGTGCAATGTAGTCATAGGCATACAAAAGCAAACCACAAATACTTAAAAGATTTCGATCCTACTAAAGAATCGGAATTTTTAATGTATGTCTGAACCACTACCTTACGTTGAGTTCAAATGGTTAGACACGAATCAGGTTAAGAGTTTTAATATAGAAAATATTCATGAAAATAGTGAGTATGGGTATATTCTAGAGGTTGATCTAGATTACCCTTACTCAATCCATGATGAACATAATGATCTACCATTCTGTCCGGATAACAAGCTACCATCAAGCACTTGTAAAACTCCAAAGTTAATAGCCGATCTCGCTGAAAAGAAGAATTATGATATAATTCTATAAGACTACTATAAGACTTTAAAACAGTGTATGAGACATGGCTTGGAATTAAAAAAAATTCACTCCATCCTTCAATTTAGGCAGAAAGCCTGGCTCAAGAAATATATTGATATAAACACTGAGCATAGAACCAGAGCCAAAAATAATTTTGAAAAAGATTTTTTCAAATTATTGAACAATGCTGTTTATGGAAAAACCATGGAAAACAGTGAAAAAAGGGTGGATGTACGGATAATAACGGAGTGGGAGTATCCAATTGAAAATAGGAAGTCAGGACGATTTAATATCAAAATCTAATTTTCATAGTGCATCAAGGTTCAGTGAAACTATGTATGCAATTCAAATGAAGAGGTTACACAACATTTGTGATACCCCAATTTATTTAGGATTTGTAGTGTACCATTATGACTACATGAAACCTAAGGATGAGTTGCATGGGAAACCAATGACTGAGTTTGTTGGTTTACGCTCAAAAATGTATGCGTACACTTATGAAAATTTCGATAACTCTAGTGAAATATGTATCAAAAAAAAAATAAGGGGGTAAAGGCATGTTGTTTGATGGGCATTTCATTATCAAATTATTCAAATACTTTGTATACAGGAAAGCAAGAACGTTCTAGTATGCAGATGTTTAGGTCTAGAGGGCATGAAATCACTACAGTCGAAGTAACAAAAACTACATTAGATAGTGAGGATGATAAGCGAATAATAGAAGAAGATAAGATTTCAACTATAACAAGAGCACATTATTTAGTAATTCCCTTTGAAATTGAGAGTTCCATATCAATTCTAGAAGCGGAGTCAAGAGTTTGGCGCAGCCAAATGTTTGCGCTAGAGAACTCACACAGTAATCAAACTAGTGTGAACAAAATAAATAATCTTAAAAGAAAGTTGGATAATAATGAAAGTGCGATCAACATTTACGAAGGACAATTAGTATTACATTTCATGTTAATGGATAGGTTGAAAAAAGAAAACTAGATGTTTAGATTAATAAAACAATACTTTATTGAAAATTAAAATGTATAAATTAAAAATAAAAATGTTTAAAAGTACATATTAGTAAATTAAGAAAAATAAAAAATTATAAATAACTTAAAGATAAAAAAAAAAAAAAAAAATACAAAACACAAAATTGTTTTCAATCTTATAATATTACAAAATTTCATTCTTATGAATCCAGCTGTCTTCGGTTTTGGGGAAACCCAACCAGCGCACTAGAGCTCTATTGCCTTTATTTTTTAACACTTTTTCAACCAGATAAGTGTTAGGAAAACTTGTTTTTTTCAGTTCCTCTTTGTAGAAACCACCTTGAATTGGATTCCCATTGAAGTCTTGTAGTAAGTATGTTGTTGGGTAAGTATTTTGTACTTTGCTTATTTTAAAAATTTCAGTTGTCCAATTAGGAGTATAGCCTTTTTCAAATACGTGTTTGTACTTGCTGATGCGTACATAATCACCCATTTTCAATTTGCTACCCATAAACATTTTAATGTTGTTGTAGATAGTTTTCAAAATATGTTTCTCATTTTCGAGGTGTTTATATGAAGGATCAATTACCCAAATTTCCACATCATTTCGAGTGTGGAATAATAAATTTAGCAGACTCAATATCGAATGGAACGCATTGGGTAGCATATTACAAGAGAGGATCAGATTCTTATTATGTCGATAGTTTTGGGAATTTACAGCCACCATTAGAAGTAGTCAGATATTTAGGAAAAAACATTAAGTACAATTATGAACGTTTTCAAAATTTTGGGACTGTAAACTGTGGACATTTGTGTTTAGAATTTTTAATGTGGTGTATGTCGGTTGAAGGGTAGGGAGACACTTATCAGTGGGATGGTTGTCCTCTAGCACTTGAGAAGTTCTACAGCTAGCAACAGGTAGAAAGTCAACCAATCAAAGGAAAACGTCCTTAGGTAATGAAAACCCTTGAAAACAACAGTGGAAGGGGAAAGTGTCAACTATAAAATCAGCTAGCCACTCGAAGGAAAATATCATTCGGTCATCACCACTCAACAACACCAGCAGCAGTATCATCACCGCCAGGAGCACACACGATCAACACTGAAGAGCAGGAGCAGTAGCAGCAGCAGTACTAGATACACACACACCCACACACACACACACACAGACACCAAATAATCAGGATGAATCCATCGTTTGAGGCTAGCAACGGAGAGGAGATTGACTTCACCGAAGTTAATCTTCTTCTTATTACTCCTCTTGCTGAGGACATTCAATTCCTCGCCAATGACATGGAGATTGAATCAACAGTGAATTATTTGAATGCAATCAAGAAGAAACAGAAGCTCCCTTTCCGCGCTCTTCCAAGGAATACGGAATTCAGAATATATGGAGCGTCTAAGGTTCCTAGTAAATTTAATAAATTCCCTAAAATTAACATTGGAAAAGTATTTAATTTACCTCCCGAAATGGTATGATGAAGTTAAATCTGTATACATTAAAGAATTAAATACTGGTAATTATACTATAACAAAACAGGATGATGGAGAAATTGTATTCAAATTGAAAATGTAATTGAAAAAAATATATATATATATATATGCAAAACAATAAATTATATTAACAAAATAGAATAAAAAAAAAAAATTTTTAATGGGGACTGGTAAATTTGGGGAATTTCAGCCTTCTTTTTCAGCTTTCTTTTCCAGCTTTATTAGTTCTGATACTTATTACAAATAAATGTTAATGAAATATAAATTCGAAATTTTCATTAGGGAATGGGAAATGGGGAATGTTCAGCTTTATTTTTCAGCCACTTTTCTCCTTTTTACATTGTGTGAATAAATGTAATTGAAAATTTAATTTCATAATTTTAAATGGGGATATGGGAAATTGAAACAGATCTGTTAACAGAAACAGGTCCGTTATCAGAACCGGATACCTGATCTGTACAACCAGGCCTGTTTAAAAGAACAGCTAGCTGTTCGATACAACCAGGTACCTGATCTCTACAACCAGGTCTGTTTAAAAGAACAGTTACCTGGTCGATACAACCAGGTACCTGATCTGTACAACCTGGTCTGTTTAAAAGAATAGCTAGCTGATCTATTTAACAGTCTGATAGCTGATCTGTACAACCAACTCTCTTCATAAAAACATGCTAATGTATCTGTTTATTGGTTATATATGATTAAGTTTCGTAAAATAGATCACAGTACACTAATGACCACAAGACTGAAATAATCATTAATCCACTAACAGTTGAATGAGATAAATTTTAAAGAACATGAATCAAAAAGTTTTAACTCAATTAACTAAAAGCCGAAATGCTCTAAAAAAAAAATTGTCTGATCTCAAACAACTCAAAAGTCAGAACAGTATTGGTCTGGAGGAAACATTTAAACCTATAACTGAACCACTACATGAACTTGTGAATGATAACAAAAAATTTCAGACATTGATACCATCAGAGTTTAATAATGTTGAGACTGGAAAAAAACTATGCAAAACTACTCTCCAATCAACCGAGAGAGATACACACCACCTAACAAGAAAAGGAAACTCACATTTCACAGTGCTAAGAGTCAATTCTCAAAACCTATATATGATACTGAGAAGGCATTGGATTGGAGAATGGATAGTGTTAATGCTCAAGATGATGATGATGATGATGATGATACCTCGAAATCGTTAGCGAGAGAAGGTTCTCCTTATTCATCAACTAAGTTTATGAAACAAATATCCCCCACACTTCGCTTCCATTACCGGTTCAAGACTCACCCCATTCATCATTTCCGTTAACGAGTCAAGAGCCCTCTCATTCATCGAACGTGTTATCAAATGAAACAGCTATACATTTAACGCCTTCGATAACGAGTCAATCAATCCAACATGAAGACAACTCAAAAATTTGAATATCAGTGAACTGGCACGGGAAGATCTTTTGGATAAGACATATGGTCCATACAAAAATGCAAGTGGACAATTAATGTTGGGGAATTCACACATTAATGTGACTCACAAAAAAATGGAATTGGATGATGGGAAAAACTAGCGTCTTACAAGTGGATTATATTCATTAATATTCCACCGCCTACCTCAAAATTATAATTCAAATGATCTAGAAATATATAATGAAATTTTATTGATAACTAATGTGCACCGGAGAAATTTTAATTCCGATGGACAGATCAGAGGAACAAGGGCAAAGAAATATACAAAAATTATTAAACCACTCGTTAACAAAATCTCGTACTGCTGAGTCTACACCTAAATTCTCAAAATCAATTGTTTCTGGGACTGGATTCATGTCACTCGCGACGAATAAACCCAATTATGTTTATTGGGACGATCCAAATGAGTTGGTTGAACGATTACAAATCTTAATTGCCTCTCAAACAGCTGGAAATACGAATCATACTAATGAAATTACGTCAATAATTGAAGAATTGAGAGAGACTCAAATTATACACTAAATTCATATATAATTGATTGATAATATTGAAATGAAATTATAATCATCATGTCTGTTGACAAGTTTGGACGTTATGTAAATGATAAGCAGATCTTTATTCATTTAAAACGACGTGAGAAAATACCAGGGCTCTACATTGATAATGATGGAAGTTACAATATACAAGGAAGACGTTTAAAAAATGGTCGCTTACCAATTGAGAATGCCGACTTGGCGATAAAAGAATATGTTGACCAAGTTGTAAACGATCTGAGAAATTTTCTAACATCAATGATTTCAACTCATCAAGAAAGGAATGAGAGATTATTATCCGATAAATTGACTATAGTTGATCAGCGAATAATCAAGACTGAGAAAACTACATTAGATATTCTTGATAAAATTGTACGCTCTCATATTCGAAAGTAATAAATATGTCTAGACGGGGAATAATTAATGAAATACATGCTCCTTCACGTAAGCATTTTCTTAGACGTAGAGTCATAACAAAAGGGATAAACGAATTATGGCAAGCTGACTTGGTTGAAATGGGGAAGTATGCACACTCAAACAATGGGTATCGCTACATGCTAACAGTGATAGACACATTCTCAAAATTTGGATGGGGGGAAGCAATAAAGTCTAAAAATGCAAAAGACGTTGCTGAGGCCATGGAGAAAATATTTCAATCAGGGAGAGGATTCCCCAAAAATCTTCAAACAGACGATGGAAAAGAGTTCTTTAACACTCAATTTAAGATATTAATGAAACGATATCGAATCAACCACTATTCAACATTTAGTAGTCTAAAGGCCTCAATTGTTGAACGATTTAATAGATCATTAAAAGACCTAATGTGGCGTGAATTCAGTTTCAATGGGACATACAAGTGGGTTGATATATTCAAATCACTAATTTCCGTTTACAACAATAGACATCATAGAACTATACAAATGCAACCCGTTAATGTAAACACTAAAAATGAGAAACATATTTTGAAAACTGTCTACAACAACATTAAAATGTTTATGGGTAGCAAATTGAAAATGGGTGATTATGTACGCATCAGCAAGTACAAACACGTATTTGAAAAAGGCTATACTCCTAATTGGACAACGGAAATTTTTAAAATAAGCAAAGTACAAAATACTTACCCAACAACATACTTACTACAAGACTTCAATGGGAATCCAATTCAAGGTGGTTTCTACAAAGAGGAACTGAAAAAAAACAAGTTTTCCTAACACTTATCTGGTTGAAAAAGTGTTAAAAAAGAAAGGCAATAGAGCTCTAGTGCGCTGGTTGGGTTTCCCCAAAACCCAAGACAGCTGGATTCATAAGAATGAAATTTTGTAATATTATAAGATTGAAAACAATTTTGTGTTTTGTATTTTTTTTTTCTTTTTATTTTATCTTCAAGTTATTTATAATTTTTTATTTTTCTTAATTTACTAATATGTACTTTTAAACATTTTTTATTTTTTAATTTATACATTTTAATTTTCAATAAAGTATTGTTTTATTAATCTAAACATCTAGTTTTCTTTTTTTCAACCTATCCATTAACATGAAATGTAATACTAATTGTCCTTCGTAAATGTTGATCGCACTTTCATTATTATCCAACTTTCTTTTAAGATTATTTATTTTGTTCACACTAGTTTGATTACTGTGTGAGTTCTCTAGCGCAAACATTTGGCTGCGCCAAACTCTTGACTCCGCTTCTAGAATTGATATGGAACTCTCAATTTCAAAGGGAATTACTAAATAATGTGCTCTTGTTATAGTTGAAATCTTATCTTCTTATCATTCGCTTATCATCCTCACTATCTAATGTAGTTTTTGTTACTTCGACTGTAGTGATTTCATGCCCTCTAGACCTAAACATCTGCATACTAGAACGTTCTTGCTTTCCTGTATACAAAGTATTTGAATAATTTGATAATGAAATGCCCATCAAACAACATGCCTTTACCCCCTTATTTTTTTTTTTGATACATATTTCACTAGAGTTATCGAAATTTTCATAAGTGTACGCATACATTTTTGAGCGTTAACCAACAAACTCAGTCATTGGTTTACCATGCAACTCATCCTTAAAGAAACCCAATCGTTTCTTATTACATTTCTTAAACTTATACAACTCGGCCAATTCATCTGGATATTCGGACGTATCAAACTTTAACTCCACATCATCCCGAATATCTGCATAAAAATCATTTGTTTTTATGCTATAAATAAATGAATCCGTATCCATATAATTTAATTTGAGTGCTTTCCCAAACTTAGGTTTCATGTAGTCATAATGGAAGTCATACATTTTGTATTTTGACATCTCCAACACTACAAATCCTAAATAAATTGGTTTATCACAAATGTTGTGTAACCTCTTCATTTGAATTGCATACATAGTTTCACTGAACCTTGATGCACTATGAAAATTAGATTTTGATATTAAATCCCTGGCACATAATTTGGGTCGTCCTGACTTCCTATTTTCAATTGGATACTCCCACTCCGTTATTATCCGTACATCCACCCTTTTTTCACTGTTTTCCATGGTTTTTCCATAAACAGCATTGTTCAATAATTTGAAAAAATCTTTTTCAAAATTATTTTTGGCTCTGGTCCTATGCTCAGTGTTTATATCAATATATTTCTTGAGCCAGGCTTTCTGTCTAAATTTAAGGATGGAGTGAATTTTTTTTAATTCCAAGCCATGTCTCATACACTGTTTTAAAGTCTTATAGTATATGATATAATTCTTCTTTTCAGCGAGATCGGCTATTAACTTTGGAGTTTTACAAGTGCTTGATGGTAGCTTGTTATCCGGACAGAATGGTAGATCATTATGTTCATCATGGATTGAGTAAGGGTAATCTAGATCAACCTCTAGAATATACCCATACTCACTATTTTCATGAATATTTTCTAGATTAAAACTCTTAACCTGATTCGTGTCTAACCATTTGAACTCACCGTAGTGGTTCAGACATAGCCCATCCATACAAATTGTTTGCATCTACATACATTAAAAATTCCGATTCTTTAGTAGAATCGAAATCATTTAAGTATTTGTGGTTTGCTTTTGTATGCCTATGACTACATTGCACCAACCCACCCCGAATTCCACTCTTAAAATATGTAATCATATCAATGTCAGTGAGTAACTCGAGTTCAATCTCTGTGGTTTTTAACATAGCATCCCACGACAATCCTGGTGTAGTGTAATAATGGGCGGGGTCAAGATTGTAAATTGAAGAACAAGTTGCCCTAAAATTTTGGAAAACGTCTGTTAACAATAAAACATCAGTTTTCAAATACAATTCTAAGTATTCCTTCAATGAACGACAATTAAAATGATACCATACTTGGATGGCATGAGCGTAATCCTCTTCTTCTGACTCTGTTAAATTACTATAGAACTTGGATCTTGGTGGGAGAGAAGTTTCATCTAGTTTTTCAACAGAATCTAAATATTCGTAGGGGAAATCACCTTTCCTGCGAAGTAGTTCAAAATCTGACTTGTTTTGTACTGTGATTTCAGCACATTGAAATTCTCCTCACTCAAATTCCCCGCGAGTGTGTCTAGACTAGAGGGCATGAATCTGATAGTATCCAAAACCCTGATTTCTAGCGTATTTTTCCAAAGAGGGAGATATTTAGAAATTGAAATATATAATTCCTTATTCAAAGGAATAACTTTTATTTCCTCCTCAATTTCTCCAAGTTCTTTAACAAACAAATGAGAATCGTATTTGGAGAAATTGTGAAAGAATACGGGGATAAAATCACCCGTCTTGTATTTAAGATTACATGAATTATGGGCTGCACCTCTATATCTACCTGTAAAATGACAGTGATCTTTCACTCTATCATTATTTAAAATACCCTTACATATGTGACAAATGGTCGCTTTCCTAAAATTATCTAACTCATTATGACTCATGTGCATTGGAACCACTATTTTCATGTGGTTCTCATACAAATCGGACAAATCTGACGTTAAATTTTTAATGAAAGTGCGAGCGACATCACCTCCTGTCTTCGAAACAAACTTATCTAAGCCAGAGTCAAATGCACACTTTATGTAGTATGCAAATGCTACTGGCACATGCTTATTAATAATTTTTGTGTTTGCACTTACATCTAATGTTACTGGTTCCAATATGCATTCAAAGTCTGCATACACGACGAACGGAACCTCCAACTGACGGTGATGGTTTTTTAAAGGTAATCTTCTGATCCTTCCTTGTTCCCTCTGTAACCACCCGACTACATCTCAATGTATGTTGAGCCGCCCTCTCCTCACTCGTTGAGTATTGTAAGCATTGATTACAGAACCAACGCTTAACTCGACGTTTACCCAGTTGTTTGGCAAGTAGACTGTGTATGAAAATTGAAATTGTAAGGTGATTGTGATATTTTCAAATTTAATGAATGTACTTACGATGAAATATTTTTAATCCACACATAGTGTCCATGAATACCCGCCGTTGGTCCGTCGACGAATAATAAATTAATGTGGATTCTCATTTCCACTCCATCGCAGTAAAGCGGTCCAATTATTTTGTCAGATTCCTCATCATACCCGAAAACATTTAAACTTATGTGAGGGTTTCGTTGAGTGAACTCTTTTATTTTTCGAATTTCCATCGGGAATGCTAATCCATTGAAGTCAATCTTTATGTTGTTCACTCCAATTATTGGGGACGTGATCTCAACACCATAACTATTGCAATGGTATGATCTACTTATTGGTTTGAGGGCCGATATAATTGCCCACTTAAAACAGAAGGCATCTTTGTTATGTACATTAACAACTGCCTTTCTATTTTTTAATTTAAGCGGAAGCTCAAAATGGTTAGATCCTTTTGTCGGATCACATTTGTAAACATTAAGCTCCAGCCTAATAATTCGTGTCAAGGTCCATCCACTATCCTTTTCCTGAAACTGACTCGTTTTTGCGTCTATCACATTTTTATGCGATTCAAAGAAGCGGGTGAAGTCGGATCCAGTCGTAACCTGAGACATTGTGCTCTGGAACGATTTTATTTCTTGTTGAATATCATACTCTTTTATTAGCATGTACTCAGCAAACAACTCAAAATTGCATTTGGATGATAGGTGGGTAGTCATCACGCATTCCAAGTGAGGGATCAGTGCTAATCCAGCCTCATTTAGGAATTCAATAGGCATCCTTACATCCGCTCCCTCATTTTCAAACATGTATTGGAGAATACGTCCCTTGTATCCATTCACAATCTGCTTGATTCTTCCGTCCACCGGACGGATAGACTTGTATTTATGTATCTCGGTGCGAGCGTGGAAATGCCATTGCATACCTGCAGGTGGGTAATGCTGGCAGGAATAGCAATACTCCCCATTGATAGTGTTGGTGGTGTTGTTGAAGTTGTTGGTGTTCTCGGGATTCATGTTAATGTTTTTGTTTATTTTTTTATTTTGTTTGATTGAATGTAATAAAGTTTATTATATTTGTAGTATTGTTTTTAAAGTATTTGATTATGTATTGTAAAATTGATTTTTAAAATGTTGATTAAGAATAATTTTTGAATTTTACAATTTGTTTAAACAAACTTTCGAAAGTTATTATCAATTTCACTGCACAATTATAATTTGTTTTCGACGAGGGTTTTATTGTTAATATTGAAGGTTTAAACAATTTTTCACTACACAATTATTCACTTAACAATTTTTAAATATTGTTAACTTTGGAGAATCGCGGAGCCGATGTGTATCTTCGAGTCACAAACTAGAAGTGATTTTAAGGATTTTAGGTTTTTGGATGAAAACCGAGGAAAATTGAGGGCGAATATCTATGGGTATTCATGGTGTGCTACCCTCATTGCATCTTGGTTATAATATTCGGCTTTTCTTTTAGATTTTCTATTTTATTTTCAAGTGTCTTGGAAATGGTGTTGTACTCTCGTCTGAATTACATCACGTTCCCATCCTTTTTAACGTTCATCACATCTTCCTTCCTCCGCTCCGATTTCGAATACGTTCGAATTGACGAGAGAAGTGGGCGTCACACCTTCGTTCGTTTTATAGGTAGCGTGGCGCCTACGATCGTTTTACAGCTAGCGATGTGTCACGTGCAAGGCGCCTTCGATCTACGAATCGTTTTCGACTGCGACCCCGACCCCGATCCCTCACCGTCTCGAGAGCGTATCGTAGCACGTGTTCGTCATACGTTTTCGCCCTCGATCTACGAATCGTTTTCGATTGCGACACCGAGTGCGAGACCGAATGCGACCCCGACCTCGAGGGCGTGTCGGGACAAGCGATCTCGACCCCGACCCCGAGGGCGTCTCGGGACAAGCGACCTCGACCCCGACCCCGACTCCGAAGGATTTGTGTGACGAAACGCCCCCGACCCCGATCCCGATCCTTTCATCGCCCCGTCTCGGGTCGCGTACGATTCGTCACACAAATCCCACACTTGTCATTTCCACAGCTAACCCTAATTAAATTGCATCTTGCATCTTTATTACCTCACACTTGACATTTCAATAGGTGACCCTAATTAAATTGCATCTTTATTACCCCTAAATTGACATTAATGACAGGTGACCCTAATTAGCACTTCCTTGCACAAGAACTTGATTTGTATAGAAACTTGATATTCCAACTACTTTGGAAAAATTCCATGACTCTAAAGTCAAAGATTGTAAAAAGGAGGTTAAAAAAAATTTTGAACAGGACTACTCGAATTCAGCCATTTCAACTAAATTTGATATGGAAGATATCCATAAACAATTAATTATTAGATTAAAATCTAAAACTAACAACCTAAATTTAAATCAACAAATAATAATATTAAACTTTGAGTCTCTTTTCAGGAAAGTTCATTGTGACTTGGATAGTCAACAATTTGTTTTTAAAATTTGTGTGGGCGATTTGTTTTCGTTGATGTTAGCCTCACTGTTCTGATATACGAAAACAAATCGAAACCATCATAAATTTGTCTTGTCAATTAGGACAATTTTATTTTAATAATGATCAATTAATTGGCATATATATTAGATCTCATAAATTTAAATTACTTATAATTCCCCATTGCTTTGAAAATCATATTTATATTTTATTTATTAACAAGTCGAGTAAAAAAATAATATTTTTAGACCCCTTCGGGGATTCGAGGAAAACTTCTCTGTTTGAAAATTATTATTTAAAATTGTTAAAACATATAGAGCCTAATGAAACTTATTCCATATTTAAAATACCACATGATACTCAATTTGATAGCTACAATTGTGGCATTTTTATTTTGTAATACGCTGAAAGATTTTTATCAAACACTTCGCTTACTAATTCAAAATCGCATGATTTATTTAGGATAAACTTCTACGGTATGGAGATTCTCTAGATGATTTATGTTTACACTGCTGTGCTGAGCAGAAACCACCTTCCGAATCCCAGTGTATTTTTTGTGATCGACCTATATGCAATAATTGCAAACGAGATTATTATGATGATACACAGAATTATATTACTTGCAAATTATGTCAAATCTCCGATAAATGTCTGTGATAAATGTCTTTTAATCATTGTTTTGTCTTCTGATTCTTGATTGCCAAATAGTTTTTCATTATTATTGTTGTCCTAAAAAACTCAATTTTATAATAATTACTTTAATAATAATTACTTTACTTTCATTTCAGGTACTTATGAAACAAGCTTTGACTTGGTGTTCATGTGGACCACTTGAATGTACTGTGTACATCAACGTCCAAGACCTACATCAAGTTTCGTCCAGGACTTCACTTAAACTTATTATGTATATACATATACTTTTATATATTTTTCAATTATAGACAAAAATTTCGAAAACAAAATTTTCATTTGTGTTTTTTCTTTCATAATGGTATTGAGTTAAAGTTGTTATTGTATTCAATAAATACTATTGAAGCCGTGTTTAGTTGAACCACGAGCGAAGGTTCGCTCTAGTGGACGTTTATATATCGAATAGTTCGTTACATTTGTTCTTAAACTTAAGTAAACTATTTAAGTATTATTTAATATATAATTATATATATATGTACTATATAGAGGAGCATGTGTTATGCACAGACAACGGTCAGTGGCCGGCGTTTATGCTGACGCGGCTTTTAATGTGACGGCTGCAGTTCAGGTGACATCATATTGCAGTGCACTTGAACTGCGCTGGGCATTTGTTGTTTTGTTTATATTAAAGTGTCAATGCACTATTTATGTATTTCGGGCAGCAACAGAGAGTTGCTGCTTCCGTATTTAATGTTACTCTGGTTACAGTGTAACTTCGATATACATACTTCGATGTGCATACCACATTACATATATATATGTATGTAAATTCAGAAGAGTTGCAGTCATAATATAACTCTTCAATTATGCTCTAATATACATATGTTCATAGTTTTATAATTATTCAAAATGATTGCCCTGCAGTTCTGAGCGCCAGTTCGTTGCTGGGGAAATAAGCACATACTAGCAGACCACCACTACTTACAAAGTGGCACCTAGCAATGCGTTCTTTAATTTCCGTTTTTGTATGAAATGTACCCATGTAGTGATCGGCGAGGTAAGTACTTACCCATGGCCAATCGATACCTCCAGTTCTGCTGGGTAGATAGTTATGTTCCAGAGTTGCCACCAAGTTCATAAAGGGTGGCCCAACTTTCGGCCGTAACACGTGTTGCCACCATGGTAATATTAGTTTGGCAATAATCACAAGAATTGAATTTTCCCGAAAACGGCTTTACCGATTTGAATAAAAACAAAAAGCAAAATATTCGTCTATTTGATTCGAATAGAATGAAATAGCGCGACATGGCCTACAAGTTCTGCAAATATGAAGAAAAATTTGATGATAGCGTTAACATAACGTTTTGCCGCTAACAGTGGTCAAGTAAACTGCAAAATTACGATTTAAATTAGAATATAAAATTGCGTATATTTATTAATTATAACAAAGCAATATATATGTAAATAGAGTATTTAAATGTAATTTTAAATTATATTAATATTTGTTTCATTTAGTTATTTTCTGCAAGTATTTGAAGTCCCGCCAAAGTCCAAATGGTGTTATTTAACACTGACTGGTTCCACGCTGGTTCCAGTGATTTGATGCACCTGCGAAATGAACTTGTTTTTGCGGGTTAGGAAAAGGTCAATTTTCTCAAAAACAGATAGTAGGATTTCAACCAAAATTGCTATATATCTTCCTTATAGTTGTATTTACGAAAGTATAATGTGCGCTATGGTCCACAAGAAAGTCGAAAAAAAGTTACGGTCATTAATCGGCAACATTGATTTTTTGTGCTCATTTTGTATGGGGCTGGAGCTGAGGTTATCGTACTTTTCCTGAAATATCTTATAAACGAATAAGGATAAATTTATGCATTTTTGACGGTATATTTATGAAACAATACTCTATAACTTGTCATAAGCCGATTTGGCCGAGAACTCGTCAAAGCCGAGATATTGGCAAAAATGTTGCTATCCCAATTTTTCATTTACGTTTTTAGTGCATAAATACTGCATGAAATTTGACAAACATGGATTTAATAGAAAGATAATTTAATTTTCTATTGTTTTGTATTTGAACTTTTTTAATTTAAGTTTAAATATCACGTAAAAAGACGAAAATATAAAGTTTTTTAGCCGACATTTTTTTTATCGATAAAGTTGCGGAGCTATCTTGACGCACATACAAGGGGACTATGTAGAAAAAAAAAAAAAATTTCAAAAAGTCGCGTGCATTATGGTTAGGACGGTTATTTATCAGACAGCCCTCGTACAATATTACCTAGCCGAAACATATTGTATTAGTATAAGAGGAAGAAACAATAAAAATTTCCACCAGCCCTCTGCCTTCTGACGGATGAGTCCTTATCAACAACATACTAGAACCACTTGAGAATTGCATCAGACGAATAAGTAAAATTTACTATTTACGTTTTTAATTTATATAAACAAACCTGGAATTATGCAATACAAATTTGTAGTTGGGGAACGAAATATTGCATTCTTTTAAGATGATCATGCCAATAACATAAACACGTTAGAAAGCTACAGTCGAGTGTGCTCGACTGTGAGATACCCGCTACCCATTTTGAATAAAAGCAAAATATTCCGGTATTATTTTCAAAATATACCGAAAATACTAAAAATATACCAAATTGCGTATTTGGTATATCGATATAGTACCACATTCAAAAAATACCATAGAGGGCACAATATATCAGATTGTCGGCCAAAGCAACTAAGACCCCTAGGGACTAGGCGTTGTTGTCCATTCGAAAGTGTTTCTTTAATAACTTCCACAATCTGATCGCAACCAAATCGGGGATGACAATTACTATTGTTGTTATTGTATATACCGACTGGCAAAATCCTCTACTGAACCCTCCCCGAGGGTGGTGGCTGGGTAGGATCTGTATCACCTCATTGTCAACTGGTAGCAGATCTCTACTATACGTCGACATTTCAGGTACTGCAGATCCTAGCTGAGGACTCTGTTCCTTATCTTTCGGTCATCTGTCTGGAGATAAGTAGCAGATTCCGTGGTACGAGGTGTCTGGCGGTCAGACTGAAAACGCTATGGGGGGCTCCCATGAATAAAGTTAGCCCAATTATGTCTCAGCATGGAGCACATAAATAAATCAACTCGAGCTGGGATGTCAGCTCAAACGTCGGTGGAAGGCGTGACTGCTACCACCGGCGGGCACGGGGAGATATCCTCTATGCGTGTCGCCAGCGGTCACACCTCTGATGCGGTGGGAGCAGGCCGAATCAGTTGCAACAATACGGTGGAGGGGGAACGGGTTCCTCTTCGGTCACCTCGGCTTATCACCAGCACCTCCATGGTTGCGCAGCGGGGCACGGGGGGCTGAAGGAGAAGGCCAAAAATAAGGCGGCGACCCGCATTCACGCAAGACTCAGTGGCGTAGCAAACCTGACGTCAAGGATCAGGAGAGGCTTGCCTGGGCCAACACGTGGATGCGTGAAAACCAAGTTAGCCCCCTTCCAAAAGACATTAAAGTGCAGACCAGTTCTACCGGCCCTGCCAACAAGAAGGTGGAATCCATGGCAAGCTAGCGCCAACGGTCCGCTGTGAGTCCCAAGCAAGGGGCCCCAGTGAGCAAGAGGCTGCGAGCACCTGGCTCCACCAACACTAACTCGAACAAGACGAGACAGAGAGCAACGGTTGCTGAAACTGCCAGGCGGCATCTCGCCGTTGCTCTCATAGACAGAGGGGACCCTAACGGAAAAATGTCTGCAGAGCGGTGGCGGTTGACCATAGTAAGCTGGTCGACGCACTGTTTGTCAGGATGGATGGATGAATGGTGTCAAGATCCTGACATGCAAGGACGACCCAACATTGCAGTGGCTGCAAGCGACCGTACCCAAACTGGACGGACTGTGGAGGGGCCAAGCTGGACGTGGTGGACAGGAATAATATTCCGTCCATGCCGAAGGCGAAAGTCCTTTTCCCAATAGTTGTGCAGGGCGAGCGGGCGCTTCAGCTGCTTAAAAAGCAGAACCCGGATGAACCTTTACTCAGTGGTGGGTGATCATTGAGATCAATAAGGGGGCCGAGGATCTGCTGTTTAAGCGCAATGAAAAGATGGCGTGGGGCTAAGGGAGCGTGTAGTTTCGCCTCAAAAAACGTCATCCCAACGACCAGGACACCCACACGCTGAGGTCAGGGGAGGTTGAGGCGAATCTCGGTCTTGAGAGCGTGACCGACGCCACCCAGCACCTCAGCTTGACTGACGTGACGGAGGAGGTGGGGGAGGAACTGTCCATGCAGAGGAGCACCCGCGAGTTTGCAAACCTCTAATGAGTGTGCTGCAACTCAACCTCCATAAGTCCAAAACGGCTTCGCCGGAACTACTCCTTGCCCTGGAGGAAGTGTCCACCTACGCGGCTTTGGCCCAAGAACCGTGGATAGCGTCGGGCAACACGGTTGCCTGGCTGAAGTCGCCTAACTACGATTTATACGTCCCGACATTGGTAAGTAGATCGAGAACTGCCATCATTGTGAAAAGGGTCATCTACTACCTAATTACAGCAATAATTACCGTACCTGACGTACCCGGCTCCGCCTGAAGAGCTGCGGAGACTAGTGGACATGGTCTGCTTCTCCAATAAACAATTAATAATCGAAACGGACGCCAACGCCCACCATAGCGTCTAGGGAAGTCCCGACATTAATGACAGGGGTGACTCAGTTCTTGATTTTATCCTAAACTATAAGCTTAGACTAGCCAACAGAGGTGAGGTATCTACCTATGTAGGTCAATATTTGAAATACCAGGCGAACATAAATCAGCAGCAAGTGGTTGATTTGAAAACCAGTTTCGTTCTGTCCGCTATGTCTAAAGTGAATCAAAAGATGTTTATTGTTTTCAGCTGTTTGATTACATGCGTGCGAAACTAAACAGCGCGGTAAAAATTTTGTTTACTTCCGATCGTGCCAAAATTGTTGTGGCTGACAATCCATTGTCTCTATTGTATCAGCCAAAGAACTGCAAGTGCCATGATCATTTGAGCTTGTATCAAATGATGCTTGTCCATTTATCAGAAAGTTACCTAACATACTTTCCGTTAGGCGCTGTCCATTAATTACGTAATCACTTAGCCGAGGTTGTGGGTCAAGGAAGTGATTATGTTTGATTACATGAGGAGGGAGGGGTATTGGACAATGATTACGTAATCATTTTATAAAAATATATAGCGCCGATTACTCCGTCAATAAGTACCGAATGCAACTCTATAATTAAGTCGATATACATATTCTATTATTTGTACATATATCGAAAATCAGCTATGCTTTATGACTCAAAAAAAATCGTTAAGAATTTTGTGAATTTTGTGCTGCAGTTGAGAACAAATAATGCCAAAAACAAAAAAAAAAAAAGCCAAACAGCAGCGGCGTAATCAGCCGCAGATCCGGCTAGATGCGGGTTCTCCTGAAGACAACAGGAACGGGGATAGAACAGTGGAGACCAACAACAATGGAGGCAATGGGATGTTGTTGACTCAGGTAAATACATCGGTATCCTTATATAAGGGGTGCTCATTGAGCACTGTTCAACGCCTATACACTGAGTGCACTTTTGTTTTTGTAGATGCCCTGTGCTTATGGGTAGTGCGCCGCTACATACATGTGTATGTGCACGTTTTCTTGTGTCTGTCATAA